>NC_039490.1:10662405-11012005 GCF_003590095.1 Trichoplusia ni
AACTTGCATGTTCAAATAAATAATAAGTTTACTGGTATCAGTAGAATAGTAAAATATGCAACTCATATTGCAATTAGAAAAATACTAAAGACATTATTAAATGATGTAACGGTTTACTCACGCGTATTTATCGGGGTAGCCCGACTAGTTTTCGGACCCAACCGGAGTCCTTAATCATGAGCAGACGCGGCGGAATCGCGAGTCGATCTCACATGATTAAGGACTCCGGTTGGGTCCGAAACTAGTCAGGTTACCCCGATAAATACGCGTGAGTAAACCGTTACATCATTTAATAATGAATCATTCTCACAACAGTTACTATCAAAATATACTTAAGACATGTTTCTCGGTGAGCAAGGTAGTATGCAGCTTCCCTTCCTACCTATCCTAGTAGTTTGCAATACTCAATATTTCTTTACATATCTCTAAATGTAAAGAAATATTGAGTATGCCCAATTTTAAGGTACTTAAAATTCAAAATTAAGAAATTATAAGGCATTTTACTTCAGGTTAAATATTTTTTGGAGGTCAACATGACAGGTATTACCTTTTGTTTTATTAAATGGTTTAAGTAGGTAGTTGTATCATAAAGACAATTTAACACTGTTATATGAGAAAACAAATGTATATAAAAAGTCATAGTAAATTCAATGCTATTGGCTAAGAGCTAAGGTTCAAGGTTCTATAAACATGATACTCTGTGCACTTTGTACTACACATTGGTTGCTTGTTCCCTTCAACTAGATAATAGGCTAATGGTTCATTGATTCATTCAAGCTTCCCTCTTGTCAGTTATAATACTAACAGAGAGCAATGTTTCTTTTAATGTCTAAACAGTAACAAACATTGCTTTTCTTGAATAAAAATAAACATATAAACTGCCATATTTGACTCTTTTTTTTTTAATGAATGGTTTAATTCTTTTTTTTTAACTAAGTATTAATTTCTATATATCCTTCTTTCAGAATAAGATTTTATCGATGCATATTATTGGAACCTGTCATCAAGAGCCACACAACAATAATTGTGTTTTCAACTGTTAGTTCAGTAAGTAATTATTTTGTAGAAATTTAAGAGTGAATATAAAGTAGATTTTAATAATAGGGCGTTGCGAGATTATAGATGCGCTGTAAGACAAATAGCAAAGCGCGAAATTAGCGCAAAAAAGTAGACGAGAGAATAACGACACTGGTCAGAATTGTTAACACGCAATAAAAACTAGGTAAATTTAGAGGTAGCCAAACCAGTAGTAAGTTATATTACTGCTTGGATTAAATTCGGCTTTATTATTAAAGTATTCGTAAGATTTAACTTACCGGATTTCAGCATATTTTGAAACGCCTCTTTTGCTGATAAACATTCGGGATGCCTGTCTAGTGGCTGTGATAACTCTTGCGTATACGTAAAATAACTTCTGCTATTCTTTGCACTACTTACAGCGGCACTTATTAAACCGAAATGACGACTAGAAACACTGGGTATGATTTTACCGAGCTTAGACATTTTCGGAAAGGATTTTTTATTAAATATTTAAACAACCTACAACCAACTATTTCTAGAGGGCGAGATTATTTATAGTCCTAAAAAATTTTAAACAACGTCCGATGCCAACCAACTCAATAAATTAAATTAAATCGGAACCGCAGCACCCAAACAAACGTCAGATATTGAACGTAAACGTCACACCCTGTTCTGGTTGCGGCCACAGATTATTAAAAGAGAGAACCCTTGAAGATAAAATGTATAAAGTCTAACAATGTTATCTAAGAAAAGTATATTTGCTAATCAAGAACAATATTTAAATATTACTCCAAAATCTTAAATGCTAACATTTTAGATGTAAACATTTATGGAAGTCTGTGAGTCTTATTAATAAGACGTTGCGTTCCTGCGTTCGCCCAAGATGCATTCCTCGTTACGCATCACTGGTGGTACCGCGACATATTTTTCCCTACCACAACTTGGCTACTTATAGCTTTAATTAAAATAACATATGTCATGTGACAACACAAGAACTTATGATATTATTAAATAAATTTTGAGCACGCTTGACAACATCTCTATCCAATCGAGTTTTTATAGTAGTATAAACTTAAGTGAGTTTTGATGGTTGTACCCACACCAAAGACAAAATGGACGACATTAAAAATAAATCTGTGAAGAAGTTGCCATTAAGAAAGATTTTCCTTAAAATGTAGGAACCAAAGCAAAAATTAGAGGTGTTACGTAACCCAACGTGAAATGTTTATCTTTAAGGGCTTGACATTAACTTCATTCAGTATTTAGCTGAGATGATAATATGCTAAGTGTATTTTTCACTGAGAAATTGCTTGACAGAGATATACTTGTCTATAATATAAGACTGGCCTGTTGGTCTAGTGGTTAGTGGCCCTGACTGCTATACCGGAGGTCGTGGGTTCGATTCCCACCCAGGACAAACGTTTGTGTGATGACCTCGATCATTTGTTCTGTGTCTGGCTGAAATTTATCTATAATATGTTTGTATTTAGAAATATATAGGTACGTTTATCAGATATCTAGTAGGTGCTCATAATACAAGCTTTGCTTAGTTTGAGACTAAATGACTATTATATTTGTTACCCAAATAATAATGCTCGCAAAATAAAAATTACTGAGAAAAACCTAGTAGTAATAACCGGCTGAATTGTAGACCTCCTTTATTATTTGGGGGTCATAAAGATTTATCACTTAAATTAACATATTTTCTTCTTCTAAAGGCATCTCTTAGGATAAGGTATTTTTTTTTAATTAACTTTTGAGGTTTACATAAAATTTATTCCTATATATAATAAAACTCCTAAGGAAAAACAATAATAAACAGTCAATTTAAGTCATAGAGTTATATTAAACATTAATTTATTATGTTTCTATGTCAATGATTTAAGTTAACTCATTTCAATACTTACTTTTGCAGACAGTGACTAATCGAATAAAAGTTACATTTTTACTTAAATGAATCAAAAACATTGTTTTAGTTTTTTTACCATCTATACAATTAGAAAATAAAATAATATTTTAAATAGGTGTCATATAACTGTGCGTTCATTTTGTATAAACTTATATATTTTATTATAAAGCATGGTAAAAAGAAGAAATAAGTATTTTAGGGGTAATTTTTAAAAATTTAATCGATTTTAAGGGAAATATGGCTACCATAGAGCAACTCTTGCCTTGTGATAGGTCACGTGACGGCACGTGAAGTAACATAGACAATACATCCATTCGTCAGTTTTCGGGCGAGGAGGCAGCGCAGTTTGCTGTTTTATTGAGCTGACTGCCTAAAAGTGAAAACTGTAAAATGGCTACAACGGCTGCAACCCTTACGTCTCAACAGGCGGCAAAGCAGCATGTCTTGGCAGTATCCCGGGACTTTATATCCCAGCCCCGTCTGAGTAAGTACCCTAAATTTTCGTTCATCTATTTCGGCTAACGTCACATCACTTGTCAATGAAAATATCGATTTTGCACTTGCGTTTCCATGTTACGCCTATGTATTATTGTCTTTCAGCCCTTATTTACAATAACAAGGGAAGTAATTTCGTTTCTTTTATGAAAATTCGGACTTCAAAGTTCCGATATGGCCAATCCTTGAGTTAGGTTTCGTTAATTGGGAAACTAAATTCCTTTTATCTTAGGATGTGTAAGGCCTATATGAGCGTATTATAGCTAGTCTTGTATATAGTGATCTATATAACGTTGAATGAGTGGTTAATTCGTAATACAATATTGTCACAAGTATGTACCTCAGTGATCACCTGATCGAAGCCTTGTTTCGTGATGTCACGTATTTCGTGTATATTTCAGTCTATGAACATTATCTTTAAGTTAACTATCCTAACTAAACAGGATGTTGACCGATTCCATTCCATTTTAATCATCTTTTCCTAAAATCAGATAATTTTTCCCTTTCAATCTTATGCTTAATTCTAATTGGAAAATGTTTATTTCAAGAAATCTTTTAACAAAGTTACGTTTACTGATAAGAGCAATTATGTGATCATGTGAATTAGATTAAATCTCCAAGAGTTACGAATTTTCTTAGACTTATGTTTTGCATGTACATCATATGATGTTTAACATCTCTGCAATTTTCTTCCTTTATGTCAATAACAGGATCTGTATAAATCCCTTTAAACAGCTACTCATAAAAAAAAATATGAAAAAAGAACTAAATCATCCAGCCCATTGTGTGAAAATAGGTCAATAATGAGAGACTTCCTCTATGGTCTTCATGTTAATCAATATTGTGATGTTGCATAAAGAATTTAAACCAACCATAGTATAGATCTTCTTATTTCTTTGAGATGTCTCTGAATATCTAAACTTGTAGAAGATAAGGCCTCCATAGCAACCAATCAGCTGACTAGGGTAAAATAAGAAATGTACTTCAAATAATTATGTAACTGTACTGTTTATTAGTGTAGTTTAGTTTACTTTAGATGCATGTGTTTTTCAGGAGTTAGTTAAGTTACTCTATTTAAAAAGAAATAGATGAAGTGCAATACTTTAACTGAGTGGTTGCTACTTCTCAGGGCTCGGACTTACAACTATTATTTTTCTGGTATAATGTTTGTCCAACCTGCTGAAAACTAAGACTATCTAAACTCCAAGTTTAGAGTAACTGCATGGCAGCAAACAAATAATTGACGACGGTGAAAAAGCTTTGGATTTTGCTTTATACATATAACTGTAAATGATCAAGGCCATATACTGATTTACATTAAAACGACTAGGTAACCGAGTAGGTACAATGTCGCGGCAGTCGTACGCCACGGCAGACCTCACATTATGAACTCCGTGACACACAGTAGATAATATTTATGAGTTCCTTGTCAAATGTTGATACATATTGTGAAGCAGATTCATGAGGCACCTACTTTTACACTCATTATTTACAAACACAAGGGGAACTGGTCGCGTAATGTAAGATGAGGCATAATAATTACACTACTCATGCAAGACCCTCAGGTACCTACTCATGACAATTTGTTATAAGAACCTACATAGTTACTTAATGGAATCGATACCCATCCTACTAATAGATATTATAAACCCTGTCCTAGTAATCCTACTTCCTACTAAAAGGCGAAAGTTTAATTTTTATGGATATTGGTTCCTACACAGTTACTTTATAACCAGGATTAACACAAAGGATAGCTATTATATTATCCCGATTTTATACATGTAGCGGGCGGACCCGCGAACAACTACTAGTTAGTCTCATAGCGCGTAATCTGTTGCTAGGCCACACTAAAAACGGACCGACTACTTGTAGTGTTAAAGGAGGTCGCACGCGACCCCCCATAACCCGCGGCCTGTTCGATCGTTACATCATCTCCTACTTCCTACCCACTCCTGAGGCTTTCAAAGCAGTGTTTGTTGAGACAACTGGTAGGAAGGTTAGTAACTCCGTACTTACATTGAGCGACTGCCTGATATGAGTGATCTGACGTCTACAGCCCATAAGTACGCTAACGCTGAATAAAGCTTATGGATTGCTCTCAGTGACACAGTAACCAATAGGATAGGATTTTTGGATTGGTCATAAAAAAAATTGCGTTACGGTATTTTGATGTCTTACAGAATCTGCAACAAATTTTGCTGGATATTTTGTTATTCTCTCTCTTTTGTCATTACACCTTCATAAAGTAGCAAACATCCGTCTGTAAAATTGAAAACGGTTAATTAGTCGCCCTCAACCGGTAACCGACCTCTGTGCCCTCTGCCCACATTCATATTTTATTTAAGTACTAGCATACAAACTTTCAAATATCCTCTCAAACATTCGCGTTTATAATAAAGATCCCCTCCTCCGCTACCCTCCCCTGCAATGAAATAAAAAATAATAGTTCAAAAAACTAAAAAAACGACTCACGTAGCAACTCACGTAAAATAAACTTTGTTTTCTTCAAAATCTTGAGAATTTTGCATTTGCTATCTGAAGACTTAAAAAAACTGTCTTGTAGTTGTATTTTTTATTCAGACACTTTGTATCTACATATTTGTTTTTTAAATACCTTTATAAATAGCTGACGACAAACGACATAGTGGAGTTAGCGCGATAAAGCAAAGTGTGACGGTGATGAGTTGCAGGTGAAGCGCGTGAGCGTGGGCGGGCGACTGGTGCCGTTCTTCAAGTGTGTCTGCGTGTACTTCGTGGCGCTGGGCGCAGGGGGCGCGGGGGGCGCGGGCGAGGGGGGCGCGCCCTCCCCCGGCGCTGTGGCCGCCAAGTGCGCGCCCGTGCTGTGCCTGCTGCTGGCCGTGCTGTTGCCGCAGTCCGCGCCGCACAAGTCAGTGCCACAGATTAGATAGCGCCGCTATCACTACACACTGTTATCTGTCAACACGATACCGCCGACAGCCCCGAGGTCTATCGTGTCGTTGTTGTCCTAGGGCATGTCGCACGGTCACATCAATGACAAATAATACGCTTTAAGTATTAACAAATTGACACTTTTCATATTTTCTTAAGCATTTCTCCTACACAATAATTGGAAATTCAGTACGGGACAGTACTCTCAAGATCAATGCAATGAAATAATGAATATCCAATTATTGTGTTGGCATAATGCTTAAGAGAATAGGAATAATTTCAAATTTAATACAATTGCCATTTATTCATCGGCCATTGTAAATAGCAGATTTGGGGCCCAGGTTCTCATTCAATGACTTGTTTGTGCGGGTAACCGAAATACTCCGGAAGTACCTACTAACTAATTTTCCGATTAAATTCGATCCAATTGAATAGCTATCAGTTTAGATTTTTTTTATCATTTAATTTGCAACTCCTCTTTACCACTTTTTTTTCGGTACTACGTTTGAGACCCGTGCAGGAAAAGTGTAATTCATATACATATAATATATTCTTCTTCTGTGGTTGACACTATTACCATAACTTTTATTTTTGAGAATTGAATGAATTAACTTCTGGCCAATACTGGGGATTAATACTTCTTGTAACTGTACTTATTGTTATAGTTCGTTTTTTTATCGACTGTTACGGTATAATGAGATTGTGAAAAATGCGAGGCCTGCAGTGAGTGTGTGGTGTTGTGTCAGGAGCGTGTACGCGCACCGCGTCGCGGCGGGGCTGGCGCTGTCGGCGCTGGGCGACGCGCTGCTGCTGTGGCCGCAGCACTTCGTGGCGGGCATGGCGGCCTTCGCGGGAGCGCACGGCGCCTACATCGCGGCGTTCGGCTGGGCGCGGCGCGCGGCGGGCGCGGGGCTGGCGCTGCTGCTGGCGGCGCTGCTGTTCGCGCGCGCGCTGCGGCCGCCGCCCGCGCTGGCCGCGCTGGTGCCGCTGTACGCGCTGCTGCTGGCCGCCATGGCGTGGCGCGGCGCGGCGCGCGGCGGGGCGGCGGCGGCGGGCGCGCTGCTGTTCCTGCTCTCCGACGCCATCTTGGGCTACGGGCTGTTCGGCGCGGGCGGCGCGCTGCCGGGCCAGCAGGTGCTCGTCATGTCCACCTACTACCTCGGCCAGCTGTTCATCGCGCTGAGCGCGCTCAGGCCGCCGCCCGCGCCCGCCGCGCCCCTCGCCAAGGCGGCCTAGTGCGCGCCGCCTGACTATGATTAGGATACCTGTTCCGAGACTGAGTCTCTCCTTCTTCCGTATACATATAGTTAGTGTAGATACTTGTGTGCTGGTCATACTCATGTGATCTGTTATATTTTATAAGAGCGTTTACACTGAGCGCGGGTCTGCCGCCGCAGCACATGTTAAACATGGTGGGCACAACCAGACTGTGATATGTTAAGGATGTCTTCAAGGTTTTAGAAATCAAGTAGTTCGTTTAGGTCTAGTTATTATTATTACATGTTAATGACAACGGCTCAGGTAGTGCGCGCCCCGAGCCACTCTCAAGTCATACGCACCACCTAATAAGTACCGTAAGTAGCTCCCACAATCCACGTTACATTCGTTTAATAGATACCTTAAAAATACGAGGTATCGTCAAGCATTACATTATAATCATCAGATAAATACCACCGTACGAAGTCTCTGCTACAGTAGCGGAGACGCGCCGTGCTGTGGACCGGTGCACACATTCGTACTAATTACCCTGCGTATTTTATAGTCTCTCTAGTCGTGTCGGGTCATCATCATCATCAGCCCCTATTCATCCACTGTTGGACATAGACCTCCCCAATTCCACGCCATCGAGATCTATCTTGGGCCGCCCGCATCCAGTGTCGGGTCATATCTCCTTATTACCAACAGAATCCGTAACTCTCCCCTACTACCCGTACCTCTTTTACTGAGGCTTAGCTGCGGCCGTCTGTTTATCCGTTCTTTCGCTACCAAGCTGTAGTCTTATATATCGTGTCATCTCACGCGGATAATATTCATCTGCTGCGGCTACACTAATAATACTTTGGAAATAAGATTAACACAGAGAGGGCTTTTATTAATGCATTTATTAATATGATGACTTTGTCTCTGGATGCTGGATATTTATAGATACTGCTTCACGTGTGAAATAGACTAAAGATGCAAAGTGAAAACTTCCATTGCCTACCTCATTTCAGCGCGGTTCATTGATAAAACACAATATCATCTGCTACGTATTACAAAAATTGCTCACAAAAATATCTAGTAAGTAGTTGTTGTTCTCATTTCGAATTGTCGTCGGCTATTAAAGTGTTCGCTAGTACGAAGACTGATCCTCGTTTATTGATATAGCTCCGTATGTATAGTTTTGTTCGTGTCTGTACAGCTTACAGTAGCTGTTAGTGTTCGGTAACGGCGTCTGATTGCTCCAGTTGAGTAACTTAGTAGGTGTACTGCATTCATTAAAGGAGGCACTTGTTATGTACGTATTTGTAGTCAGAACCGCACTAGCCGCGGGAAATAGATAGCTGCTCTCATAAGAATGCATTTAAACAGTCGTTATATGTACTTCAGCTTGCACTAACAAGCAAAACAAATCTGCTCGTAGTCGCCAACATTACGTGCCACGATTAGGTACTTGATATTCAGTCATATAATTTATTTTCGTATTAAAGACAAAGGGAAAGCATTTACATCCAAAAATGTACTAAGTTTTAAATTGATTCTATAAAATATGTTACGAAATAAAGAGCATTAGTTTATTATGTACCTATACTACCTATCTAGTTGAGGCGCCTGTATACCGCCGTATATCGAGGGATCTGTGTCGGCGCGCTCGCGTGTCTACTTTATAACCCATCATGTCACTATTCAAAATAGAAAGTGGTTTTATGTAAATTAGTATAATATTTTATTGAACGTTATATCGTTGTAGTCGGTTATACATAAGTAATGTATTGTATTTGTAGAGTGAATATTAAACTATTCCAAATCATACGCGAGCTTCAATGTACAACCTTATAATAAAAATGACGCAAGCGAAATAAGTATTACAAAAATATTTATTATATAATATTTGCAGATAAACTTAATTATTTAGAATAACTTAACAACACGGTGTAGAGTGATGAGGGCGGTCACTCGCGGCGCAGGTTGTCGAGGCGCGCCTGCAGCTCGGCGTCGGCGTCGGGCGCCGCGCCCCCCCCCGAGCCGCCCGCCAGCGCCACCGGCGCCGCCGCCGCCGCGCCGCGCCCTGCAACACACGCGCGTCAGCCGGCCCGCCTGGCGCCCCCCCCCCCCACCCCGCCCCACACCCCGCACTCACCCGACACGGCCAGCGAGCCCGTGGCCTGCGGCAGCCCCGACAGCGTGTCGTTCAGCTGCAGCCCCAGCTCGTCCAGGATCTGCGACACCACCGCGTCGCTGGACATACAAGCCGCACACTTAGTACACACGCTCACACTCACCAACACGCTGTGTAGAGTGAGCGGGACAGCAGTATTACCTCTCCTCCTCGTCGTCGTCCGCCTCCATAGCCTCGTCGATAGAGTCGCTCATCATCTCCTCCTTCATGTCCATAATCTCTGATTGCTTTTCAAACTCCTGTAAACCGATTAATGTGTTTTAATTATTGAAAGAAACATGAAGACAATATAAAATTCACAACTTTTAAGATGTCCTATTAAACCTCATCAACTACTGGGTGCAAGAGTCCTGGTAAGGCGCGGGTGCTGCTAGTTACCTGTAATATCTTCTGTATCTGCGGCATGTTGAGCTGTCTGTTCATGGTGGCCATGGCGCGTGTGACGCCGCGCATTGCCTGCGCCATCGTGTTCTGTGACTTCAGAGTCTGGATCTTGAGGGACACGGCCTGGATGTTGGCCTTCATTAGCATGAACTTCCTCACGTAGCGACGGGTACGCACCAGGTCTTTTGCCATTATCTTGACCGCATCCTACAGAATATTGATCAAAGCCAAAATAAAAGTTTTTAATTCCAGTGTGTAGAAAAGCACTTTTGTGATCCACAAATGCTTGTTCTGAGGCTGGGCTCAGTGGGCTCTGTGTGCATGTGACTTGCAAGTGCAAGCAAATATTGATTTTTTTTTATTACATATACCTAATGGCTTTTAGGAACAACATTAGACTGTATATTCCACTATAATACATAGATTTGACAAATTTTAACTACAAAAAATACTCATAACTGAAATATACTCAGTTTTGTAAATAACAGTGTAATCTGTTAAGTAGGTACACTGCACTGAGAAATGCCTGTATGACCTAGTATTCAACTTATCAACACCAACCATCTGTCCTTCTTTTGCCAGTTTCTTGATATCAGCGATGACTTTCTTCTCCTGCTGCTCCATCTTCATGCGCTCCCGGTCCAGGTCCCTCATGGCCTTGTTCAGCGCACGCTGGTTTTTGCGTAACATCTCCTCCGGAGTCATCCGGTGACCAAATAACCACTCCATTTTGAATGTCTTTTGGTCTTTTTTTCCCTCTAACTGAAACATTGTGGTGTAAAGGTAGTATTATATTTCATTTATTAGTCAAAAATTAAAAAATAACATTGTACTGGAGTAAAGTAAAAAAAAATGATAATTTTGAGACATAAGCAAAAATAGTAAATATTACGTAGAGTTCACCTTTTCAGTAAGTAATTAGCTGTGCTAGGGGGCCTAGCTCTTCATAGTAACTTTAAAATATTATAATAAAAATAGAACTAGTGCGATAAAGTTTATACAAATTTATAATGCAAGTAATAAACAAACGCTTGCTTACCTGACTAAACTAATAAAGAGGAATATGTTGATAGAGCTGTCTATTAATTAAACCACTGCTTAAAGTATTTGGAGAGATGATTCACCATTCCTACTGCATCAGTCACTTTGGCTGTGGTAGTAGACTAATAATTGTAATGCCATCAAATTTAATCAAAGGGTTTGTGTGTTATTGTAAAATTAAATAATATAATATGATAAAATACATCCACTATTAGAAAATTAGAAAATTTTATAGCAGACAAACAAAAGGCAAATGTCACAATTCACATCCATATCTTGTCATCTGTCAAAATGACAATTACGCCTCCTGTCATTGTCGAGTCTTACAAACACAGAGAGACGTAAAATCACAGACACACATAAGTTAGGTAACGTACGTGTCATTCACAAAGACAATTCAGACTTTAGGGCTTCTCCTAGAGTATATAATGTCTTTAATTGTACCCGCTGATGGTACACCACCTTGTTTGTACTGGGTGTGGTCCAGTAAATACTTTCCTATTTTAGTTCAGCCAATCATCACAGCAAGGCAAGATTTGCTTTTTAATTGTTTTACTATACAATTTAAAAGCAAAGGACAACTCTTAAAAACGTTTATATAATGTTTCTACATGAATTATACGTTTCTTAGATACGTTTGCACGTGTGGAAACTGAAACGTTGCTGGATTGTCAAGTGTGTATACTGTGACATTTTTGACAGTTACTGCTTCCTCTTGTCAACCTAAAGTGACTACAAATTCTTGAACTTCTAAAAACATAAAACTTTAAACTGATGGCTTCACTTATTGTTTCTATATTAATAATATAAGTGCAGCCGACGATTTTTTAATCACTACGGTTCGTTTTGTTGACTGTAAGGTTATCGTCAATGAAACAACAATAACTTTCTTACAGTACCTTTTTTCTTTAAACATTTAGAGAAAATTTAAAAAGATATGAGTGATACCGATGTAATGGAAGTGGATGAAATACCATCAAAGCCTTCCAAGTCCCAAGTTGGCAGCAGCGGCTCGAAAGCAGTATCCCATTTACCGTGGATAGAGAAGTACCGGCCTATAACGTTCAGCGATGTTGTTGGCAATGAGGACACCGTGTCGAGGCTGGCCGTGTTCGCGCGCACGGGGAACGCGCCCAACATCATCATCGCGGGCCCGCCCGGCGTGGGCAAGACCACCACCATCCTATGCCTGGCGCGCGCGCTGCTGGGCGCCTCCTTCCGCGACGCCGTACTTGAGCTCAACGCCTCTAACGACCGCGGCATCGACGTCGTGCGCAACAAGATCAAGATGTTTGCACAACAAAAGGTATTTCATAGTTTACATGTGGATAACTAAGTAATTTCTAATTTAATTATTGTCTCTATTTTGTTAGCTGTTTAGTCACTTATCCATAATACTATGAGATGCTTATGGATATGTTTTTGAAGGTCTTTGATAGTAACTTCTCAAACTTTCTATTCAGGTATAGTCCGCTAAGATCTGCTTTAAAGATTTTAGCTCAACATTATTTCAGGCCTGTTGTTGTTTTAAGAGTACTTCATGTGGGTGTCTTATACTGGACATTAAGCTATGAGAGTAAATTACATAGGGTAGTCTAGTTTTGGTAAGACCCATAAACTGTCTTATTTGTGTAAATGTAAGTTCCACCAACTTAACTACTAGCCAGCTTTGCCGTGTGAGCACCCCACTGTGACCCAGAGTTGTTTGTTATAAGTTACGTAGAAAATTAAATACTGATTAAGTTGTAAGTTGTTTTTTTTCTCATCATCAGCATCAGTCTTTGCTGAAAACCAAGCCAAGTTTTTGGCTGAAAAAAACAATCTAAAAATTCTTATGTAAAATCTGCTAATGTAATTATGTCAGTTAGATTAGATATAATAAAGGGAAGATTATTTATGTATGCTGAGAAGAGAAAAGGACTGAAGACTGAACCTTGCGGCATACCCATTCAAACTGAAGACCCCAAACATAGATGCATTACTTATTAATTATTATTAATAGATTTTCTTAAGAGGAAGCTTAGATTATAGTGAGGTGTTTTCAAAACTGCAACAAACCTTTTCATATCATTGTATTATGTTTAAGCAAGTTTAATTAACAGAAAAGATTAGATGCAGTACATAACTTTGTTGGCATAAGCACAAGAGTTTTAAGGCTAACCTCGCTATATCTGAACACTTAAAGAGGCACTAAAATTGTTGTAGAAATATAACACAAATACAATGATGAGCTTTGTGCAGGTGACACTACCACCTGGACGACATAAGATGGTGATCCTGGACGAGGCGGACAGCATGACGGAGGGCGCCCAGCAGGCGCTGCGCCGCACCATGGAGCTGTACTCGCATACCACGCGCTTCGCTCTGGCCGCCAACAACTCCGAGAAGATTATAGAGCCCATACAGTCGCGCTGCGCGGTACTGCGGTACTCGCGCCTCACTGACGCGCAGATACTCGCAAAGGTGTGCATAACTTGTGACCATGTGTAACAGTTTTAATTATAATGTAGTGATCAATAACCATGGGCAGGTCTTGGAGGTGTGCGAAAAGGAGCAGCTGTCGTACACGGAGGAGGGGCTGAACGCGGTGGTGTTCACTGCGCAGGGCGACCTGCGCGCCGCGCTCAACAACCTGCAGGCCACGGCGCAAGGCTTCGCGCACGTCAGCGCCGACCACGTGTTCAAGGTGTGCGACGAGCCACACCCCATGCTGGTGCGGGGCATGCTGGCCGCCTGCGCGCGCCGCGACATCCACGAGGCCTACAAGGTCATCGCCAAGCTGTGCAAGCTGGGCTACGCGGCCGAGGACATCGTCAGCAACGTGTTCCGCGTTTGCAAGACGCTGGACGTGGACGAGGCCACGCGGCTGGCGTTCGCGCGAGAGGTGGGGCTGACGCAGCTGCGCGTGGCGGACGGCCTGAGCTCGCCGCTGCAGCTGGCGGGTCTGCTGGCGCGCTGCTGCCGCGCCGCCGCCCCGCCGCCCCGTAGCGGCTTCTGAGCGGCGCGGCCAGATTCCAATAATTGTGATTTAGACAGATAATTATGGCTTTAAGAGCAAGATATTTCTAAGAAAACATACCCTGTTTAATGTCTGAACTAAAATTGTAAAACTCTCAGAAACTTGCCTACCTGCTTCAATTTTAGTGTTATTCCAGTACAAAAGTTCAAAATGTGTCAGTGTTATCAAAATTGTTATTGGTATAAGAGCCAATGCAAATGGCACTTTCTACACAACACGACATAATGAAAATGACATACCGCGACAGATGTTACTGTAACAGAACAGTCTTTGTGGTTTTGATTACTTTTATAAACATATTATACGTTCAATAAAAACCGCGCGTGAAACAGCAGGTATTCAATACTGTAGAATGTGGAACGAGGAAGATTGGGATGTCTACCCAAGTAAAAGAAAAATTTGGTAATTTTAATAAATAAAACAATGAAGAAAAAATTACAAAAATGTATTCTTTAGATTACGCATATAATATAATAAAATAATGTACTAGGTATATAAAGTCTTAACATTAATAAAATGACGAGAGTGTCGATCTGATCGCTCCCTCGTGAGCCGAGTGTGGAATGTGTGCGAGTCACCGCTTGATCTCCAGCAGCTTGTTGTGCTCCGTCATGAGGCTCTGCAACAGGTAAGCGCGCTGAGTGTGGGCGGGAGCGGGCGGCGGCCGCTACTGCAGGACGCACTGCTCGTCCTCGGGCACGCCGAGTGCGGGCGGGAGCGGGCGGCCGCTAGTGCAACACGCGCTGCTCGTCCACGGGCACGCCGTCGATCATCTTCTGGTGCTCCTCGCTCAGCGCCTGCACACAAGGCGGCTCTCAGCGCGGGCCCGCCACCCGCCACCCGCCCGCTCGGGGCCCACCGTACCCAACAATAGCGACATGCTTACAACTCTTGATGCCAAATAATTATTCGTAACGAGATATCGTTAAAATTTGACAGCAATCATTATATCATTTCTGCTTTTGATTATTTTTTCTATACTGCTGTGCGTCACATGCAAGCACCAGTGTGAAGAGAAATTGATGATATTAGTTAGTTGGAAGCATTGAGCATGAGAGTGCGCTCATTTGACACCAAACAGATTTGTGTGTCTGTCTTGTCACCGTGCATGCTAGACATCACAGTTTTGTCTGTTGTCAATTGGTTCTGTTTTGTTTATAAGATGTGCAAAAAAGAAACAATAATCTGAAAGAAAACTGTCTGAAGCCAATGCTCGCCTTCTGTATGCTATTATTAGAGTTCTGAAAAGCACCTGTTTTCAGCAACATTTACAAATATTTTTTTAGAAAAAATGTCTTGTTCGTTTTAGGACATTTTTGTAGTAATGATATACAATGAGGGGAATTTAGGGCTTTATTTTTCAGATTTGCTAACACTGATCAGTAGAATGGTTGTTTGCAAGACTATGTCGTGAGTATAAGCGTTAGTAGGGACTTATAGTAAGTGGTTGTGGCGCTGGGTTCGAAGGTCAGAGAAGAGTGATTGTTAGTATGAGGTGGGTTACGGCTTACCTTGAAGTACTTGACGGTCTTGACGCGCAGCTCGAGCGTGGCGTCCTCGTCGCACACGAACAGCGCCTGCGCGTGCTGCTGGAAGGCCGACACCGTCCACATGTGGTTGACGCCTTCCTCCACGGCCTTGGCCAGCGCCAGCGACTTGTGCACGCCCGTGATCAGGATCATCACCTGTGAACGCCAAAAACACTCACTGCTTTGATTAAATTTAAAAAATTAATGTACTCTCTATTTCTTATATTTAGTCCTTTACGTTTAGTTTGCATCTAGCAATGTTCTAGTAAAATCTTTCCCAAGGCTGAGGTTGGCGGCACAAGGCCCAACGGACTGTTTGTCAAGTTACATATTATCAGTCGTAGTCGTAATACCTGTGATAAAATTCTAGCTGCGAGAGTTGTTATTTAGAATTGTTCATAGGTATTTTTAGTTCATGAAACGAATCGTATCATTACATTACATTAGTAGGGTGTATTAAATAATAATACAAGAAGAAAATATATATACAACAACCTGAGAGTAATAAATATAATGATGTAGGTGTGGGTTACCTCTTTGGCGTCCATGACGGTGCCTACGCCGACAGTGAGCGCCTGGCGCGGCACCTTGCTGATGTCGTTGCCGAAGAAGCGCTTGTTGGCCTCGAGCGTGTCGTAGGCGAGCGTCTTGACGCGCGTGCGCGACACCAGCGACGAGCCCGGCTCGTTGAAGGCGATGTGTCCGTCGGGCCCGATGCCGCCGATGAACAGGTGCACGCCGCCCGCCGCCGCGATCAGCTCCTCGAAGCGGCGGCACTCGCCCACCAGGTCGGCCGCGTTCCCGTCCAGCACGTGCGCGTTACCGGGGTCGATGTCCACGTGCTTGAAGAACTCGTTCCACATGTAGTAGTGGTAGGACTCGGGGTGGTCGCGCGGCAGACCTGCACACACCGACACACGCTACAGTGGGCACGAGCCGCGCGGCGGCCGGGGCGAGGCGGGGAAGGGGGGGTACTCACCGACGTACTCGTCCATGTTGAAGGTGGTGACGTACTTGAAGGACAGGCGGCCCTCCTTGTAGAAGTCGATGAGCCGGCGGTACATGCCGAGCGGCGTCCCGCCGGTGGGCAGGCCCAGCACGAAGTGCCTCCCCGGGCCGGGCGCGAACTGCGTGATGCGCTGCAGTACGAAGCGCGCCGCCCAGTCCGCCACCACGCCCGCGTCCTCCAGGATGATCAGGCGCATGCTGGCTCGCTGGATGCTGCAACCACTCCCTTTTAGTTTTGTGACATCATCGTGATTGGTATGAGCTACTCGTACTCGCTACTTCACCGCAGAACGGAAGCTGACAAGATATTCTTCCACTTGACTCAGTAGTGTGTAAGCCGACCTTACTCCCGACATACCTATACATTTACTTAGTATTAAGCTTAAGTTAATCAGTTCAGTATAATATACACCTTAGACATAGCAACACGTCTTTATCATTTTGACACCAATAACTCCCCACATTGCAACTCGTCACCCAAGAAGTTGTTATATTTTAGCACTTCCGTAATCCGACTAGTAGCGTAACTTTTTGCTAAAGTTAGTCTAGTGCCAATCGTATGTCCATTTTTTAAAGTATGCCTTAAATCTTTTTCTGTAATTCTACATTTTAAAATCAGTACTTGAATAAGTTTGTTTATATATATATGACGTCATTTGTTGACGTTCGATAATGAACGGCGAGTTTCGCTATTTGATGTGCTACTTCAATCGCGCAATCGCTAGCATTAAGTGGCATTGAATGAGTAGATAACGTGTCGTTGTCCTACATACAAACAACAACAACGCCGCGCCGGCCGCTGTCGTGCCGCGAGTTATCAGGCGAGCGCCGGTCAACAACACTCAAGGCGTTGACACGCTGTTATAGATTGAATTTATTTACAGAACGTCAAAATAACATACTGATAGTGATTGGCTTAATTCAATACTATGAAAATCAAATATAACAATTAACATTGATTAACATACATCATTTGGTTATCAATAAAGTTAAGACTTGAATACGAAATGAATATTACATTTGAATAGTATAATAACTATCATCAATAGAATGTCTACAAGTAATTCTATTACTTACTAGTATAGTAATTGTGTTATTTGAGCAAGGACAAATCTGACATTGCTCGACCTTTGCATAAACTTAGTTCTCAAATGTAAACCGGTTTCGATGTTATTAGGACTTTCAGAACTAATGACAATTATAGAAATATTAGTGCAATCATTAAAGCAAATTTCTGATAAGGAATTATGATACTTACAGATGTACTAAATAAACTGTCGAAACTAGTGTTCGACTATCCTGAGCTGCTTTATGAACAAATAACCAAGTGAGACAACGAAATAACGGTGAATACCAAGATTCGAATGTTTTTGGCAATGCGAAATATGTCAACAACCTCTGTGGCGAGGTCACTCACCTCGGGGCGGTTTGAAGGTCGGTGTCTGCGGTGGTCGGCGAGAGGTGTGATGCGGCTACAGACGGCGGCAGGCAGCAGGTCCGAGGCCGGGCTACTCGGCGGGCTGGCGGCTTGTGATGCCGCACTCGCACTACTCGCCGGCTCGCGCTGGCGGCTGGCCTCACGTCAGTGACGTCACGCTCTGACAGCTGTCATCTGCGTGACAGCTGTCAGCCGGCGCCGGGGTTGCCGCGCTATCGTTAATGAGGCGGAGCGGATGGGGGAAGGGAATAACAAACACTAATTCCAATAAATGTGGTTTATTTCTAATAGAATAATACTTATATGGAGATTATCATAATAGTTGGGTATGCAAGTCGCCCCGTTACCACTAAGTTATACAACTTTAACAACAATAAAACGGAACCGAGCGGCGCCAGGGCCCGCCGCCCGCCTGCTGCCCGCCTGCCTCTCGTGACGACTACTTTTACAATTGTCTTTTAATAACAAAGTACTTCACTTAGTTTCACAATCTTTACTCTTAGGAGAAAAATAAAACGATTTAAAAATGTAAATCACAAGGTGGCTTAATTTAAAATCACATTCAGAGAGCGAATTGTGTTACATATCAATGTTCTACCGCTAATATAATTCAAAGTCGACAAATAGTTCTCAAATTTAAAACATAACATTACTTGTGTAATATTGATGGCTCATAATTTAACTTCTGTTTAAATTGGCAACTTTTCCTTGTTTAATACTTAGCGTATAACAAGTGTGATAAAACCGTATAATATTATTTTAATTATAAAAATACTTATTTAATTAATTATAACGAGTGTGATATTCTATGTAATGGTACCTTATCTATATTATGTATGTACAGGACTGGAGCGAGACCAGCAAGATATACAATAAGAGTAAATTATCTGCTTAGCCGACAACAGTGGCCTCGCACAGAAACAGTGCTCACATAAAACAAGTCTCAACATATTTATAATATTTAGCTAGCCAAACGTAACTTGCAACAGAATATCCAAACTGTATCGGGAGTCCGTAATATCAACCTAGTACACCGCGCTCGTCACATAACAACAACACGGCGTCAGTCACAACAGTCCGGTCGGAAGTCGCGCGGTCTCGGACGCCTCGACCTTGTCCTACGTTCTACGGTTACGCCGCTATAAAGGAACTTTTCAAGATATAAGACGACAAAAAGTATTAATATCAAGGTAATATTTACAAAATGGACTTGAGAAGGGTTAGTGCGCGCGTGGGCGCTTGGCGGGCGGCTCGCCCTCGCCGCTCCAGTACACGTACTCGGGAAGGAACTTGGCCAGCTGCGCGTCGAAGAACTCTTCCAGCCGCTTGGCATCCTTGTAGATACTGCTGTCCACCTGCGGAGACACAAACACAGTCGGTTAGAGTCGGGGCGGCGGCGGCTACAGAGCAGTCTCGGCAGGTCCTGGTCGCGCACTCACCGGATTGTACCTGTAGGCGTTGCGGAACAGCAGGCGCGCGTCGGCCACGAACTGCGCCACGTGGGTGTAGCGCTGCGGGCTGCGCGGCTGCAGCTTCATGCGGATCATGTCCAGACACATGGGCTGCGGGATCTTGGCGTGGTAGTGCGCGTTGTCGGGCGACACGGGCTCGCGGAAGGGCAGGCTGGCCTCGTACTGGCAGTACAGCTCCAGCGTCAGCCGCTCCACCAGGCGGCGCGCGCGCGGGCCCAGGCCGCCCGCCGCCTCGGGCTCGGGCGCCAGCTCCGCGAAGTTCACGCACAGCAGACACTGCCAGGTCTCGGTCTCGTCGGGCAGCTTGTCGATGGTGGGGATGTGGCAGTACTGGTGGAACACCTTGGGGCAGCGGTCGCAGCACATGAGCTCGCCGCCGTCCATGCAGACGGCGCACCAGTCCTCGTTGGGGTCGCCGGGCGCCGCGTCCGTGGACGAGTGCACGGGCGGCGCGGGCGACGCCGGCTCGGGCTCCGCCACCACCTGCACGCCGTTGGAGTCCAGCTTGGCGATGGTGGCCATGAGGTCCTGCACCGAGGCCGCACACACCTTGTCCAGCTCGCCGGGCACGCCGCCCGCCAGGCTGGGGCTGGGCGTCTTGGGGTTGGTGGACGTCACGGACGCCAGCGCGGCGGGCGCGCGGTTGCTCCGGCCCAGCGTAATCTTGAAGTCCTGCCCGCCGCTCAGGGTCGACGCCGCACTCGCCTCGAAGCCCCCTGAACAGCAACAGCGCTCACGTCACTATGTCGCGCACCGTCCTTGGTCAAGGTGACAGTTCAGTGGTGTCGTTCACAGATTTGGATACCGACCGTTGGCTAGTCCTTGCTGCGGGATGTGCCACTTGGCGGCGGGTTGGTGCTGCTGCGGCGGCTGCGGGTGCTGCAGCTGCTGGTGCTGGTGGTAGGCGGGCGGCGGCGCGGGGGACGGCGTGCGGGGCCCGCCGCTGCGGCGCCCCGTGGGGCCCGCGGAGCCGCCGTAGCCGCCCGGCGAGTAGGCGCCCATCACTGCAAGCCGCGACACATGAGTACGGGGGGCGGGACGGGGCGGGGCGGGGCGGGGCGGGCGGGGCGCGACACTCACTCTGGTGGTAGGCGTGCTGCATGGCGAGCTGCGCGGGGTGCGCGGGCAGCGCGGGCGGCAGGGCGCGGGGCGCGGCGCGCTGCGACTGCGCGTTGAGCAGGCCGCGCAGGTTCATCTCGCTGACGCCGGGGGGCGCGGGGGGCGCGGCGGGCGGCGGGCTGCGCGCGCGCCAGCTGCCGTGCAGGTGGTGCGGGTGCGTGGTGGAGGTCACGTGGGCATGGCGCAGCGGCGTGGGGCGCGCGCGCAGCCCCGCCAGCGGCAGGTAGCCGCCGCCCGCGCCCGCCTGCGCGTACGACTGCTGGGGGAACGCACCACTCTTATCAAATCTATGCCAATTTCAAAGAACACAAAGCAGCAAAATGTTTTCAGTCGCAAATAGATACATTAATTTTACAATTTACATTATTCGTCTTAGTAGTATAAGTCATGCCACATCCACTACACATCAATGTCCTTCAGAAGCAATGATTTCTACATCTAGGTAACTATCAAGCTTGTCCACGACGAAACGACATGTAGAAGTAAGATTCACAAATACATATGTGTCATATAGATTACATGCCTGTACTGAAATATTATTAAAATATTTCAGTCATATTTCAGTCATGTTTCAATTAATATTATTATTAACTGAAAAACATTAAAATAATAAAGACATAAAAACCTACCATGATTTGTGTGCTCAGAGACAAGCAATTAATATTTTATTTCGACCATCACTTTTAATAGGTCCATTGATTAAATAAAGTCGTAAGTCCCAAAGGTTATTTACGTAAAAAAGATGGCATATTTAATTTTAATTTGGAGCGCTGAGTAAATGAATTCCATAAAATTATATCATATGGATAGAAGACATTCAAATACACAATGAATTTAACTATATACATGCATAATAAACACCCATTGAAAGAAAAGAAGCTGGAAGCATTTTGCGACATAATTGATCACAAGACACCGCGACCACACTGACCTGGTAGCGAGCCAACGTCTGATGCATGGAACAATGTCGCACATGAGTCACAAGTAGGGTTAGTGGGGAGCGAGGGGCCGCGAGGGGCGGCGGCGAGGCATACAGACCTGGTGCATGGCCACGTGCTGCAGCGCGACCATGGCGGAGGGCGGCGGCGCGGGGGGCGCGGGCTCGGGCGCGGGGGCGCGGGCGGGTGGTAGGGGCCCTGCGCGGGCGCGGCGCCGGCGTCCAGCTTGCCGTCCACCACGATGGCGCCGATGCCGGCCAGCACGCGCAGCAGCTCGGGCAGCTTGTCCAGCGCCAGCGCGATGCGCACGGGGATCTCGGGGTTGGGGATGTCGGCGCGGCGCGACTTGATGCGCTGCAGGTGCGCGCACACGGCGCGCTTGGCGTGCAGCACGGCCGTGTCGGAGCCCTCCAGCGCCGCGCCCACGAAGCCCACGCAGTGGTCCGTGATGCCGGCCAGCTGCTCCAGCGCCTCCTTCTTCTCCGTCAGCGTGCGCTGCTTGGCGTCGCACACCTCGTTCAGCCGCAGCACCAGCTGCTTGCCGCGCGTGTTGATGGCGTTCGTCAACCTGCAACGACGCACCCGTCGCACTTGTCGATCTGACAATCTGATAATAAGCCCTGTACTGGCATCGAGCCGGCGATACTCACTTAACGACAGTCTGCGTGATCTCGTGCACGAGCGATTTCTTCTTGTCGGCGATGAGCTGCTGGCGGTCACGAATCACTTTCATGGCGGATCCCAGCAGCACGCGCTTGTAGCTCACCTCCGATAGCAGCGAACTTATGTTGGCGCGCGCCTGCACACGACATGACATTATGTTTGAATAGAGCGCGACACATATTTCATTAACATTATCATATATTGGCATGTTAGACCTGCGCGGCCATCTCGGTGCTGAACTGGTACTTGTGGTCTCGGTGGTGCTGCAGCTGGCAGTCGCGGCACGTCAGACGGTCGCAGGTCTCGCAGAACAGCGTCAGCCGCTCCTGCACAGAGAGGCGTGTGAGCGCAGGGCGACAGGGGCGCGCGGGCTGCCATCTGTGACAGTACCTGCGTGTGCTCTGCGCAGAACATGTCATGAGCGCTGGTGGCGCCGCCCTGCGCCGCCTGCAGTTCCGCTACCGCCTCCTCCTTCGATTTGATGGTGTGCTCCTTCGTGATCTTCAACCTGCTCATTTAAATACAACTTACAATCATCAATACTGGCTCTTATAATGGTTTAGTTATAGGTTATATTGATTGAAAATCTACCTTTGATGTGCGTGCACGCAGTTGTCGCAGATGAACTCGGCGCAGTCCACGCAGTAACTGGTGGCGGGCTCCGTGTCCTCGCAACTATTGCACTGCTGCTCGCCAATGACGCCGCCTGCCACCCAAAAACCACATCATTATACACCATGTTCAAGTGAAAACTGAGGCCTGACTAACTATTCCGGCTGTTTAATGTACTTACCATTGCTGCCAGCCTGCTCCACAGCCATCTTCTCTATCACAAACCGTTGGTCAATCATATTTGCCACCTGGCACTGCAGGCGACACGCGGGGCATGTTACCGTTACGCGCTCTGCACCTGCAATATATGCAATATAACAAAACCCATCAACACTGTGGCAGAGCTAATCATCATACAATTTAAACTTTCCAAAAATTGCCAGGTTACAAATGAGTTCGGTTTTAGTAAGTAGATATACCTAGGAAGTCTCGAGAGCTGGCTTGCTTCTCGTCGAGCTTGGCTTTAATGCACGGCTCACACGCTGAATGCAGGCATTCCATGAGCTTAGGAGTGCCTTCAGCCAGCGCCAGCGCGGTGTTGCAGAGCACGCAGCGCGTGGCCGACAGCGGGGGGCGCGCGCCGGGCGACGCCAGCGAGTCCGCGCTGGAGCCCTTGCCCGCGTCGGCCGCGCCGCCCGGCGACCCCGCGCCCACCGCGCCGCCCTCCGCACCGCCGTCTGGCGTGCTGCGAGCCTGCGACCACACGTACAACTTAACTAGTCATATCAAAAACTACCTTGAAACGCTAGTATCGTTACCGGCATGGATCTTGAGAGCTCGGTGGAAGAGTGGGGATCGCTTTGCGCATCGTAAAATAAAAAGCAAATCAATTGTGAGTACTTGTCGCCTTGAGGTGCATGCAACTGCAGCAAAGAACGAATTTCAAGCAATCACGATTGACAAGCTTTTTTGAATTTTTCACTTGCAGAAGAATTGACGCGCATCGGCGTGTGTTGCGGTTCCCGACAATGGAAGGGTCTACATAGCGTGAGGTCAGCAAGCTCGGTCGGATTACGACTAGCCTTACTACTAATTAAAATAAGAACATGATTTACTGTTCACCATAATCAGTTCTTACATACTGCAAGTTTTTTTTATTTTTCTAAACAATCAACTAACTAAACTTGATCATTTGATCACAACATTATTTTTATTTCTTCATTATTTTCAAGCCACCACATCATTTTAATCCAACAAAATAAAAACACAACGAAAAGTTTTATTTTTTCACAATAGGAAATATTGAGAAGCCTAATAAAATTCAGAGCAGGCTTTTTACTGATTCGACTACATCACTATGTCTTATAGATATCGGTATTCTGTACACATTTAATTGAATAAATAATAAATAATTGTATGATATATTTTGAACAATTTAAATAATATCTTCATATATTTATTTTATATTGCAACCTATGTGTTATTTTAATGTACACACAGTATTATTATAAAATTTTGTTAAAATCCATTCAGCAGTTTTAGCCTGGAAGAATAACAAACATCCATATGAAGATTTGTGTTTAAAATATGAGTGAAGTAAACAAACCCTCACCAGTTTGTTTAATTTCACTAGGACACCTTAAGATGAGTTATGTTTATTAATCACATTTACACTATTAATTACAAAAAGCACAGTTGTATACAACTGTACATGGAAATTATAATTTTGAATCTGAAATTGCAATTTAAATATTAGTCTTTCTTTTGATATAGTCTGATAAAGTCACCTCATCATCCAAATTTATGCACAGCTAACATAATTATAATAGAACATATTTTTTTAGGTTTTTCATTAAATTTTAGATAAAGTTAAAACAGAAAGTAGCTCTACCACAGACATTGAGTGCAAGTTATCTTTATCAAAATAACTGAATTATAGATGACTATTATTGTAAAGTAGTATATTTTTTAGGTGATTGTTTAATTAATTAGCACGGATGGTATTATTTATTCACTTGTTTTTTAATTTAAAATATTTACTGATAGATACTGGATTTATTAAAATAACCGCATATTTATAGCACAATTTGACAACATAATGAGTATATTGGCTGGGACCTGCAGCAGCTGTGAGGAGCTTACATTGCGTGCGGTGGCCGGCGGCAAGCTCGGGTCGGGCAGCTCGTCCTGCACCTCCTCCTTGATGGTGACGCCGAGCAGCGGGCCCAGGTCCATCAGGTCCCGCTCGATGACGATATCCTCCCCACCCGAATGAAAGTTTACGTTTTCCATTGCACTGGCTTTTCTGATCGCCGCTCATTCATTTTCCCGGCCGCCCTAACATGTTAACCCGTTTTATTTGTAGCACTTTCACTCGTTTGCCCGGAGACACTGGCACGTAGACATAGCTAATTGAGCACTACGATTGCGAGATGCCGCCGAACAACAGCGTCCCACCACTGACACATAAATATACAACTTGAGATATCACATAAAACGAGTACTAGCCGCTAGTAGGGATAATGAATACAAGTCTTATTCCTAAAATAAATAAAGAAGTTTATCAACAAAATAATCTCCAGAAATTCTTAACATGCGTCTGCTCGACAACCATCAACGCACATAGACAATGGATGGTAGAATCTGTGGGTAGAATTTAATTGAAAATTATAGATTTGCAATAAAATTATTTTCATTTGTTATTTTTGAATCAGACCATGATACTCTTCATCAAACTTGACGCACAGTAAAATTTAAAATAAATAAATATAGCAAACATTTTTCTGAGTAAAAAAAGAGTGTGATGACCGTATCATTTGTGTATGGTATGACTATCAGACAGGCTGTTTCAGATTTCAGTTACCAAGATCCAAAGGGCTATTTTTATAAACAGTCCTTCATAAAAAAATCCTGAAACTGTGTATAAACATCACTAGTCTGTAAGTAGTTTGCTAAATATGTGTGACCGAAATTCTACAAGAAATGAAACGTTAGTGGCACGTAAGAGATCGTTGACATGTATGACATTTGAGTATTTCGTGACAGATAGATAGTGACAACACGTCGAAAATGGCTGACTCTGGGCCTAGTAAAAGCGATATTGAAGCAATTTTTCAAAGATTACGTTCGATTCCTTCGAATAAAGTGTGTATATTTCGATCTGTTAGAAGCTATATGTTAAGAGTTCAGTGATAATTATGTTTGTGGTATTGTGCACAGGTATGTTTCGACTGCAACGCGAAGAACCCTACGTGGTCATCGGTGACGTACGGAGTGTTCATCTGCCTGGACTGCTCGGCCGTGCACCGCAGCCTCGGCGTGCACCTCACGTTCGTGCGCTCCACGCAGCTCGACACCAACTGGACATGGAAACAGCTCAGGAACATGCAGCTTGGCGGGAACGTCAACGCTGTACGTTGTCTACATGTCTCATAATTATTACTTTTTAATTTTTCGTGCATCAGATACAGTGTTATTACTGATTTTTGGTGTTTTTATATTGATATGAGTCATAGCTGATAATATTACAATAGTTAAAAATGTACATGCAATTCCATTAATGTAAGATTATATATTGTGTAAATTGTAAAATAACAAAATTCTTACAAGATAAAGAAACTATAATTGTGTTTTTGTTGACCTGGCAGACTCAGTTCTTCCGCACACACGGACTGTCAACAGAAGACGCTAGACAAAAATACAGCTCGAGAGTGGCCCAGATGTACCGTGACAAGCTGAGTGCCATGTCTGAGCAGGCCATGAAGACATATGGCTCCAAGGTCAGTCTTGTAATTGCACATTTTTCATCATCAACTATCCAGTTAATTAACATCCTACAAATGAGTAGAGATGCCATTCCCTAATCACAATGGCAATTAATAACACATTTTTTTTTCATTTACATTTGCGTCATTAGTTGTACTTAGTGATAGATTATACCTTTGTGTCTACATTTAGTAATTTTGTGAATAATATGTATTTGTGAAATTTAATTTACAGCTTTGGGTAAGTAGTTAATGTAAGTTGATGAATTTATTGCTATGTTTTAGTTAAAGTTAATAAAATATTCATGGTTGTTAGTACTTAGTGAAATGTAATAGGTATGTCTATACACTAGAAGTCTGAGTCAGTTGTCCTCTGGACAGTTTTACAATAGGGTGTTTTAAAATACTAAAAAAACTAATTAGTCTGCGACTAATTTACCATTCCTAAAAAATGTTTCATGTGTATTTTGCATTTCATTAGTCCAAAAAAACATACATAAAATGCATGAAAATGGCATATTATGAAAGTGAGACTAATGTTGCATTTTCCAGCTAAAGAGTACTGATGTGATATCATGACATTTCAATTTATTGTACCATGTTCATTTTGTGATACTGCTTAAAAAAAAGAATATTGTTTTTTTTTAGTCTGTTGGATCAATTGGACTTATGTTAGGTTACTAGTTCTTCACACCTCTCTGCTTTTCCCAGGGCAGAGAAAGTCCATGAGGATATCCCTGGGTAAAAAAAATCTTTATGTTTTATGATGACAGCAGAGGGTATTATTATATAAATAAATAGTGACTGTAGTGAGCAGTGAGTTGTAGTCAGTACTAATATAAGATATTGTGCGCAGCTCCACCTGGAGGCGGCGGCGCCCGAGCCCAAGGAGAGCAAGGAGCCTGAGGTAGACTGGTTTGCTGAGCACAGCGACTCCGCATCCACTAACACTAGCGAGCTTGCCATCACCACACAGGTAACATAAACATGTGCCTACATCTCACTACATGCCACTACTCTACCTATGAGAAAGTATACATCTTGAAAGCTTACTACAAGCTGAATATAATCAACATAGTAATTAATGAACACTTGCAACATCCACAGTATATATGATGTATATCAGAGTAACAACAAGCTATTGGTACATGTGGAAACATTTTGTACTGTGCACAGTCAGGTATGTTTCACACAGAGTGCTTGTTTCCTTTGCATTGTGCTTTGTTTGAAACTGTTCATTTTAACCACTAGCCTGTTAGCACTACAACAAAATTATTTTGTCAGAATGAAGGTTTGCTATCGGCGAAATGTGTTTACTAGCATGCTTTTATCTCTGAGCGTTTAAAGTAAGACTTTTGTCATTGTGGAAGTGAGACGTCGATTTAGCTGCGCGGTGTAGTTCGCACAGCACTCTCACAACGCAAACAGTCGTACTTTAAGACGTTGCAACTGGGGCCAAGTATAGAGTAGAGACATCCAAGTCCCCCCCTCTAAACTGAGTCACATCCGTGATCCGTTACTCATACAATTTTATTGTTCTCATCGTCACTACATGTCTGTACTTTATCTACAAACCGTGTGTGCTTTTTGCAATAAGTTTTCTGGATTTATTAACTAATATTTTTTCTTTTCCAATTTTAGTACTAATTGTTTGAAACCTTGAGGTAGTCTCCTTCTACTTAGGTAGGACATATTCGTCAGAGTTGAGTAGGGTTCAAGAACTTAGGTTTGTTAAAATACAACATTCGAATGAAAAAGTACTCTTTAAAAAGTAAATCCGTCGTGCCAGCAGGACGGTCCTAGGGTACCGCGGCCTCATGTCATAAGGGGCAAGGGTAGGAACATGGATAAATTTAGTCAGTAAAAGTGGGATACTCCCTTCCGCTAAACCCATCTGAATGATAAGCGCCTGCGCCGCGATATCGTATCGGGCCGCGATATGTCACAGACGCGTCACGGCTTCCCCACTTCCGCACTGTTGCACTATATACTGCCGCGTTATTTCTACAAATAAATTCATGCCAACGAATTTACTATTTTATGTAGCAGTCAAGCTAAATCTGCTAGAGCTGATTAAATAATCAAAAGAAGTAATCAAATTAAAATATTCAACAATGTTAATATGTTTATAATATTTTCCTCGGTTTGTTTATATTCTGGTTTTATGCGTTTTTCTCATAAAATATGTTTTCAGATTTCAGTGGCTATATGGGTGTCATGCTTAATTTTTTCATATTTTCTGAGTACTACCTTAGTTCACTTGTTCAAATATGGCTGTCAATATAGACATTATGAAGAAATAAGGCCACGTGTGTGTAATGATCATGTTGGTATCTGTGTGTGAGCGAGTACACGTGTGTGCAGGTGCGGGGCTCGGAGCTGAGCGCGGGCGCGCGCCTGTGGGGCTCGGGCGGCGACACCGCGCGCGCGCAGCCCGCCCGCCGCGCACAGGTCAGTATGCGATGGACATGGTACTTCTGTGACTTTCTATGTATAGTCATCACTTTAAATATGTTATGCTGATTGTACTTGGTTGAGGACACCAAACCCACTAAGCGGGATGTGTAGCGGGTCCGATCCCCGCGAAGCATTAAATTCCTTAATTTGAAGTCGTTTTTATAGTTAAAGCCTGTTTATATGCTGTTGAATTAATTTTCATTTCTTATACCTATATTCGTTTAAGGCCCGATTTTTCAATCGAGAGATAACTTTTTAACAGCGGAATAAATATGGCCGTTTGACATATTTTCTATACAAAAACTGTCAAAAGTCAAACATATTCGTCGAATAAGTTATCTAGCGATTGAAAAATCGGCCCTTTATAAAATAAAGTTGTTTGCAAAACTCATTGAACTGTGATACCAATATACCGAGTGATGTGTTCAGCTGGGCGCTCGTAAAGGCGGGCTCGGCGCGACCAAGGTGGCCGCCAACTTCGACGACATCGAGCGAGAGGCCATCATGGCAGAGAAGCTTAAGATGGAGGTTCGAATCAATGCTTTTGATTAAATTTACTTAGATATTAGACAAACAGAACATGTGAGACAGACAAAGTAAGAACGCGAGAAGCGGTCATCACGTCTAACCGACTGAGCACTTCGGAGTCACTGGTTCAATTTCCGCGTACAGCATGCATTTGTGTGATCCTAGTTTATTTAAAAAAGTAATATTTAAGAATTATCTGAACTATTGGCTGTTGATTGAAAATTAGACTTTTTTTAAATTAACTGTCGCAAAAAAATCCATGAAGCAGATGTGTTGGGTATTCTTGTATTCGCGTGTAGTTACCGAGTACGATGTTGCAGGCGAAGGCGTCGGAGAGCGCGGCGACGCTGGAGAGCGTGGAGCAGGAGGTGGCGTCGCTGCGGCTCGCCTACCGCGCGCCCGCCGCCGCGCCGCACGCCGACAGGCTGGGCATCGCGCAGGCCAGCCGCGTCGGTCGCTCGTGAGTGTGAGCACACCTGCAGTAGCGGGAAACAGGGCCCCAATCTATAGTAGAAGTCTGTTTAGACCGCCAGGCAGATTAAAAAAGTAAAGAAATGAAGAAAAATGTAGTTAAGTATGGCAGGTCGGGGCTAAAAACATCGTTTGCTAGTAGTTACTTGTTAGTGACGTCACACAATATTTAACTGTATATCACTGAATCCTCTTCTTTTCCTGTTTGCATTTGTGAGCCGTTTGAGCTTACACAAAATGATCTGTCTTTTAACTATTATTGTATTCTGAGCTACGTATTTATGTGTCGTGTCCAGCGGCGTGTCGCACTCGGCCACCTCGGACATGACGGTGATCGAGCAGGAGGACGCGCCCGCGCCCCGCGCCGCGCTCGACGACATCGATGACTTCACCTCCTCCTTCACCATGATCAGGTACGTTCAGCTCAAACTGATGCACATGTATCAGAAAAGTGAAACAAAAATGCCATCAGTTGATCTAAGTTTGTATTGGCGAAGCAAAAAATAGGTATTATAATATGAAAAGAGTGTATTTCTGATAATTGAAGGGTAGGGTGAAATACGTGTAGTGATATAATGATGTGTGTCGGATGTGTGCAGGAGCGAGCCGTTCGGGTCGCGCTCGCTGGAGTCGCTGGGCGGGTCGGGGGGCGGGGCGGGGGGCGCGGGGCGCGTGTCCCCGCCCGCGCGGCCCGTGCACAGCATGTTCTCGGCGGGCCCCGCGCCGGGCCCCGCGGCGGGCCCCGCGGCGGCCGCCAGCCCGCCGCCGCACAAGTCGCGCGCGCGCCGCCCCGAGCCCGTCGAGGACGACTCCGCCGTCAAGAAGTTCGGCTCCGCCAAGGCTATCAGCTCCGCGCAGTTCTTCGGAGAACAGGTCACTACTCGCTTACGTTACTGCCAAATATTCATGAAAAGTCAGAAAGTCGTCGCTACATTTGATGCGTGTGTCTCGTGCAGGACTCGAGCTGGGAGCGGGACTCGAACCTGTCCCGCTTCCAGGGCAGCACGAGCATCTCGTCTGCGGAGTACTTCGGGGGCGACGCGCCGCGCGCGCAGCGCCAGCCCGGCTTCAGCGTCGCCGCGCCAGACCTCGACGAGGTATGGTTTGAGCGTTATTAAAGAAATTAGAGGCATTTACAAGTAAGCAACTGTTCCCGCTCTGACTGCACGATTAGCAGAATAGTTGAGGTCAACATGCCTAACCCTTTGAGCGCAACGTGTCGAAAGTTCGATCCCCGCGTAGAACAAGCATTTTAGTGATCCACCAAAGATTGTCCTGAGTCTGGGTGTCTTTGTGCCTCAGACTTGAATGTTTATAAAATCCACCGCGATACAAGGATTAAATTCTAAGGATTCCATTGTATCGCGGGAGTGGTTTTTTTTTAAAAGACTATTATTTTTGTAAAATAATTGTTACCTAACCTATTTACTCAAGCTGTTTGCGTGTGTTGCAGGTGCGGGAGTCAGTCCGCGCGGGCGTGACGCGCGTGGCGGGCCGCCTGTCGTCGCTGGCCAACGGCGTCGTGTCCTCCATCCAGGAGCGCTACGGGTACTAGCCCACGCCGCACACCTGACACCCCCCTCTCCCCCCGCCCTCCCCCGTTAGCCCATACCCTACCTAGCAACGATAACTTTTGTGACAAATATATTATTATAAAGTTTATTTTGTATACAAATTAATTAAGTGTCTGATGCAAGTTGTATTGTCATGGTTGAAGCAGTTCTGATGAAAATATTAATTTGTTCGAGTACCTAATGCCGATGATGATCTTATTCGCACAGCATCGCGGCTCGCGTGTCGCGCCCCCGACGTGTAAATATGTATTATAGTGAAGTGTATAGCGTAGCCGCGCCCCCGCGCCCCGCCCCGCCCGCGCCCCCGCGCCCTCCGCGCCGCTGTACACGGTGCCCCGCATCGCTGCTGACGTTACTTATAGTATTCATATTCTTTAGGGTTCCATGGCGGCGACATCTGTACTACTTAGTAGTTATAATGCCTGCATATGTCCGCACTCTCGCTATCGCATTCCAAATTCTAATATTATTCGTTTATTTTGTCGGATTTGATAGTAACTAGTAAATGTTGCATTAATCCTAACATACTAAGCCACACTGTGTGCGCGTCCGCAGGTAGTGTGGCTTGGTGTAGCAACGAAGCATTTATCTTTATTTATTTATATGTGAAAGTTTGGTGATAGATAATTTTTATTTTCATATACAGTTAAGTTGACGTTAGTACGAAACTGGTGACAGTAGGGTCGAGTGCTCACGCCCAGACAAGCGGCGTGAGCGCGGCAAGGCCCGGCGCACACCGAGCGCGCCGCGCCCCGTTACACCCACACTCGCTGCTTCACTACTTTGACACTGTTTGTAGCGTGACGCTCGGTGTGCGCTCACCCTAAGTCGTATATAAGCATGATTGATTTAGAGTTTATTTTTTATGATCTACCGTAAGTTTGTTTCGAATTATAATTAAGATAAGTGGGCCGACACCGCTAAGTACCGGCGTGTCGTGTCGGCCGCGCCCTTCGTGTGGGACGCCGCTTGGAGAGTAAGACGCGGACGCGACGTTCATAGTTCATTGAACATTTGTATAGTAATAGAACTTTGTTTTAGATATTAATTATTGATATAAATATACAAAATTATATTTGCTATCTACTGTTTTATTTCATCACATTATATATTATCTACGTTTTCTTAATTAAAATAACGGAGTAAGTATTGGAAATAAAATATTGTTAAAAAATAAATAGAAATATATTTATAAAATCCACAGCACAATGCCATTTAAGCTGTTGTTGACAATGCGTGTTGCCGTCTCAAAATGTCATTCAATCAATAGTATTGCATTCTACTGGTTCCACCCGAGTCGTGTCGAGCGGGGTCTGCCCCGCACGCGTCATGTTCGCTTGCTGGCGACGACGCAGATGTTCTCTGGCGACACGCTGCTGGGCACGAAGCGGCACAGCGTGGCCGAGAAGCCGCGCTCGCGCAGGAACTGCACGCGCGCCCAGTCCAGCACCCGCTTGGCGCGCCGCCCCGCCGCCGCGCGCCCCTCCGCCCCCGCCGCGCGCCCCTCCGCCCCCGCCGCGCGCCCCTCCGCCCCCGCCGCGCGCCCCTCCGCCCCCGCCGCGCGCCCCTCCGCCCCCGCCGCGCCCCGCGAGCGCCCCGTCCCGCACGTGGCCCACGACACGATGCCCAGCATCACGTTGAACTCGTCGCCACTGATGCCCAACTCCTAGGGAAACGCGATCCAATCAGATTTCTGGCAATCAGTTCATAGCCAACGTTAGTTGTCCGACACGGTTCGCGAGCCGAGTCTCACCTGTAAGTGTCGGTTGGCGACGAAGGCGGCGCGCTCGCAGCGGTGATGGCAGCACGTGGCCAGCACGATGCCGCGCGTCTTGTCCAGCACGCCCTCCGCCGCGATACAGCGCAGCGCGTAATCTGCACGAACACATCCGCAACGTGAACATCAATATACCAAACAAAGACAGAGCTAATAGGTGTGCAAGGTTGTGAACCGACCAGTGGCGACCCCGCACAGATGCTTGGCGAGCCCGACGAGCGCGCGGCAGGCGGCCACGCGCGGCACCCGCTCCAGCGCCAGGTGCGCGAGGTCCGCCCGCAGGCGCAGCGCCGCGCGGCCGCGCAGCTTGTTGTCGCGCTTGTGCCGCAGCGACGCGCGGTCCACCAGCAGCGCCGCGCTCGCGCCGCCCTCCTCACACCAAGCGTTACATGCGTAGTACGACAAATGCCCTAACACACAACTTTAACGTCAAAAAAAGACATTCTATTTTATAAATTCTATTTTAATAATAATAAAACATGTTTTTTTGTTTAATGTAATATGTTTAATTATAATATATACCTTTACCAGCCCCTAGTTCTACATAGCATGTGTTCTCAGACACCAGGCCCTCGTCCTCCACTAGCCACAGCAGGCTGGACACTTGACGCAGGTGGCGCAGGGAGCTCTCTGCTCGGTCACTCTCTGAGAACTCTTCCATCACTGTACTGTGGATGGGGTGCTCCTGTGCAGTTGTTATGTGATCCTTTACATAGGCTGCAGACAAAAATACCTGCTTGTTATGCAATTATCAATTAAACCCTTACTAAAAATATGTTATAGTCATACATTAAATAGTAGAACATAAGTGATACTCACTTTCATATATTAAGTCAACTTTCTCTATGACTTGTGTGATTGTCTCTTTGGGTATCTCACTTAGAGGCTTGCGGAGAAACCCCTCCGTCTCTGTGGGGGCATTGATGTTGGGAACAATATATGGTGGCTGTTCTGTGGCCCGGGCATTGCAGATAGAGAGATGCTTCTCTAGTTTGCTCACATACACAGTGCTGAAATCCATCCATCCACTATAATATCTCATCAAGAGCAGGGCTTTATTATTTACTCTCAACAGCTGTATACTTACTGTTTAGGGTCGTTTGGACATGGAATACGGGTGTCATCCTAAAAATTTGGAGCAGTTTCAATATTTATTTGTTTGTAAATACAATGGGTAGTTGTCCCTTGACTACCTGTACAGCATATTGAAGTAAAAGTTGTTTAATTTACGGAGAAATGGTATGTTATCAAAGATCGCATTACATTTAGCAATTCATTCAAACTAAACTAGAGTAAGCAGGTCTAGCTACCTGACCATCATCAGTCTTCGGTTGAGGTTCATGTTCGCCGCAATAATGACGACCCGGGCGGACTGTCATACGGCATAATCGTTTCTTCCTCACTACAAAGTATTGACATTGTGGTTCAGTTAAAGTGGCACTTAATGGCTGAATTTGCACCGAAGAATCAGTCATGTCGTATAATTATAATTAATCTTATAATATGTTATGGTTTAGTCGGTATTTGTATATCTACTGAGGTTATGTGATGACGTTGTCTTGACACTTGACAGTTGACATTTTCAATTTGTTACAATTGTTACCAGTTGGGACTTCACCATTAAACATCTCTGTGCATTAAACAATGTTTTTATAGTTTTTTTTATTTGTTTACTTCCTCTTATAACATTCATTCGTCTTTATTTTTTAACAAAAGTATAGTGCATTAAATTTTAGATTTAGGTACTTTTTAGTTTTATTGCTAACCTATAACTGGTGTGATTCCAATTTTATTATGGTGCAACATTTGTTATTTGTACGTCAACAATATTTTAGGTTAGGCGTCGCATCATATTTGTTAAGTTTTGTTTTTCTTTCTCGTATTATGTAGTATTGGTGATGCAAAATGAGTTCGCCCAGTAGAGATAATGAGGAACCGTCATCGAGTACGGCGCCGGCCGACGAGGGTCCAGGCAGCAGCGGCAGTGGCGCGGAAGCCCGGCCGCCCGCCAAGCGCAGGATGTCCAGCACAGTGATCGAGATCTCAGACACGGATACGGATGACTCCGACGTGTGTGCCGTCAACTCTTACCAGGCCTCCGCTGACGAAGTCAAGAGGATTCGCGGAGGTTAGCTCTGATGCATTTTTTGTTCGTAGTCAATTGCGCGGGAAACTTGAATTGTCGAGCAAAAATGTTAATTGATGATGTTTACTAACAAGATTGGGTGATGGTTCAGTTTTCAACGCGTATTCCTAAAGTTAAAGATATATATGTACGAATAAGATATAGTACTCTGTACAATGTGCATCTTTAGCACAATAAGTCTGTTGTTTACAACTTAGTGATGTGTCATCTACTGTGAACTGTTTGTGGGGGTGAGAGCTGTGGTGAGCTGTGCTCCAAGACAAAGAACTTATACCATATGTAACGATGTTTTGCAACTGTTATAGTTACCAATGCTGTAATTAGAATACTGTTTGTACATATGTTTGATTGATTGTCTCATGATTATTCCAGCAGACTACTCGTCATCCTCCTCGTCATCGGAGTACAGCTCTGATTCGGAGGCATCCTGGGAGGATGACTCCATACTGGTGGAGGATGATAAGGCTGATGTCAAAGCTGTTAAAGCACAGCTGAACCCCAGAGCTAACAGGATGGATGACCCAAAGTTTAACCCTAAGATTAAGGTATTTGTATACCCCTAGAAGTTTATAGGACATGTTCATCATTGACCAGCAATTAACAAAATATTTTGTTTGTAGGCACAAGAGTTAATAGACAGATTACAATTAAATTGGAAAGAACAGAAAGATTTCAAGAGTCCAGAAGTTACCCTTACATGTGAACCATTTAGACTGTGCCTGCTGCACGACTTCCTGGAGAACCCTGAGATGATCAACAACATAGTGGATGACATGAACACGTTGGACTGGTCCCGCAAGAAGATGGATCTGTATGAGTTTCACCAGACTGCAGACTTGGCCAGCCTCACATGGCAGCGGAGCATCAGAGGCATTTATGAGCTGCTCAAGACTGAAGTCATGAGCTGGGTTAGTAGCATTCCAGCCTCTTTAGAACAGAAGCTACAGCAGTCAGTATTACAGCATGAGTGTTGTGTTGTGTGCAGGTGTCGGCGGTGACGGGGCTGCGGCTGCGCTCGGTGTCGGCGTCGTGCTCGCTGTACGGGCCCGGCGACCACCTGCTGGTGCACGACGACCTGCTGGCCGACCGCCGCGTGGCCTTCATCCTGTACCTGGCGCCCTGGCGCCCGCCCGCCCCGCAACACGCGCCGCTAGAGAACGGCGCCGGCGACCGACAGGTGCCCACCAGCACTATCTGTACACATCATTGCTGGAATCTAACTCAAAGTACCTATTAGAAAATTAAAACACATTTTGTGTCGGCAGGCGGCGGAGTGGGGCGGCTGGTCGCGCAGCATGGGCGGCGCGCTGCAGCTGCTGGCGCGGGACGCCGCGGGCCGCCCCACAGAGGTCGTGCACTCCACCAGCCCCAGGAACAACATGCTGGCGTTCTTCAAGGTCGGCCACGAGTCCTACCACCAGGTGAGCTTTTCTTTCACAACCTTGTTCTCACGTGCACGCCTGTCTCCGTCATCACTGACCGGTTCTGAGTACGCAGGTGGAGGAGGTGTTGTCCCTGGAGCTGCCGCGCCTGTCCATCAACGGTTGGTTCCACGGCCCCGAGCCCGAGGACGAGCCCGCGATGGAGCCCGAGCCGCCGCCGCTAGAGTTGCCCACGCCGCAGCCACCGCACTCTGATATTGTAAGGCAGCTAATTATATCTTCTGACCTTTTCGGTTATTAAACACATTGAAATTAGAAATTTATCTTTACAATGCTTGCGGTGCAGGTTGTTTTGAATCAGTGGATAGAGGCGACGTACATGTCCCCGCGCAGCCGCATGCAGATCCAGACACAGATGGAGCGCGAGAGCGAGGTCTGCCTGCGAAACCTGTTCCTGCCCGAAAAGGTGCAGGAACTGATGGAGGCTCTCGAGGATCCAGGTCTGTAGTCGGCACCATGAGCTGCCTCGATATAAAGCGAGCGGACGCGGCCAGTAACGTGCGGTGTGTTACAGACGTGCAGTGGGAGTGGGTGGGGCCGGCCGACCAGCGGCGCTACCGGCGCGTGGCGGGCGCGTGGCTGGCGGCGGGCGGCGCGCACGCCGTGCGCCAGGCGCTGCTGCTGTTCTCCAGCGCCGCCTTCGTGCGCCTGCTGGGCGACTGCACGGACCTGGCGCTGGCGCGGCTGGAGCGGCCCGAGCTGCAGCGCTGGGGCCCGGCCGACTACACGCTGCTGCCGCCGCGCGCGCACTACGCGGCGCCGCGCCTGGACGCGCTGCTGTACCTGGGCGCGGCCGGCGCGCTGTGCGGCGGCCACACCACGTACGTGGCGCCCGAGGACGGGGGCGCGGGGGGCGCGGGGGGCGCGGGCGGGGGCGCGGACGCGGCGCTGGTGAGCGTGCCGCCGGCGCACAACGCGCTGTCGCTGGTGTACTGCGACGCGGGCGCGGCCTCGTTCCGCAAGTACGTGAGCCGCCTGACGCTGCCGCCGCAGCGCTGCTTCTACGTGCTCAGCTGCGTCTACCGCGAGTAGCCGCCCGCTGCGCTTGCTATTAGGTTTAATGTCGAACATCGAGATTTATCAAATGTAAATATAATTAATTGAAATCGATCTCCGCGTGGGTCGGAGCATTATGAGAACACTGACGGATGCTAACGTTATTATTGGATTTACAAGTTCTGTGTGTGGCCACGGGTGGCGCTAGTTAGTAAATAATTAGTATTTTGTACGGCATCCCTTGTCGTGCACGAAAATTAATGAAATGTTGATAGTCAACGTGCTATGCTCATTAATTTTGATGCACACAAGTACGTAGAAAAAATAATATATTTTTATAATGAGTCGGCGCGGGTCTGTCCGCGCGGTCCCGCGCCGACGGCAGTTGTTACAGTATGTGTGTGTATGAGATGTGTTCATGTTCACTTGTGTTAGTTACTATTGTTTTGAGTAATTTTGACATGATAAGGTAATGATAACATTGTGTTACTTACTTTTTGTACATAATAGACATATTAATTATATGTAAGAGTTCCAAATGATTATTTTTTTTACATCTTTCTCGACCCCTGAATAAATGAGCGTGTTCGGCAAACCTCCGTTACAACTATAACATGATCACTTACGAAAGTAATAGTGCTTTATTCAGACACTGAAGTCTGAATGTGTATTGTATAAAGTTTTATTAGAAGCTCGTCGCATTACCAGCGTCGTCATTCCCGAAGCTCACACACACAGGCGAGCAGCCAGCTGAGAACAGAAAGGACGTCTCGCGCGCTGACTAAAATAATCATATTTTCATAGCAATATCCTTTTCATAATATCTAAAGAGTCACGTACCTACATGATTAAAAGATTAAAAATTGAATTCTTGGAACAGCTGTTATATCCTTCAAACTAGTACCTACTTAGTGCATCGTAAGTTAATCTCACCTTAGAACTTCGATATAGGTTTTTAATCCGTGATATCGGAGCTCACTACAGGAACACCCCGCGGCCGCATGAAAGCCGCGCTCCGAGCTAAGCTGCGGATATTGAGCCGGAGCCCCACCTCCTACGTAACGCTATACCGGGGCCGGGGCCCGGGGCCCGGGGCCCACAGGCCACTTCCTACCTTATATTGCTTAGTTAACTCGCTGCGTACCTACTGCGTGCGATACAAACCGAAATCAACGAGTAATTTATGTTAGCGGTCGGTCGCTACCCGCCGGTCACCGGACCTGCGCTCGGGGAATACCTCTGCTCTGCCGTGTCGTCTGCTAGCCGCGGTGATTTATTTTTTGATTACCTTTATTAAGGTAATATTAATCTACTTTTGTAAGACCACTTTTCTTCCAAAGTTAGGAAAAGAAAGGCTCTAATATTATTTTCGTAAAATTTATTTGAAACATCAAAACCCTCTCGATGTAAATATGTACGAAGGCACTAAAACTACAAGAGTTGCATTAGTTCCGACAAGTGCGGGAGTATTGCGTCACGTCCGTGGTCTCCGCGGAGGCAATCAGCGCGAGCCGCGCGCTGTCCGGGCCGCGCAACACGTGACGCCCGCGCGACGTGACGTGACGCCCGCGCGACGCGACGTGACGCCCGCGCGGGACGACTCGGCGTTACATCACAGTCATTGTTGTAGTTGTCAACTTTGTGATTAACAAAAATGGTAGGTACTTGATACCGATCCACAGTGTGTAATATAGGCTTAGTTTTGGCCAGTCCTATTTTATGTATTATTTCGAAAGAACACGCCCCACTTACTAATTGGTTAAAATTCCGACGGTAAAATTTTCTATAGTTTGAGAGATATATTTTTTTTTGTGAAAGGTCAACCGCCGCTTAGAAAAATTAATGTTTTTTTTTCTGCTAAGGTGTTTGTGGTATCGTTTTTTAATAAAACGCAAATTACATAACATCAGAATATCTATTCGTATAAAAAAATAAGAAGCTGTAGTTTTGATAGTTTATGAAATATTTGAAAATTTCTTAATTTTAATTTTTATCGATTTTCTCGTAAGCCCTAATGTTACCGCATTTTATTTTTGGCTATAAATATGAACACAACTGCTATTTATCATGTCATAAAAAATCACACGCGTAACTCATAGGGCTTCTGAGATAAAGCGTTCCAAATATTTTAGAAATTTCTATGGAAATAGGGTTGTCCAAATGTAATTAAAGAAATTTACCAGGCACGAAGGATAAGCATCGGTTATGTGTTTATATTGAGTGTATGTACAATTCGATTAATCCGTATGTGGTTTTATAGTGTGTACAGTTATATTTATTCATGTTATAGTATTAGTGCTATATATCTATGCACTATAGAAAAAATTACATTTTGTCAATGTCGTCATTATCATTATCTATGAATATTTCGTTTGACGATAGTATTATGTTAATTTCGTCAGAATCGTCAGTATCGTCAGAATCACATTCGAATTTATTATTCGATTTTTCAACAGCGGGTCGCCATGGATGACCAAGTTATCCATAGTCGGCTTTAAAAGTTTTAGTTCGACAAAAGAGGGTCAGAAGACTCTAACGCTAGATGAAACAGGTCAATGACTTCGTGATTAAATTTACAATATGAAGCTACAAAAGTTCCATATTGATATAATTATGTAAATATGAACGGGAGTTTTAGCCAGTAAAAACTGTATCCGCCTTCACCAATTGGAGGTACTCCCAGCTTATGTTCTGTTGTCAAAGTTCTGTCTTTTGCATTTAAGCAAAGTGTAACTTTATGGGCCATATATTATATTAAAACCAATAAAAATATTAGTAAAAAATATAATCCAAATTGAATACCTTTATCTAAATCGGTTTAAAATGTTTAGCTAGTTTTGCGAGTGTCATATAATCATTTACATAGCCTAGTATAAATCAAATGAAAATTTTAATAATAAGCAAAATAAATTAATCAAATGTTTCTGAAGGCTAGAGACAGTCCTACAGGAAATTTAAAAAAATTATCTCTCAAAAGCCCTTTATTATTTTACGCTGATATTTTTTACTCAAATGTATTATCATATTGCACACATTTTCTATCAAAAAGAAAATGCTCTAATTAAGAAGGGGACCGATTAAAAATATTTTATATTTTTTGCTAAAAACTTGTTTTATGCCTTAATTATAAGTATATCATATATGTTTTTTGGCATTATTATAGTTATTCATTTTCTTAATTAGACGATATTTAATTTATTCGTAACTGAGGTATCTGAAGGAAGTTATTTCATTTTTATGGTTTCTATGGGTTTTTCTCGATAATTCCAATATAACCAAAAATAATTAAAAAAAAATCATCGGTGTCTTTGTTAAGCCTCTAAAATAGTAAAAGCTATCGTATAAACACATAAACTATACTTGGCCACAACTAAGCCTATATTACATACTGTGCGATCCATCAAGATGTCCGGTTTTTTCTTAATTGATAGGTGTCGCTAGCAGTCGTGCTTTAGCAAAATCATTATGAAATATGCAGTATATTTCTAAATACTTCTTAAAAATAGATTAAATCTGTCGGACTAACGTAGGTACTAGGTAGGTAAGTAAGTTATCTATACCAGCAAATTTTGTTAACATTCCAGAACCTTACGATCCAGCGTCCAGTTTTCATGTTTGTAGTTAATTAACTAACTTCTTCATACTTTCGCCGTCCGTTAATTAAAATACTTTCTTTTGGTCTCGTTGTACCTAATTAGGCCGTATTTTTATAATCCCGAGAATTTTCAGTATTCGCTCAGTACACACGTTGGGTGGGACTTGCGGTATATAAGTAAGTTATGATGTAAGCCGCGGTCTCATCAGACGGCAGTCTCAAAGGCTCGGCCCAATGTGGCACGAGCGCTGTCGGGCCACGGATACGGCGGCGCTACTAAATCTTAATGCAACAGTTTTGGTATCAAGTAGATACTGTCTTTTTAGGCACATTCGATTCGTTAATAGTTGTGCAGTTTCATAATTTCGTTTATATGGAGAACTAAAATATAAGCATAACCGGCAACCGGTTGCATAAGCTATTCTTTTCTAAATAAATCTTGTAACATATACAAAGTTTTTTTTCTTAATGAAACTATTTTGGTGTATAGGTATAAGAAATTCAAGGCATGTGAATATAGGCTAGGGGACAGTTTAATCAGGAAAAAAGCTATTGCAATATATTCTCAGCATTTTCACACTTGTAATAATAGACAAGCACCGCCGTTATCTTGTCGTTTGCGTGACACGGCGGTCGCCCTCGCCTCGCGCGTGGCCCGCCTGCATCGTCCTCAGCGCAGCTCTCGCAGGTTGTTTTGGTACGGACATTAATCAACCTTCGCCTGCTTCTTTTGCATTTCATTAACTTATCCATATTTTATATTTCTTTTAGAATATCGGGCAAAAGTTTCAATACTTCTTAGTAGCAGCTAGTATTTATATAGCATCTGCTAGCATCACAGTTTACCTATCAAAATTATATAGATAGTTATTTGAATTTAGTACCTTTTAGACTAACTTCTGTAAGGATCATCATTTCTCATTCAGTCTGGATCAATCTCTGAATTTCCTACTGTAAGTACCTTGGACCTAAGAAAAATTAAATTTGAATAAAACTCATAACAAAGACACTTCGCTTCGGTCATAACTCGCAAACATTTCTTAAGGACAAAGAGTTGCGGTGAGAACTATCACAAGTAGCCGCAACCTGCGCGAATGTACCCTACACTAGGCATCTATAGTAAGCTAGTGCAGAAAACTTGGCGAGTGCGTTAATAATGCGGCGACGTCCCACGCCCAGCTCCCGGATGTACAGACTATACCTTGCACTCGATAACTTCGAAAACTTATACAAAACTACGCTAAGCAACAACTCTCTTTTATAAGTTTTCTCTTCAGTAGTTTAGTGTCTAATACTTTAGATAACTCAAAACATACTTTATTGAAACACGTCTCCGATATAATCTTAAAGTTTATCAAGATTTGCAGGCCTTTTATTTTAGTAGAGTTAGTGGAAAATGTGAGATACTTCTCTCAATATCACAGGGGGTCAGCTCAAGATTTTGGGCTAATTGATTCTCATATTATAATACTTGGTGTACCTATTGTAAAAAAATACTGAACGAGTTATAGATCGTTGGCAATGACTAACTAATAAAGAGTGTTTGAGCGTGATAGTAATTTTAAAGCAAGTTTTATGTATGTACCGACATTCAGAAATTCCAGAAGCATGAGAGGGTTTGCAACTGTCTATTATAACACGGCGGTTACTGGCTGTAGAGTTTAAACATAACCAGCCGCGTCCCGACTGCGGCGCTGTCTGTACCACTTATCTAGTTCAGTAGTTCGCGGCAACTGTTCAGTGGAGTGTGCACTTCGCAGTTGTGTGGTGACTTGTGGCAATACAAAAGTTAGCATTTAACTCCTCCGCGTTCGTACAATACAGTTCAGAAGTTAAGGTATTCTCATCCCTACTATAAACAGTGCAGATAACAACGGCTTATTGCACGGCGGGTGGCGCCCAGCGGCGAGCCGCGGATCTCTGCTTCTTATGTTTATCTCATCTCCACACCCGGATAAATCAACGTTAAACCTTTTTTGTTTTGTATCAAAAATATTTGTGTCTCGTTGTTTGAGGACATGAATCAAGAGTTTTATCACGTTATAAATAGGGTAAGATCATGATGGTACGAACAAGGAGTTCTGAACATAAAAGAACTCCCCGAAAACAAACAAAGAAAACGGAAACAGTTTTTCAATAAACCCTCTGATGTCCAAACCTTTATGTACGTGTCGGCGATGCGATAGCTATCTTAAAATATCCTATGGATACGGGAAGAGTTTTGTGATTCTGGCCTTTGACCAGTGCCAATTGAGTGTGCAAATAAAGCTCATTGTAAAAATTGGAGTGTGATGTTATTTTTGATTTGATTCATTTTTACGATAATTAACAAGCAGGGTCCGGCGGCGCCTGTCACCACTCCCCAATCAATCATTGGAGTCTGGCATCGTCATTTAAGTAGCTTACATTTTCCAACCACAATGTGAAAGGCTGCAAACAAGCTCGCTTTTATACAAATCTCAGAACACAATACGCAGTAAAAGGGTGTACTCAGGGGGGGAGGCTTTGATATGTAAAGGCCCTGAAGTAAATGTTATTGAAACGTCGTGTCGCACATACGGCTCCATTAGCCGTGTCCGGGCCGCGTCCGGGCCGTGTCCGGGCGGCCGGCGCTCTCACGACAGCTCAGAGCCGCTCGACTCCCGCCTGCAAATATATTTTCGTATTGATAAATACGATTTCTGTGTAGTTGGCAACACTAGTAGTACTTTCAAACAGGATTCGTAGAAATCGCTCCTAATAAAATAGGTTTTTGAGTACTTACGTTACTTACATAAATACCTTCACTATTGTTTTTTAATATTATGATGAGCTACATCGTACAACCGTGTAGTGGGCTGTGGTTATTCTGCCAAGACAAGCTGAACTTAGAAGTCTGATAAATAGAATTCACATTCGCTAATTACTTTAGTTCGACTATAACTTTGTGGTTATTATTCCTTAGGTTTAAAGATAGTGCGGCTGTGAAGGTCACCGGGGTCCTGAGTTGAGCAGGGGCCCCTCTGTTGAAAGTCATATTACTGCAGTCGTGGAAAAGGGACGCAGCTAGCACCGTGTAGCGCGGTGTCACGTTTCCACAACTACAAGAGTTACTGTAAGACGTGGCGAAGTTGAAACTTTACTTGGACTTTAAACCGCTGCGTAATCCGCTTAAATACTTCAGTTTAAATTTAAACTGCTTTGTTGTCCGTCAGCGATGCATTGAGGATCTTGGTTTTATATTATTACAGATTTGAAATGAAACTACTTTTACGGATTTTATCGCGGTTTAATTTTAGATTTTAGTTCCCGACGTTTCGAAACCTTTGCAGGTATCATGGTCACGGGCAGACTGAGATGGCGTTCGTCTTGATAGAAGATGTTGCTCGTTCTACCTTCATATTTTAATTAATTATTTGTGGTCCGACCTACGCAGTATGAGCTCACTGTGTCTTGATGTCTTGCAGCGCTGCTCTTGGGTTTGGCCTTGAGTTTATTTATTATTGGATCCCAAGTAGGTGATATCTTCCAGCCATCTTCTCTATTGAAATTAGGGTGTTTTTTAATCTCAATAGCCTCGCGAAACATCCTAGGTAGGAATTTGGATTCTTTAGCGAGGATCTGTGGTTGGTCAAATCTAATATAATGGCTGGAACCTTCAGCATGTTCGGCGACTGCAGACTTGCTGAAGGTTAAAATAAATAAGGTCTAATTAATTAAAATATGAAGGTAGAACGAGCAACATCTTCTATCAAGACGAACGCCATCTCAGTCTGCCCGTGACCATGATACCTGCAAAGGTTTCGAAACGTCGGGAACTAAAATCTAAAATTAAACCGCGATAAAATCCGTAAAAGTAGTTTCATTTCAATGTCTAACATTCGCGTAAACCTAAGAAACCACTATTACAGATTTGTTTGAGATTGTCCTTTTAAGCTGCAAGATTCGTTCCCGACGATAAGATAAGTAACCTTAACAATAAAACAGACTATACTTAAGTACAGCCACCAGCATACTGGTGCACTAAACATTGGTAACGTCGATTCTCCCGCGTTCGCTCGTTTTCTTGCTGCCAAAGGGCCTATCGGTGAAGCAACACAAGCCCACTATACTAACTATTGCTGATTTTATTTGCCCTCGATCTCTCGAAGATTCTTATATTGTTATCTAACGCCGTCAGTGAACCTTTTGGGAAAAAATGCTCCGGAAGTACAATGTGTTGCTAATTTAAGAAAGTTTGATGTCGGTAAAAACAGCTGCGTCTAAAATTACTATTTAGAGTTTCGACAGTTACATATCCAGAAAAAGAAAAGCAGAAAGAAGCAGAAAAGGTCTCCCACGGCGAACTGAAAGAAAATATGTCTTTAAAAACGGCTGAAGTTGTTGTGTTACTCGACGGTACCGGGTCTGGTTGTCTTCTACGCTCCCAAGCTATACATAGGGTTTACCAACCCCTCCCAGACTCCTAGAGTTATATTATCTAAGTTGAGTTAACTAGGTTGTGCATGACACTACAGGCTTCCACACCTCAGAGGCTCCGGGTGCAGCCCGCGCCAGTTCGGGCGCCCGCGCGGACACGACCGCGGTGTGTTGTTATGCTGACTGTATTGTTCCACCGCCGCACTTGGTGGGCTTGCCTGTAATGCTTTCATACAAAAGGGTTCGCTTTGATCGTCATGTTTACAAAGGTGTTTTTCTTAAAGGTACATTTAAAGGCTGGTTTTTATAGGGATTCGGAGTTACTACACGTAACGGTTAGGTAAATGAAATGTATTTACAATACTACCTATGTTAGTTAATACCATCGCTATGGTCTTTATTTTCAGCAGTTTATAAGGCGGAATATAAAAAAAATGTATTATTTTAAATTCTCTTATTTGAACAAATTTTGAGACTACCAACGTCACACAGATGGCGCTAGGTGTGACCACAATATGTTGTATGTGTCTTTTGTCTATCGCGATATAATGATATCTTCGGGTTTATCATTATAGTATTATCGTGTGGGATCCTCACGTAATGCCGGCCACGGTCCCGCGTCGGTATCATAATAATAAATAGCTAATAATATGGGATCGGAGTTCAACGCGCGGACACAGGTATAGCTAAACCGTCTCACCGTTCCAATTTTCCTTTTACTTATACAAGTTAAAATACTCCTCCTCCTGAAAAATTGTTATCCTACAACAAAAAAAAAAAACAAAAGTCTTAGAAATGTAGTTTAAATGTGTCGCAACAAACTGCTGACGTTTAAAGTCTTCGGAAGTTTGTCTAGTGCTCGAGCGATGTGCTTCACTGGGTGCAAAATGAATTCTTAAATACATAGAGAGTATCCGCGACGTTTGAACTCGATAAGCATTTTAAACTAGGGATATTGTTGGGAGGTGTCCTCGTCTAGGCGAGTGAAGCACGCCGGATATTGAAAAATCAGCGCATCGAGAGGCGCGCGGAGTGCCGCCACGCCGTGTGTACGATCCACCGGGGGAGAACAGAAGAGATACTCATGTTTACAGATAACTATTTTATATTTTTCTCTAACGACGCGTTCCGAAAGTTGCTGGATGGCCATCAAAATCAAGTTTGTACTTCAAGCTGGCCGAATCAAATCAAGTTTATAAATATTTCTATAAACTTATGAAACGTTACAGCAATGACTCTAGTGCACGGTTCCAAAATGCCATTCCCATGAAGAAGAACCGGAAACTCCACAGGTTACTCTTTGTCTTTGAGACTTTAGATATATCATAAGAGAATAGTTACTTCAGGGTTTCCACAGATCAGGTGGTAGCCCTTAGTGGGTGTACTGTGTTACCGGCGCGGTGTGAACACAACGCCGCGCCGCGCCGAGCGTCTGAATTAGCAGCCGTGAGCACAATGTTGACAGGAAACTTGTTTCTGAAGCGAAGATACGCATCATACACATCGGAAGCCCGGTTCATACCGCCTAGATAGGTGCTTAGATATACAAAATATTATGATCTAAATCCCATTTTGTATAAGCCGAACGCTGCACGGATTTTTCTATAGTGTTTCATTCAATTTTTTATTATTTTTATAGGTAGTTTTAAAAGTCTATAAATATTTGATACGTGATCTGTCATTAAAGTTTTTATTTTAGAGATGAGTTGGAAGCTCCGGTTTTCTGTATTCCTAGATGTTGAAGTGTTCAGTGCTAAAACTTATTACAGCTACGAATTATTACTATCTATTGCATTGTAGCCACCAGTCTGGTAACAAGGATGTCCGCTGACCTCAGCTGCTTTCCATAATCCTCGCCATTTGTCTCGCGCGACGTTATCGTTGTCACGCGGCGTCACGTCGGCCGCGGCCGCGCGACGTGACACCCGATAACACTGGGATTACATCTGGATGACCCACAGATACTGTCCTGTTTAGTACGCAGTGACCACTCGTACACAACCAAGGAAACTGCGCACGTCGGAGAGATTGACAATTACAATTCAAAGAAATGTTGGTTGCATACTGAGGTGTTATCTTTTTATATTTAATATTTCGTGAATAAACGTATTTTGCGATGGTCACACAAAACTATAGTTAAAAAGCTATAGCAAAGCGGAACTGTTAGTCTTTACTTCTCAATATATCACTAGTCTGCGGCTATTTAAAGATAATATGTATTTATACTATTACGTTTAGAGAAATAGACATTTCGTGTCGAGTTATACAGGTATAACCCTCGTCAATCTTACTGACCTACGGATGGATGACTCATTAATAATACACCGCCATCTAGCGGCGGTCGATGAAGACGCGCATTAATTAAGAAAAACCCGCGCCCGATGTTCATTATACTCACATGTTTAGACAATTGTTTCACTGAATGGGATATGCGAGGCCTTTGTGTAGCCTCGATAGCCGGTGGCCGCGAGGGTCCCAAATAAATGAGACGCCGTTTAAAGTTCCCATTATAAGTGTTACGGGGTGAGGTAATGCGAGACGATGGCCGGCCGTCGCAGGTCCGTACCTAAGGGTAAAACCGAACCCTATTACTGGGTATCGCTGTCTGTCCGACCGTCCGTCGCCAGACTGTATCTTATGAAAAGTTTTAGCTAGACAATTGAAATTTTACAGATGCTGTAAGTCTAAGAAAGGTAAATATAAAGATCAAGCTTCAGCTTATTTGTACCGACCTCTGAGTCATTCAGACCGATCAGTTTTATAAATTGCTAGTTAATTTGGTATCTTCATATTTAATCTTGGAAATCTACTGGGTGTAAAAGAAATACATATCGACACTTCTCCATTAGTCATATTATGTCTGCCGAGGGGTCGAATGGAGCCTACCAGCGGACAGGTAGCCACCAACAAGTACCAAGTATGTGTCTGCTGTAGTATTGTCAGCCGATCTTTCAAACAGACATGGCAAATGGTAAACATATAATATTCCGATTCCGAAATTCAAAGTACATGTGTAAACCACAGGGTACATTATATATTGCATTAATACATCTCGCTACATGCAACTAATAAATATAATGGAGTTGTAAACAGCGCGCGCAAACACAGCGGCCATCTTGTTAATTGATACAAATATTCACCGAAGGCTTTACGACGGCGGTAAACTGCAGCGTGCGTGTCGCCGTCGGTAAGTAACCACACTCATTTAACTAAAAATGAAAATGATCATAACTTGGTTCCCTCTACATTTTATTGCTGATTCTTTATTTTTAAATAGATGACCGTGTATCGTTTTACTTTTTTTTTATGTTTCTAGGGGTAGACGATCTGACGGAATCATACGCCATAGTCTGCCGGAGTCTGCCCGCATAGTGAACCCTGCGGCCTCATTAACTGCTTCCTTCAAAAGGAACGATCATCCTAACTCTATCACAAACTAAAACCTTTGTAATGTATGTGTATTAGAGAAACTTGATAATCTTTGGATAGGTAACGATTGGATGCATCCAGAGGACTGCTTACTACTATCTGGTTTATGTTGAAGGTATGTAGGATAACATTAATGTATTTACAATTTGTTTTTTTCGCAATATATTACGTCATATCTTAACTAGAAGATAAATATTTTAAAACTCCCTGGGTCGTCCTGGCTCGCCTAAACTTTCTAATGATATTATATTTGGTGGCTCTCGTTCCTTTTTTGCGATGTGGGTGTGAATGTGACGTGCGAGTAGCGACGCCCACAGCCGGCCTATATCTGGAGATCAAGCAGGATTAACTCAAGTGCGGGAATCGAACCTGGGTAAGTGATCGTCAAGGTGATGTAAGTTAAGACGCGCTCACACAAAATTAAAAGGATAGGTTAAACATAAGAGCGGAGAATGAAATGGTGTATTAATGAAGTTGTTTTGTAAATAGTGCAATCAAATCATTGATGTGATGCCGTGGTTCTAACACTGAAATCACTTATTTAGAAAGACAGTAAACATCTTTATACCAATCAATTGATACGTAAACTTTATCACTGAATTATGTGAAGTGTCCCAGGGAAGGGATGTCCATACAGGATGTATAATGACAGATATATTGCGACACACTACATCACCTAGTACCAATATGGAGAACTAGATTTGAATAGGAAGTAATACGTCTGGAAGATGGACGACAAATGACGAATGTACCGATTACCAAGACTGGGAACTATATATTACTAATATTATAAACGCGAATGTTTGTATGTATGGATGTTTGTTCCCTTTAAAAAGGAAAATACTACTGGATTTAGACAAAATTTGGTGCATAACTAGTTTATAACCAGGATAAACACATGAGAAGATTGATTTTTTATCCCTATTTTGTGTTCCCGTTGAATCATTTACGCTTTTTAAACAAAAAATGACTAAAACGAATAAAAAGCACTCATGATCACTGTCTCATGGAATATAAAACTACCAGAACCAATTATTTAGCCCCCAATCCAACAGTGTGTCCAAATCCATTATGAACAAATGAATGATGCGCGCGACCAACTCCCAGTCACTAATGCCTTGTAATCCCCGATCCACTGTAATGGCCAGTGATAACAATTAGCCGCTTAATTACCGCGGCATTACTTATGTATGACCACATACATGTATGGGATGTATGACGGCCAGAACAAAGCTAAGCCGACGCATAATCTATTAGTCGTGTCATAGTTAAATACCTGTTCGATATTATTGTGTGTAGTTTATTACCTACTGGTGTTGTGTGGGCAATGTATCATTTCATAGTTATTGCAAGATACATTAATTGTGTTGTGTTACAATTGTAAAAAATCTGTAAGCAAAAAGATTGTTTAACTTAATGATAAATAATTCAAATAGTACACCAAGTCTTACGTCACGAAGTGTATGTAATTATAGTTATTTTTCTGCTCCCTAAAGAAATGAGATATCAGGGATAATTCCCGATTGTATGGGCATGTCTACCTCGCTCTATAGTCTATGTCTATTGAACACAATGATCACATAGAGGCGTCCTCTTAAATATAAACACTTGTGTGCCGCGCGCGGTATATTGCACTGGACAATGCATCCGTTTTATCCAGCGATTATTGGGAACTCAATACAACGTTATATTGTCATTTGACACAGCCCTTATTCTCTATGACAAAGAGTTTAAATTCGTATGTTTGTGTTTAATGTAGGTTGTTATGGTTTGGAACTAAATTGTTTAATGGCGGGTCATAAATCGCGAGGCCCGCAGGCTGTACTGCGCCCTGGTTTATGGGAGCCGCCTGACTGACCGCTATGCGTTGTACTGAACCATCGTTTTATATGACCATCTACTGCCCATGACTATGAATACATTCCAAGATAAAAAAAAAAACACTCTGGGGCTGTGGCCTCTTTCTCTTCATCCATCTTTATTCGTATAGGGCTGGTCTATTTTTCGGAGGAAAGGACTCAATCTGTTAATGCCATTTTCACCACACAGTTGCAAGTTCGTCACATCGAAAGGCAAAAAAATCGCTTCTTCAAGATACCAAAATATAACAGCCAACCAAAACACAACATAAATGAAACTCAGCAACAAATATGAGAAGTGTAAGTCACAAATAGTTGGTTTTGCTTAAGTTAAGGGAGGTTCGTTAATAAGCTCATGTTGAGTTATCGCGTCGTGATCGCGCAGTAATCAGCCGCGCTCCGGCTGTCAGCGGGCGCGCGCGCTCATCAATCAGACCAGACTCGTTATGTTGAGATGTTGGGATAAAGATTACACATGAGGATGTCTCCAAACGAATGTTGCAATGTTTCAGAAAATAGGCAGAAGTATGAAAATGTACGATGTTCATATCATGGATGTAGTTCAATAGAAGTGACAGTTACAAGTCACTTTATCCATCATTTAATATTGCAACAGCTAGTTTAAGGTTTCACTAATTCTGCCGTGTCTTTTTTAGAACGAAATCTCTTAAAAAAGGGATTAAAATATAGGCTGACTCAGTAAATAACAAAAATCATGTTCAGTATGATATAGGTATGTAATTAAGCGAGTAAGAAAATTCTCGTGTTTTGAGGTTGTATTACCGTCACAAGTATAATCTTCCCGAACGTCTAGAACTCGTTAATTAAAATCTCCGTCCAGTCTTTTGAGTGTGTCGCAAACCGATCCCTTTGGGCGTAGATTATTATACTTTGAAAACTTATCATATTTCCTTTTCACGTACATTTACGGAATATCGTTGGGCATTAGTTCCTTCGCCTTATAAATGTTTAAAGTACGGTTTGTATTAACAACTTACATTTGAGCTGCAATAAATAAATAATAAATAATAATAAATGCGGACAACATCACATACAATTGTTCTGAACCCAAAGTAAGTTGCTCAAGCACTTGTGTTATGGAATTCAGATACAACGAAGGTACCACAAACACCCAGACCCGAGGCAATGTAGAAATGTGAATTTTTACATTAACCCGACCGGGGATCGAACCCGGGACCTCAGAGCTAGCGACACCTTGAAACCGGTGCGTACGCCACTCGACCACGGAGGTCGTCATAATCCATCTTACCATGAGAGCATTATCGATTTCTTTAACTTTTCTTTCAAGGTATGTAGATGATAGGTCGTATAGATCTCTAGCTACTTGTAGTGAACATTATTTTATCTTTTATTTCATTATTATTTCTAGTGTAGCGACGGCGGCGGTCCGCGTCCCCCGCACTCATCCCGTCATGTGACACAACTTGTTGTTCCCCGCGCCGCTCTGCATATTGTAATAAAACTCTCCATTATTAATAAACAGAGCTTATTTTCTAAAGGCTCTACACATAAAGCTTTGATGCAATAAACTTTCTAAGCTTAGAAACTGCATTTATTTAAAATTTTCTGTGATATTACAAAAGATGATTAAAATGACTTTGCTTCCATCTTACTTAGACAAAATTACATTTTATTCTATATAAAGCAGTTGGGATACCAATTTCAGGAGTATAGAGAGAAGAGCACAATTTGAAAATTGTTTTCAGAGAGGTACCTCCGTATTTTGCCCCGCACGGCGGTGATCATGTTCTAGAAGTAGTTCAGGGTGCCGCAAACTTCGCGGTTGGAATGTAAATGTACAAAGTTGGAAATTTTTACTGGACATTAAATACATAAATGTGTAAACTGGTGAACCTTGTGAGCGCAGGCGATGTGGCGACAAGCAGCAATGCCCGCTAATGTGAGTGCGGTGATCATAAGTTTGACTGAATTAAAAAAATATATAAATATAATATAGACATAAAAGAGACTACACTTTGATCTTAGCCAAAACGCCGAGAAACGATACATAAAAGAGACAGGTCTTCTTGCTCAACCCTGCTGACTCTTAGGACCAAATTACTTATTGAATGATGCAATAAGAATCCTAGCTATAAAGATGCGAGTTTTATCGTCAGCTGCTGATATAGAACTTCAAGATTTTGTTACGTGTGATATGCAGAGAAGTCTGTTATTTGTGCTCTATATTCAGAATAATGCACAATTAACATGGAGACACTTACCTACAATGGGATTACGTGTTTAAACATTATGCAATTGCGGACAATACAAAATGATAATATATCATGTTTAGTGCTACAACTAGGATTGTTAACTACCTGCTCAGTGTTGTATATTTAGCGTTTAGAGCAAACACGAGCATTGTCTTGCCATCTTCACATAAATACTCATTTCGTACAATAACATTAAAGTAATCGCGTCGTAAGTTCGTCTGCAATGCAAATAAGCTCGGAGCACGTAGCGGCGAAACTGCGACGATTTAAACTTTAAATAATTAGATTTTTAACTAAAAATCTGTGTGCAGAGCTGCGCCCGCCCGCTGTTGCAACTGTAACTGGGATTAATTGCTGGACAAATAAGCTTAACTGTAAGAGTTTAGTCGTTTAAGTTATGGTCGAGGTGCGCGGCTAACATGTAAGGGGTGGTGTTTTTTATATTTGTTTACTTGTTCATAGTTTGTTTGTTCAACTCATTTCTGCAGTAACCTTTCCATATTTTACTTAAGTGATAAAAAGTTAGTTAGTTTCATTGCAAAATCCCTTAATAAATACGTGGTAATAACAACACCTACCAACCGATATAAATATATTGTGTCTAGTCGTTTACTAGGTCACTGGGGGTTATTTTAACCTGTACAATTAAATGCACCAGCAAGCCGGCAGTGTTCCCGGCCGCAGCACCTTGTTCCGGCTCGCACCGGTCCGCCACAGGGCCCGGGGCCCCGGGGGCACGCCCGCTATTTAATTACAACTCCGGCTCCAGCCGACGCGCCGAGTATTTGATTTACAAGTGCCCAAGTTGTCGGCATTAAATGTGGAGCGGTCCGGTTAGCGGCCGCTTGCGGTAAGCGTGCCGGAGCGGGCAGTCCTCATGCTCATCATGTTGAAGCGGAATGACTAAGTTATCTGTGACTGTATGAACTGCTCGACGATAGCATTTTGTGGTTGAAGTGCCGACCGCATGTAGGACAGGATTTGGGTTTTGCTTGTTTTCAGGTAGTTGTTTGTTTAATAATTTACAGTTTATTAAACGTATCGATAATTGATACTAATAATGTTCTGATCAAAGTATTAACATAATAACCACCGTCTAAAATTGTACTCTAAAATACACTGTTTTTTTGTATAAAAACATTTAATAAATCTGCCGACACTTACTCGTAGCGAGCGTCCAACACAAGCTAACTACCTTCAACTAATTGAACCATTACTTTGTGATATTTAAACTAATCTGTTCCTTGTTTAACAGTTAAGTGCCTGCTATTAGAGTCGGAGCTGAGATATTAACTAGATTATTGATGAGTGTTGTGCTCTCGAAGGCGGAGTGACCACTTGTGGGAGCTAAGCTCATTACGCTATTAGCTCTGAGCACATCGAGTTACAAGCTACGTCACTACCGGTGCAGGGCTGCGAGGGATGGACGTCAACACATCTCTGTTTGATGATTAATTGAAGGCTGTACGATACGTAACTGATGACTACTGTTTTTACTACGTTTGGATTGTCATTTTACACGTTTAGAGAATGACCTATTCTGTCCTGCTTTCATGTTACCCTCGTCCTCAGTATGATATTCTTTGGTTTCCTTTTCGTTTCTCTTAGGTAAGAAAACATGTATAAAGTGCGTGTTAATAAAAACCAACAAACATAACGCAATGTTTGTGAATGTAACACGAAACATACACGAGTATGTACGCTCAAGTGTTCGCGTTCCTGCTTATCTTAGACGAATTACATCCGCCTCCCATACACACTCCATCTTGCTACTTATAGCTCTATTTACTCCGCAATGTAAGACTTGAACACAACTTACACTCGTATTGCGATGAATACGTAACAATTTAAAAAGAGTAAAGTACTTAAACTGTGCATTTTCATTGAGAGATTGAGACATATTAATTTGGCCGTAGCAAATATTCGTAGCGTCGCGCTACAAGTGCTACGCTGCTACGACAGTGTGCTACAGCTCGCTTTGTAGCAATCTTGCATGCTTAAATCCATTGAGTTGCACACAGGACAGATATGGTGGTTAAAATTGTAAAAAGGTCAATATTTGTTTGAAAAAACTATTTTTAATATCTATAAATAATAAAGTTTTATTAAATGGCAGCTTTGTATAGGATATGTGTGCGTCATAAATACGAGGCCTATAAAGTGAGGTAGAAGCCTCTTTTGTGTGAGGCCTACTTATGAAGCCGAGGGCATAACTTGCGCTCGATCAAGCAATTAATTGTTAAAAACAGTCGAGAACAAAACAAAAGTTTTACAATGAACACGTTACTGGCCGCTCGCAGTTTATTGGAAAAATTGAATAACATGCTATATGTGTATATTACAAGCAAACGATTATTTATTTGATAAGTAAAAAATATGAACATAGCAACTAACTTACTTACATGGGTTAAAGAAAATGTGTGAAATTTATTTGAATATAAAATTAATGTTCCCGTCAAAACATTTATTACAATGTTAATTACATGTTGTACTATTAATTGGATCCTTTATAAGTACATCCCACATAAGTACTTGTACCTCTAATAATATTTGATGTCCTGACATTGCGAGACTTAACTGACTTAGGTATTGCTTTATGCTTGTTTTTCTATTGATTAACAACATTTAGTTAAAACTCACCGTCAATAAGTGCTGTCCCTCTCACTCTTTAGTGCACATGTAGACACCAACAAAGAGACATTTTAGAACGTCACAAAAACACCTTTAATGAATGGGTATTAGGTATACTTTTCTCACAATTAACCCAAATGTTTAATCAAGAAATAGCATCGAACAATATTATTAGCGTTCCACACTATTAGGTTCTCAAGGTAACGCCGCTGCATCCGAGGAGCGCGTGTGGAGCCGACATGTTCATATAGTCATATTGTGGCGACACACACACACACACACACACACAGCTCCTTTATTACAAGAAACCTTTGTCGGCACTAAGTGACGCCGGGACGCGGAGCTATGCGGACATGTAAATTGTTTGCGAAACTGAAGGATGCAGGCGGAGGTAAGGTGCAGCCGAGGCGGGCAGCCGGGAGCAGGGATATTATATCTATATATACAGCAAGGAGGAAAAGCGTGTTGTGGACGATTATACTGTAAAACGTTTATGCAAGAGACAAAGATGTCGGTTTGCTCCGTGCGTCTTTACGTGTTTTGCACATGAACACTTTCCGTGCTACTAATAAATATGAAACATCTTGGCATACTGGCAGTAGAATTTATAGAGTTTTTAAGGCCATCTTTTAAATTCTCAAATCAAATCATAGTGTCCCGTGTTTAGAAAGGAGACAAGTTTCGTATCTAGTTTCTATAAGTCTCGGTATTATTTACGTCATAACGTATTTCTTAGAAGTAAATACATCCAGTATTGTAATAGCGTGGCAGCCTCTGTAACCGCAGGGCGCGGCGACACGGGCGGTACTCCTCGCGCGCGTGTGCACTCCGCTTTATGGCGCTCACTTCTGAGTAAACTGTGTGATTTGATTGTAAGTGTACTCTCGCGGCCATTTCCACAGCCGCACACTGCTTAATGAGTATTGACTTGCGATACTTTAATGAATGAATATAATAACAATAACAGCCTGTTGCTAGCTTAGAGCACGGAAAAATAGTGTAGTATATATTGAGTAGAGTCTTATAGAGAGTTGAAAGAAGCGCTATTGGTTTAGCAACATATCTCAGTTCACTATAACTCCTACTAATATTATAAACGCGAAAGTTTGGACGGATGTAAGGATGTTTGTTCCTCTTTCATGCGAAACCACTACACGCATTAGATTAGACGAAACTTGGTACACAGATAGTTCATAACCAGGATTAACTGCTCCCGTATATCATTCTCGATATCAAGCGGGCAGGACCGACGGCAACAGCTAAATTGGTATACGTCAACCAATAAGGAGCAAGACGTAATTCTTCCCATTTTTTTTTAATTAACACATAATTTAACTATAACTAACTGATTAAAAAAGTTCGCTGCTAACAGACCAACCTGAAAAGTCTAATTATCCATTATTCGTATTGAAAATGGTTCCACAGACCAAGCAGTTTCGAATACAATCAGTACCTCGTACTTGTTGCTCGTAGACGACACAGTTAAGCGCGGCTCGGAGCTCGGGGTAATATTTAATCGCGCCGTAAATATGGCGCCGCCGCCGTGTCTTTTATATCGCCGAGCTGGGTTATCCCGGGTTTACGACGCACTCGTATGTAAAACATATGTTAACAAGCGAACGACACGCTGTGCCCATGTGTGATGGGTCACGGATGTGACGTGGATAACTCTTCATAAACTTTACTATGTAGTCAGTTGGTGTCCGCGCATACTTTGTAGCGGAAAAATAATATTTTTTTTATGACCAAAAACAAATAATTGTTATTATAAACGATATTGTTACTAATTACTCATGGTGAAGTTTGTCTTTAAATGCATGTAGCTGGTTTTCAATAAGTAAATAAACGTTAATTGGTAGTATAATGTCCTTTTGGCCTTTGGCAAAATCTCATACAATACAAATACCTACAATAACATTGCAATCCTGCATTTTCATGAGAAACAAAAGTCGCTGGTCATTGAAAAATAATTTCAGCAAAATTGAACAGCGAACAAACAAATAATAGCAATGAATTCATATTTCAGGCTATTGAAGTTTCAATAAATAAAATGTTGAATAATTTCCAGAAGCCGCTCGTTTCCCACCAACAGCGAGTCGCCGCCATATTGTTTACTGTGCAACCCGACACCGCCTGTAACAAATCATACGGCGCGGCTTTCATTGCTGATCATATATTTAATTAACTATTGCGGTGTATTCATCGAAATAAGGAACCCAATTATTATCAAACATTTTTAGTATTTTCCATATTTAATTGAATACATACCAAATAAAGTATTGAACATCGCCGTTTTATGAATTTTATATTTTTGATGAATGTAGTTAAAAAATACACGTACTTATTTCCACAATGAGTACTGCCGAGTAGGCCCGACATGGCACGTCGTGTCGGTTTGACAACGTAATCAGAATGGTTATTCATATATTCACAGTCACGTTTGTAAAAACTACAGCCTCCCGTGTAGCGCACGCTGTACCGAGACTGCCGTGAGCGCTGTCTGCCTCATTGGCGGCTAATTCAGCGCGAGACAATGCTAGCTAGTGATGGATCCCTGCTCTAATGCGCTAGGCTTTCGGCTTTTGGCCCTCGGCTTTCGTCTCGGATCTTTCACACTTCAGTTCACCGAGATCCGAGCCTCCCTTTAATACACAAGCATACTGTGAAATTTCTCAACACTTCAGCAATCTAATGATAAGTCCTAACGCTGTGCCAATTGTTACAATTTCAGTTTCATTATGAATCGTAGTCTAAATGAAAAATGAGTGCTTTAAAACGAATGCTCCAGGTTCTGTCTGTTCTGAAGCAAAGAAATTAAATTCGACTTCCATTCGTAAATAACAAAAGCGTAGATAAAAATATACAGTTACATGTACAGTGTTAAAATTGCTGTTTGCGAAGTGAAATGTAGATATCTAAATAGATACTTATTTGAAATTAATTTTGCGAGGCGAAGATTTTCTCGTACGAATGTTCAATATCTAGAGTCAACAGTTAGAACTTGCAAGTTAGTTAAAGTAACCAGTTCAGATTCAAATGTCTGAGAGCAGCTATCGAGGCGAGTTTCCATTCTACTCATAACTTAACAGTTACGTTTATTTACTTTCTACCTCACCGTGTGCCCGGCGTGAACATTATTAAAGGCATTTAAATATCTTAATTTTGTGTATTGTTAGCTGTCAAGAATCTCAAAAATCTAAATACACACGTTTTTAATTGTCACTCCATTCAAATTATCAAAATCGGTACAGCCGTTTTGATAGTTGTAAATTGCAATGTCATCAAGTTTGAAGCTACTCTGGAAATTTCAGCCTGCTAGCTTATCGGGAAGCGTCTCAAAATTGAGTTACAAAAATCTAACCGGAACGACAAACAAACAAACATACAAACAAGAAAAAGAGTGTATAAAAGAAAAAAATCGTGGGAAAAACTGAACAAAGACATTATCAAGGAATAGATTTTATATAGGAAATGACTTTAAGTTCATTCGAAGGTGGCAGAAGTCGGTATCTTTAAAACAATTAGGGTTGACTAACAGGTGCGCGCCGCGCTGAGTGCGATCCCGTGTCGACCTGCATACCTCGTTATACGAGAACTTGTATATGTAGTTAGTACGATGATAGCACTTATTTGTTCTGCTGCACCTTCGTTAGATAAGAGAAGTCTGCAGAGAATGTTCAGGCAGGAAGATACATTAGTAACACAGTTAATTTGCTCATCTTAAGATTGAAAAGTTTGCTGTTCGTGTATTTGTAAAATTGAGCTTCAAGGACAAGGTCCATACTTTGTTTGGTTTCTTATACCATAGAAACTTGGAAAAGTTAATGGGTAATATTTAGCCGAGGGGCCACCAAATCTTCTACGACCGTTTATTACTCGTATCATTCTGAGGCGTTGTGTGACACACAAATGTAACATGTCTCTTACAAGGTTTGCGTGTTCTACAAACTCTTAATCTTTGGGTGTTGTTTTAATATTTAATCTAAGATTTGTCACATCGATACAGTAATTAATGTTGAAGTATATTTAATAAGAAAACTAATCTTTGAGTAATTGTCGCAATACTCAAGTACCGAAGTCTCTACTTACACATTATTTATTAACTTAAATAGTATTTCATTGGTAACTTGAGAAGCAGAGCTCTCAATAACACCTAAGCGACTGGCACTGTCTTGTTGCTTTACCGACCATCACTGTCTTTTGGGTGAGACCAATAAGTTACTCACCGATAGTTTGCAAAGACATTACTTATATTATATGTGTTGCGTATTATACTTAACTATCTCCAGTTGATAAGCGTGGGTACGATTCTGTTAGACATCTCCTGAGGTTTATGATCGGCAGAATGGAATATCTGGATAAACACAATCCACGTCGTCACGCAACTTGTATCCCTGGTCCTGTCACCCACATACCATAGTTGGTGACAACCACCAAACACCAAGCACCAGCTGGGGAGTTTGTTGCGCTGTTGCTTCTCTCGCAGAGAAAAGTAGGGACGAATCTGAGAGCTGTCCATTGTAATTTGACTTTCAAAAAGTGCTAAAAGTAAACTTAATTGCCAAATTGAAGAAAAATGAAAAATGCCTAGCAGATCAACAGTAATAAAAAAAGTCAACTTGATACATATCAAGTGAATATCGACATGAGTCGTACACAATTACTTAGCCGAGCCGACGCGAGATGTTATTACACAAACAATAACACCAGAGCTGCGTCAATGCGTGTACTGCCTGTGTACCGTGTACGAATACTGTGTACTCGCTGTGTACTGAGTACACACAATCACGCGGAGTGATTGACGTCATCCATCGGCCCCTACACTTAAGCCTCATTTAGATAATGCGAGAAAAATCGTGAAGCTGCAATACATTGCGGGGTCACTTAACCTTGGTACCAAGGATGATACGATATAGCCAGCAATGTATGATAAGTCTCGCCATAGACCTCGCTCCGTCTAAATCAGCTTTTAGATTTAATAACTACTTGCACTGCTTGTGTTTATTTAGCGAGGTTATGAAGATTAACTGGTAATATTTTGGGTGGCGTTTGCTTAGTCAAATATACTATTATTTGGCTGATGGACTATTACCATACAATGTAGATTGAAGTAGGTTTTGTTTGTATAGTAACACATTTGAACTGATATATTTTCGATCTGTCGTCGGTTCAAGTTAACATTAGTACTATCTTACTTGACTTAGTGTTCATTGTGTGTCACGCTTGTCGCAAAACTATAAATAAAAAAGGAGTGACAGTTAAAGTCAAAACTAAATTTTACTTTGTCTGTTAAAGTATGTTAGATATAGTACATGACTCAGCATTACACCAGTGACGTCACTCGTGACTCACTTTGCCTACAACTCCGCCTGCGTCTGTAGTTATATTGTGTGAAAGCAAAGCCGACCACTTATTATATTGCTCTGTCCAGACAACAAATATCAATCACTCAGCCCTCGGCACACAGTTTTACATAACTGCACACAGGTAGCCTCTACGTTCTTGACGTGTACGGCATACATCGCTGGTTGCACACACACACGACGCCGAACAACACGCACGTTGCCGTCAGTGTACTGTGAATATAGCGTGTCTGTTTGTTTTAATACAGTGATGGCATTTTATTTGTGGTGGTATTGTGTGGTGTGGTCGATTGAAACGGCCGGCGTTGTGTGAACGACAAACAGTGGTCCGCCGGCACGCGCAACACAATCATATTGCTTTATTGAAATACACAGTTTTATGGAGATTGAACTATTTTAAACTTTGATTGAATAAATATGGTCGGATTGTGTTCACGTTTGCGATATACCTCCCAGTGTATACATCCAGTGCGTGCTGAAAGCGTATTGCAAAGCCTTACAACATCTGTATGGATTGGTTAAATTGATTCGCATTCAGGTGCGCTGTTCGTTTTATTTATTTATTTATTTATTTATACAGCATGGAAGACTTACAGCAAGATAAAACACGTTGTAATTTTGAACAGCAATCGGTCAGCCAATAACAAGTCCTCACGTTTAACACTAGAGTATGAAAAATAACCATGAACTTACAATTTAGAAGAAGAAAAATAAAAGTTATTAATAAAACAGTACTTAGTAATATTATAGAAAGCATACATAATCAACACTGTGATTACTCCACCTCGTGGTCTTTGAAAAACTTAAGACTAAGGCGCCGCCTGGCCATGACTATACTAGTATTAAACACATCAATATCATGCTGTTTACATAAATTATTTAAGGTTCTACTCGCACGCACAATGCAAGAGTTTTTTCTATAGTTCGTTGACGCAAATGGCACAGAAATAGGTGGATTATAGCGGGTTCTGGATGGTATATTAAAATTAAATTTAGATAAAAGTTCAGGGCAATAAACGTCATTTTTGAAAATTTTTAATAGAAATATGCAGATGCAAATTTTTCGGGGATTTAGATAAATAAAACGAGTTTCGGCTTCCGAATAAACTTTTATTGGACAAACATGAACCTCTCGCGAAGCCTCACAGTACAATGTACATCAACTTGACTAATAAAATACAATTAATTATCTAACTAGTATTTAATACAGTTATCATGTGACACTTACGTAGTACACGCCGGCGCCGGCGCAGCTCGCGCCCGCCCACGCCGGCTCACTTAATATCAAATGTCGTAAAAATAAACGCTATGTCTTAATATAAATATATTATATTTGATAAAAATCTCGTTTACACTAGAAGGTGACGTAGTAACAACTATATTTGTACGAGTAACAATACAGGAAGCGGAGAGCGCGGGCGCGGTACCAACACAACAAAACGATTTGTTTATAACTGAATACAAACTATAATATGAAACCCCGCGGCTCAATACATATACCTAATGTGAAACGGAACGTGGAAACCAATAGGAGCGCGATGTTCACCGGTAATGCGGTTCACTGGTTGGAAGTGAAACGAATTACACGATTTATAATCTGTGCCTTCAGAAATTAATACTCTATGGTAAATAGCGACAATTCGAAATTACATTAAAATACTTGTTGTTTTGGTGAGTTAGCGAATCAAATACATAATGCTAATAGATAATAAATTACATTGTTATAATCCAATAAGTTATATTCAACTTTTGACAATAATTACATTATGAAACATAATTTTGAATTGCGTTACTTTAAAAGATTTAAGTAATGAATAACATTAATGTTTGATTACATGGATAAGCTATAAGAAACTGAATAGTGTTGGAGAGATTGACAGACAGACAGTACCTAAGATATGACGGTTGTTATACAGTATTAGTTTTATTTAGTTATATAATATTATACACAGATTCCGGTAGTCTAGGCCTCGTTGCTCGCACTGCTCTCTGTGAACACAAAGACAGACAAATAAGTATATACAAGAATAAACATTATTTAAACAATCTAGTTCTATGTACAGAGCTAACACGAACAATAACAAGTGCAGTACCTAAAGGTGAACATGTCATGAGTTGTGTCGACAAACAAAACAGAGTTACAAGTTAGTCGCGTGGGTGACGTGTTGCGAGTATGTAGCACTATTAGCGCGACGACCCGCAGCCAGCTTCCAAACAAGCGATTACCGCCTGACGCACACTTGCATGAGCGGCGTTAACCGTGGCCGTGCGTACGTAGCGTACGTAGCTTACGTGGCACGGTCCCCGCTCTCTGCACAGCTCTCGTGTGCAGTCTAATCCGCCGCTAGTGAGGTGGAAGCCCGCGCGCGCATTAATTTAATTAAGCACTTATTAGAATACTCGGCGCCGGCTCTAACAGTTTGATTTCCTAAGCTTTGTTCTCAGATTTGATTCGGCTTTAACTTTTAACTCGCCTCCGTTCCGCTGGCTACCCGTTTTCGGTCCGCTGAGTACACTCCGCTTGTTACAGATAATATTATCTCAAAGATTTTTTCGTTAATCTGAATATAATTATATGACCGTAACGTTTTGAAAAGTTTTCATGTTTAAATTGTAATTACCTGTCAAATTGCTGAGCAGCCGTTTTTAGATATTGGACAGAGACTGATCGATGCTCTTTAATTACCATCGCTTAGTTACAGGGTTTGTTCGTCTCTTTATCAACCAACTTGAATAAAGGAGGAAATCAATTTATTTTCCAGGATGCGATATGTTATAATTTAAATTCTATGCTAACACGTCACGTGTCATCTTTAAATACACGTACTTACTTCCTTATCCAAACGTTTATTTATATCTTGCATGTTACTCGATGCGAGCGAGTTTCCAGTGACTTGAGCCGAAGGCTCCGGCCGCGGAAGGTGCTCTACTTAAAATTCACTGAATCTTTTATACTTGTATAATAATACAAAAGATTATATTTTTCCAAAGAGAAAGTTAATCTGAAACAATATCCTGCTCGGAGGTTATCGATTCGTTCGGATTTAGGAAATTACATTTTAAACGAAACCGGTTGTGTCTTTTGTAAAATTGTTCACGTTTTGCGAAATGCCAATATCTTATAACATCCATAGATTGCTTGCGGATTATTTACTAATAATTAATTCTCGTGGTTGAAACCGATCGCTTACCGTCTAAATGTAAAAAAATACCAAGTGTATCTGAAAGTGAAGTGACCTGCGTCTACAATACTATATCAAATTACAGCAAACAGTGAGTTAGTTGTACACTAGGAACATGTTGCAACAGCCAGCTAACACCGAGGAAGAGTGAGTGAGAGACAGATATACAGTGAGTGAGAGAGAAGAGTCGTACTAGGAGAAGCTCTAAGAACTAACTACACAGCAAACAGGAAGGTAGTGGATGAGACAGAAGATGTGTTTGAGCACGAGTGCGAGAGAGTCAAGCTGGTGGTGTGTGGTTACCGTGGTCATCGTCTACCGCGTCCGCGTCCGCTTCCCCCAGCGCTGAGCGCTTGCCCCACATCCCTCTTAAGTTAGTCCAGGCGGGCTCCCGCTTCCAGTAATACGCTCCTGTAGGGCACACTCCCATATACACACACATACGGAACAATGCCTGCGCTCAGCAAGGCACTACACCCTCCATGCTTCTCCAAGTTTGTTCCCAACAGAATTTGATTACGTAATTCAAGTTTGATTGTATACTAAAAAGTAATTCTCCAAAACATTTATAAATAAACATAAATGGATCATATTTTTCATTAAATCGCTCATCGTTAATGCGAAATTATAAATTTGACGCGTGAACTACCCCGAGCGAGCGGCGCGCGGCGAGGCGGCCGCCATATTGACTTAGGAGCTATTTAATTTAAAAAGGCGAGCGAGGATTATTATCTAATTCTGTCGGGTGGCTCGAATTTCAACTCGGCTACAAATTTATTAGCGGCTTGTGGGGCGCAATGGAAATTACACACGGAATCACTCCGCAGTTTATTACGGCAGACTGCGCCGCCTCCGCTGTCGCTACTGAGAGGGGCCAGGGGGGCTAGGGGAGAGGGGGTAGAGAGGGGGGGGAGAGGCTGCATGCTTCACTCGAGCTCAAGAAGGGAACTAACTTAGACAGAAGGAACCTGACGACTGTAAGTCCTGGGCAATAATGTCGGCCTTCAACCGCGAAATGGAGGAATTCGATGCAAACTTTAGAGAAATGGAAACGAATGAGGCTGAGTGTTATCTTTTAACTAAAACTTTAGTTATTAATGTTCTGCGCGCGGAGATATCGGCCGCTGTCCACTAACTCCAGAGCGCTCGGTTGTTCATGTAAATCAATCAGTTTAACTCCGGCGCTATCAGCCCAGCGAGGCGAGGCGACGCTATAATTATCTGTTTCATCAATATATTTAATTGTTACAGACGATTAATTATTAAAGTTTTATGAGCGTTTGCGATTTCATCAGTCTCTTGAAATACTCTACAAGATTGATCGCTGTTACTGGAGATCTAATCACTTACATTTTATGTTATAATTCCATTACATTCAACTGTTATTGTCTAGAGTTAAGTGATCGCGGTTAGTGATTAGTTAGTCATCTAATTGTTGATACTTTAGAGACAGCTTTACGATACTAATGACTTAAATAAATAACTAGACAAGTACGAACGATTGAGAACAGAGAACTGGATGAAGATGAACGGTCTAAATATTTCAATTTTAAAGGACAAAACTGGGGGTTATTCGAGTTTTATTTGAGTGTATATTTACCGCTGTTGAACTGGGCTTGCTTGACGGGTCGCTTGCCCCAGGCGCCGTGCAGCGCAGACCAGGCCTTCTTCTCGGGGGTATCCATTCGTTCGCTGTCCGGGAGCTGCACAGACAAACACATCACCGCTCCTTACCTTATTGTTCCATAGCCACCGAGCCAGGTAAATAATAATTCCTGAATACAATTTGCATCACAAGTTTAGTTAAGTTGGTCAAAAGTATGCTAATGTACAGAATACTTGGGAACTTCTTTCACTTTGACGATAATTTTCGTCAACTTTTTAACGCAATGAAAAAAATATTTACAGTGGGATAAATGGGAATGAGCAAGTTGATGGTTGTAATATTGAGCTGCATCTACTTAAGTGCCTCGCTTATTATACTCGAGTAATTTTCGAAGTCAAAACTTTGGTCGAAAAGTTTGGAGCCGACGTCAATTACATTTTCACTCATTCTTTGGTACTTCAAACATTTCGAAGACTGATTTAAATTTAGTCCTTTGAGTATTAAAGCCATAAGCCTTATGCCTGCTAGGGCCATGTACCTGTTGGATGGGTGCGAGCTGGTCCAGGGCGACGTCGATCTCTTCGTAGTCCGGGTCCTCAGAGCGCTTACCCCACGAGCCGTGGAAGTTGGCCCACTTTTCCTAAACATACCAAAAAGGGGTAAGTTGAAAGAACTCTTTCGGTCGCAAACTCTTTGGTAAAAATATGTCGTAATACCTCATATACAGGTAAAATTATAAATATTAAATACTACGCATGCCTGCGTAACCTTTCAACGTTTGTGCTCATCATGACTTGCAGTCATATAAACTATAACTCGTTTCCTTGACATTTAGGCAAAGCTAATAGTTAATGTTTTTTTAAACTTTGACACTGTGCGATGGCATTGTCAGTACCGGCTTTCTATTGTCAAACTTGTGTAGGAAAGGCGATTCGATATACAAATAATTTTTCAATACGAAAATTAGAATTTTGCGGCCGTTTTAACGATTTACTCACAGGTCCTCGCTTGCCCCAAGCTGAGCTCATGTCGTTCCAGCCCCGCTTGCCCCAGGCTGAGCTCATGTCGTTCCAGCCCCGCTTGCCCCAAGCTGAGCTCATGTCATTCCAGCCCCGCTTTCCCCAAGCAGAGCTCATGTCGTTCCAGCCGCGCTTACCCCAGGCCGAGCTCATATCATTCCAGCCGCGCTTGCCCCAGGCAGAGCTCATATCGTTCCAGCCGCGCTTGCCCCAAGGAGACTGGTACATGTCCCTCCAGGCGCGCTTGCCCCAGGCGGAGTTAAGATCTTGCCAGCCCCTCTTGCCCCATGCTGAGTTGAGATCTTGCCAGCCGCGTTTGCCCCACGCCGAGCTCATGTCCTGCCAGCCGCGCTTGCCCCAGGCAGAGTTGAGGTCCTGCCAGGCGCGCTTGCCCCAGGCGGAGCTCATGTCCTGCCAGCCCCGCTTGCCCCAGCCGCCCCCGCCGTGCAGACTGGACCACGCGCGTTTCTCTTCCTCGGTTAACTCTACTTCGTTGTCATTCTGTGAACAAACACAGCGCTGTAGCGTCGTGAGCAGTTATTATAAAACAAAATTGCTTTGAGTGGAACACCGCAGCGCACAGACCTCGCTCTCTGAACGATTTCAAAAGTACAATAAGTAAGCAATTCTATTAGCTCTTTGTTTATTCACAGTACATTTTCGCTGTATCGGTACAATTGGCTAGAACAAAGCTTCGTCGGGGGAATTGTTCGCTGTAAAAACTTGGTCTGTGTGTTAGGGACGCGCGACTTACTCACGAGATGTTTAGTTATTCCGGGAGGAGGCGAGCCCGGTCCCGGTGTTGTTGTTGGGGCCACACGTCCTCGTGGCGTCTCGTGGCGAGACATCACCACGATATGACCACTTGTCTTATTAGTAATTGTAGTACAGAGGATTTAAGTGCCTCATTTATTTCCTAAATAATAGAACGGATCACAGCGTTGGTAACAGAGATGTAGTAATGCAGGTACTCAGTTACCATTTAGTGGAAAAAATACAGCACTTTCGTGTGTATGTATGAATACCTAATAATACTTTCCGGAATAAATAATTGTCAAAGTAAAGTGAGTATATTTTGACATTTCCCCGCGTGTTGCGCGGCCCTACTCGCAACGCCAGACCAAAAGGCGTTGTTGTAGGATTTCTCGCGGCTTTGAAAATAGTTGAGTTAGCGTTTGTTCTGGTTTTTACAGCGAGTTACCGACCAACTATGTGTTTGTCGGCGCACAGCAATCCTTGTACGTTCTACAAAAATGCTTGTAAAGACACAACTTTATTGTGTGAATTAAAAGCTTTTCGCTTTTGCTTGTGGCTTTACATAGCTACGTAGCGTGAATAGGATGATAATTTTAAACAAAAAGTTATGCTAAATGCCGTTAAATTGTGGGTCCCGGCTGTTATTCCAACATCTTTGACAGTCGTTACAGGTAGTCAGAAGCTTGACCAAGGAGTATCGTGTTGCCCTGGTAACGGGGTTGAGGAGGTCAGATAGGCAGTCGCTTCTTGTAAAACACTAGAACTTAGCTGAATCCGGTTAGACTGAAAGCCGACCCCAACATAGTTGGGAAAGGGCTAGGCCAATGATGATGATGTAGATGCCTTTGCAGATTGGCTAGTTATACCTATACAAATACCTGTCAATAATAAAATTGTAATTCAAAACATCCTTCAATGACGCGTAGTAATGATCTATTTGAGTGACGCTTGTCCCTGCTAGCCGGCCGGGCGGCCGGGCGGCCCCAGCGCGGTGCGGAGTGCGGGACAGCTCCATTAGATTTGATCGGAATCCAATTAAGTTGATTGTGTCGTTTCTGTTCGGTAACAGCGGACGAGTTGCTATTAACTACACTCGTGAGCGAGTCCTCGAGTAACTTTAAATACTACTCACTTCGATGGGTTTATTGCCCATTACCTATTTGTTGGATCTGTTATTATTGGTCTATACCTAGTATAATTAACATTGAAGTATCTTGATAGCCTAGTGGTCAGGGAGCTGGACTGCCAAGTCTATGGTTTCGAGTTCGATCCCAAGACACGCACTTATTTTTCGACTATTGCGTTCGTTTTAGAAATAAATGTCAGCTTCCGCGTTTCGAAAGCCACGTTAAAATGTGGAATCTGTGTCTCATTGTTTGTGTCGGATTGTCGTCCTATCGGGCTATGAAATCAAGGCAACTGAGAGTAGACTTGTGTTGGCGCACACACTTGTGCATTATATCATCAAACAACATTATCTTCAGATTTAAAAAAAAAATGATGTGGGACACATAGTCTAACGTGACAACTGTGCGGTGTAGTGAACTGTGCTTAGATATACTCTAAAGACATATTCTATTCTTTTAATGGTCGCATCGGTTTTTAGGAGTGGCTTTGTCTAGCTAATGAAGAGTATACTGCCTTCGTAATATAGATAATTTTATTGTATCGTGTAAGAATCTTATGTGCAATGGCAGGATGCAGAGCCTTTTAGCTTGAACATTTCGTAATGAGAAAACAGACTTGGTGATTATGCATACCCCTCCTATCTTATCCACCTATGATGACTACTCCAGCATTTAAAGTTAGAACATATAGTGTGGTGTGGTGTGATGTAGTGAGGAGTTACAGACCTGCGGAGCGGCGACGTCGTGGTGCGCGTCGTCGGCCGCGGCCACGGCCAGCGTGGTGAGCGCCGACAGCCACAGGGCGGCCACGCAGTAACGCATCTGAGGACAAACAACACAACTTACTATCACAATATCATTAACAACGTAAGCTACATACTAACAGAGAGGAAATATCACTGAGTACGGTGAATTTGTGTTTGAATCAAACATAACGTGAACTAAGCCATGTCTTTAAAGGACGATGATGTTGGATCATAACGAGAAAGGCCTTAATAACTATAAACCTATATATTAATGTCCAGATGACTATAGATTCCGTATTTTACGTTACACTATCAACTGAGTCACGTATTACTGAAATGTCAAATTGTCTAACAAATCCTTTATTGATTGCAAAACGCTTTAAAACAGTTAATCAGAAAACCATTTAACTATATTACGTACCGATATAATAGAACCACGTTGTACTCTACATATACCTACCGAACCCATTCCGATAAATACGCAGAAACGCTTCAAGTTCGCGAAATCGATTTCATATTATCTATTATTAATTCAGCTTTTAAATCGATTGACAACGTGTTATGACGTCACGTTTCTTTTATAGAGTAGTAAAGGTAGACCTGAGAATAGCGGCGCGTTCAGACGCGGCCAGTAAATGCCAGCGGATAGGTCAGTGCGGCGGTGGACACACGATGTTATTTGCGTGCATTTTATAGAAATAGCTGGTCTGCACGTCACTCACCTGACATGGAGAACATTGTAAATATACGTTGTAGATATATAGTGTGTTCAGGTAAGAAAGGTTAGTTTCAAATAGCATTATTAAATGGGACTGTGTTGGTACCGCTGTTGTGTTTGACCACCTAATCGTTTTCGAAGAAATTTTGTGTTGAACAAACTTTTTCCTAAAATAATTTCTATTAAATTCAATGCAAATCACTCGAGTACACGTGTAAGATAATGTATAGTTTATAATGTGGTGTGTGCCAGTTGATCTCATGTCTACACTTAACAGAGCCCTCTTTAAGATAAAGAAACCGCAAGCTTCACGTCTTAAGGAGCTTACACCGAGCAAGTTTAATTAGCGGTACAAAGTAGCATTGTTTTTAAACTTGCCCCGAGTACCGACAGCCTGCACACAGAACTAGTATCAAGACGTGTTTATATGAGTACAGGAGACCACGAGGAACTGGAAACAATGGAATTCGAATTACAACTTTATTTTCTTTGTAATAAAGACGCTACTTATGTGTAAGAGTTATTCTATCGTGCTCTCAACTGTATGCCACGAACACAGGATTGCTAAAATGCAATGTAAATTTTAAGCCTTATTGCTTTAGAATAAAGATGCTATCAAAATGAATGAGTTACACATAGTCACCTTGCACACGCTGCCGAAATCGCTACTAATTTTTGTAAATTTGTTAAGGAATTGATTTTCTTACATTTTACTGTAAGGTGAGGAGTTATTTTAAAACTTTAACCTAATATTGTAAAGCTATATTTGGTGTTTAGTTTAAATTTATAGAAGGGTTTTATTTAGGCAAGATATTTTAGAATAAGGAAAGAGTTTATTTAAAGGTTGGGAAGGGTATTGATATAGTGATTTGCGTTGATATCCTAAGGTATACTTTTTAAGGCGTTGCGTAGTCAGTTTTTTTCTACTTCTCTGTCTTAACATCTGCCATGGACGTCGTTGTACCGTGTCTATAGATGAGATAGTTACAGTAGTGATAGACAGATAATATTGCAGAATTTGAAGTAGTAGCTACTACGTAAATAACCTTAAAAAAGGTCCAGCTCAAACAATCTCCAAAATAAAATAAGAATACATTGTCCAATTTAGCAGAACGAGCCGCGACAATAGGCAGTTAGAATAAAGACGGGGACATATAGCTGGCTGCGGCGCTATGAATAGTAGGTTAGGTTGTGTGTTCCATACGGCCTCATTGTTACCTGCCTATTACTTATCACAATGAGCCCAGCATTAGCCATTCGGAATGGCGCGAACATTTGTCGCGACAGATTACGGTCGGCGGGGAATGGGCCATTAGTTTGACAGATGACGTCACACCGGCCAGTCGACCCGACCGCTCCGGCCGGCCCGAGCGATGCGAGCGATGCGACCACATACGTCACACTCGTACGATGCTTGATCGCTCGTACGAGTGAGGCGTATTGATTTGACTTTAAGGAAATTTATTTGTGAGAACTCTTTAAGTGCTCTGTTTTATTTAGACTTAGACAGACTTTACGTTAAGTGTTTTGCATGTGAATGGATCTAATTATTCATTAAGTAGTGCCTGATCACGTATTGTTGGGGCTGCTAAAATAATTCAACTTCAACTAATTTCTGATATTTGATTACCTGACTACGACGAATCTCAAAATCGCTTACAATTCCAAATCACATGAGTTATTCATCAATATGATAATAGCTTTTGCTCAAAGATGCTGATCTACAGACATGTGTCAACAATTTAAGCTGATACATAGTTATAAGTGCTGATAGTATTTCAATACGTTCTATATTAATAAGGTTAGGTTAGTTTAGGTTAGTAATGTCTATTATTATGTCTGTCATTAATAATGTCCTAGGATATATGATATATTTTTGAACTCAAAACGATATATAAATTTATTGGAATGTGAGTCGCTTTTGTATGGCACAAAATTAACAAAGGTTTACTAGACGTAGATATACCTAGTTATAGAAACCGGACACGACCCGTGGCCTGCCGTGTCCGGCGTCCGGCGCCGCCGTCCCGGTGCGGCGCATTGTCTACACAGCTTCATCGAATCTATTTCCCCTCGCGAGGCATGCAGCTTCCCCTATTGTACGATACTAGTGTACTTCCCTATAGAGTAACAGGGATGTACTCAACTATAAGAAGCGTTGGACAACTTCCTAGCAATAATAATTATTTCCTTTATCCACTGGTTAAATGAATCGACCCCTAACTTGGTTACTGCAAGAGTGTGCTAGGGATTGGTGTCATACATCACTCCACTGAAACTCTATTTTGTGTAGCGGTTTTAAAAACGAAACTTTTACACCGTCCATCAATATTCAGCGTCGAGGATAAAGTTTTATCCGGTGTCCATCGAGTAAACAGTATTCATAAGATCAGCCGCTATACATATTTAGGGAGCGTCTAATGAACGCCGATAGTTAATCTTGAACAAACTAATTTTATAATCAGAATATTATATGAATAAATTAGAAGAGTTTTAATAAAATCTCAACGAACTTCAGGCTTTTATCGGAGAGCGACAGACGATTTTAATTTAAAGGGAGTTCACAACGGCTGGCGGCAAACTTGCCGACAGTCTTTTGTTTTTTAGGTATTTAACCGACTTACAAAAGTGGATTTAGAATACCCACTTTTTAAAGTAACCTAAAATTACAAGAGGAACTGTCTCCATACTAGTTAAGTGTAGTGTCGGTGACATCCCTATAACATTGTGTGCAGTGCGGTGGTTGTGTCTGACGCGGCATTGTTGCTATTACCTGACACAGTGGGGGGAAACACTCACGATATCACAGACGAGGTGAGTAGTTCTGTAGGTCAGTACGATTGAACTGCGATACTTGTTCAGTCGGCGATTTGTTGCCATTGTCTAACTTAAAACAGTTGGAATGTGGGAGACAATATCAACAAAGGATAATCTCTTTTGTAACTGTTTAGGTGAAGTTTGTGTGAAGGAATAATTTCGTTAGTGACGCAAATGTATCGATGTCTTTGTAAAGTGAAATGTAGAGACAAATCGATTTTTCTTTTTGTATTTTTTTTTACTTACAGTTAGGAGATATTATTTTAGAACAAGGAATTAAGTTAACCTTTGTGTACCTACTCTGCTTACCCACGTAGGTCAGGCGTGATGTTACTACAGTAATATTAATAAAGTCGCGAATATTGTGCCGCGATTAATATTCACGTGTTAATGGCTCCGTGTGTTTAGTATTCCGCACAGGTACCGGCTGTGTGGAGGCTGTAGGCCCGAATTAAGGCTTTACTTTCAACACCTAAAAGTTTAAATACGTTTAATAAATAATCTCATATATGAATTTGAAGGTGAAAACCGCTGGGTCTCGTTGGATGCAGGTGCCAGTGAACCGGTCGCGCTGCGGAGAATATGGAGTGCCTATGTCCAGCAGTGGACAGCTATAGGCTGGGATGATGATGATGCAGATGAATTTGAAAAAAAATGTGACAGAAACAACATTCAAATGTATTAATAACAATGTTAGATTAGTACATATTTGGAACTTACTACTACCTATTTATAAAGACAAACATGATATTACATGATTAGTTCCCACGCACTTTGCCCCGGATATGATATAACTTCGCCCCGGGGTGAGACCGCAGTTAGTTCCTCACTAACTACATTAACGCGCGAATCCGGGATGAGTTTTAGGTAAATCACTATAAATATCGCGAGTTCAACACGTGGGAGCGAGTTTAACAAGTTAAATATGATCGTGAACAGCTAAATGGTTTATTGTTTGTCTACTAAAGGAATATGATTAATGTTGCCTGTCGAGGCCGCGATGTGGGACGACTTGCAGGGAAGGTGTCCATTGTGGGAAACTTTTAATTTTGTTGGATATAGCCGATTCCTGTAGTTTGTACAAGTCTAGGTAGGTAATTAAAATAGCTTAGTTTTGTATGATGTATTAACAAAACCTCCTGAACCATTTTATAACTATTTATAATTATATCTCCAGAAACAATTCACACTGGGTGTCTTTGTGCATGTGATTTGTATGTTTGTAAAACCCCCCGCGACACAAGCATTAATTTTTTTACTGCGGGAGTCGTCTCTTTTTTTTAATAAAGGAAAAAAAGCACTCGACTCTCGTTCTCTTTATTCCTTATTTTATCTTTGTCTCGAACTTGTAATATAATCTATTATTAAAACAGTTATTTATGCTTTTGTTTATGTTGTGGATAGAAAAGACATTTGAGCGCGACTTCAAGTGAATGTGTCTCGTGCGGCCAGACGAGCCAGCGCGCGACATGGCCGCGATGAGATGTATAGTAGCGGTTCTGTGTAATTTGGGGAAAATTCGGAAGTTACTAGATTATAATAAGTGCTGTGTTCGCGAAGGATTTTGAAATGTCACTTATGTATGTTGTCATCATGTGTTGTTGTGATCATAAGTTCATCGTTGTATTGAATTTCCAGTATCCTTGATTTGACTTAATGTCGGTAATGTTATGTATTTGACATAGTAAAATTTTATCGTGAACGATGAAGTGGAAATGGGTTGGCCACGTGATAAGTGGAGAAGAGAAATGGAACAATGTAGTAACATTGTGGTACTCAAGCGAGAGAAAAAAGGGATAAGAAAGGGTATTTAAACGTCTCAATGAGGATACAAAAAAATAAAATAAAAGTTTGTCTAAACAAGGTGCAAGTATGTAAATAAATTGTGTTAAAATAATGAGAATATTATTCCAACTTCATCGCTGACTAGTAAGAAATGGATTTGTCAAATTTGACGCTTGCCCTACGACATCGTAGTCCGCGGGACTCAGCACATCGGACACAGCCGGCGACAGACAGACTGTATGTTATATAGCCAGTGTCATGACTTCACATGTATCTCCGACAACACTGGAATTACTAGCACAACGAGTTTTGTTTTCTGCATCGCGAGTGTCAGCATAAAAGTTACTGCCACATCATTTGTATAGAGAATTCTCGAATAAACTATACATTTATTTGTCAAAAAAAACGACTCTATACGAGGACAGTTTAATTCGTAATTCGCCTGGTCATAAATAAACAATGATGATGCTAATGATTTTACTATCCGTTCTATTCGATTGAATCGAGATTGAATAAGACATCGATTTTTACATCGAGCATTTATAATTTATAACCATACGACTGCCAGTGATTAACGGGCCGGCCAGCGTGGAGAGGCCTCGAGAGCCCTGGCTCGCGAGGGTTAATACTCATGAGAGCAGCTCCTCAAGTACACAGGATGGCTGCTTCACGACGCTCACAACATCCTCCCATTCTCTTTAATGGAAGCTCATTTAAATGCTTGTATCGGACTTAGTAATATTGTTTTATTGTGCCCTCATTTTATCGGGTTTTTTCTAGTCATTTTTATCTAGTAAAGTCAAGAGTCAATAAAAATATATTTCGCTTTCTTTCTTTAAATTTTATTTGCCTTGCGCTATCTAATAAACACTTAAAGGCGAAAAAGAAAAAAAGAAAAAGAGTTTTAGTCATTTGGTACCTAAGCAATGTTAGGGTAGAATTCCAATCTCAAAAGATTGACTCGAATACCAACCAATGTTTGAGCCATCAATTACCTATGCGACTAATTACAGTAAAAGAAAATACTGTAACAATTAAGCCGTACGATGAAGTGCCAACGTCCTCCGTGTCTTCTAGTTTGCTATGATGTTATATAGTAAGCTGTATGTATGTAGTCCCGGGCCCGCCTGCTTGCGGCTCATTAGCGTGTCTCAAAGCGCCGACCGCGCCGCAACCTCGCCAGCTGACCGACATCCACGAAAACTGTTTAAGACGAGATCCCTCTTCAAACTTAGTTTACTTTTTGCTGAAACTTTGTCCGCAGAGTAAAGCTGCTCGCTACGAGGCCAAATAAATGAGTGCACTTTTTGTACTGGGAAAGATTTTAATCTTAAAATCTTTCTAAGATTTTGTTTTCGCTTTGAGATTTTTGACGCTCTTAATTTAAATATTTAAGATTTATTTTACATCTCTCGAAAAAATACCGCTCACATAAGCACAGAATATAAAACTTTTAATGAAATACACTTAGCGAGTTTGAGAATTAAGCAGTTTCCGTTTCCAATCGTGTACTCTTTTACGTAATCACAATATCTTCTGTAATGGTTACACAAGAGCGACACGACTGCGGCAGATCAGCATCCTGAGCTCGGCTGTTCCCGCCACAGATTACAGCTCCCGATGTTTACGGAGCATTCCATTCAGCGCTGTTTATCGAATTAACATTGAGTTTATTTTCCCACATCTCTGGCAAATTGGTTTTTCTCGATTGCTCCCCATAACGACAGCAAGGTGAGGTGTTCCAGAGATTGCTTCGTCCTAATCCTGATTCAACTTCTTACGTTTGTAATTATTTTGTTTGGCAGATTAAGGAATAACAAGATTGGGAATGTTTTAAGGTTTGAGTTGAGCTCTACTTAGACGTTACTTCGTCTTTTGTTCCCGCGGAGAGATTTGTGAACGACTTAAGCAGGTTATACTTGGATTCGAATCGAATTTTGCCTAAAAACAAATACTCAAAACGGTTTATCGATTCCAAGTATTTGTTTAATAAGACGAAGTTTAGAATGTTATAAAATGAACTAGCACTAGTATTGGTCAGTAGGTAGTACATGTTTGTTTACAATTTCCTCGTGAACTGTTTTTATAAATATTAGAGTGTTGCGCTCGTCCGGTCACTCACTCACCCCTATTTATAGCCAGTTCCGAGACAGTGTCAGTTACGGTTACTCGTACTTTGACTGTCGGCCTGCCAATCAATACTGCACTATTAATAGGATCCCTACACGATGACCTGTGTCTCTCCGACCAACGTATCTAGAACCCTTGGTTTTTTTCCACGCTCTATAAACAAACTACCTATAGAAGCCATGAGGGATCACGTTATATTGGGTTCATGTAAGATTTAATTATGCGACTAAGTAGGTGCGGATTATTCACGGCGCCATGTGCCGCTTTGAAATATAATCGACATTTAGGTAAAGGTAAGTACAGTTCGCGTAATTTAACACACTATTGATATGAATTTCCTGGGTTTGTACTTAGGTACGGTCATAAGTATATCAGGAGAAGATATGGGTCAGTCACCGCAATGAGACGTAGCGATGATCTCACAACTCAAACAAAATCTAATCAGTCGCCGCTATAAACTGAAATCGATACAAACTTGTAATCGAATCCCGAACTCTTACGGCCGTAAAACTATTAGTAATGGGGAGTTATCAGCGATTAGTTTATACGAGAATCGGGGAAGGGAGACTGTTGGCGGTGACCGGCGGCTAATGTGTGGACATAACACAGGCCGGGGCTAATGGCGCGGAATGTATAACGAGACCTCGGTGTGTCGTAGTCTGAGGAGCGATGGAGATAATGGAATAGGCACTGCCGATGCAGCTCGGGGCACAAGGCGCGGCGCTCGGCAGAACGGAGACATTCACCACGTAATACGCTATAAATGTAATGTACATAACAACGAAATTGTATCCGAAGTCGCGTTGATCGCGTCCCACATAAACATATTCCTACAAATATGTGTAATTCGCGAGTTCTGAAGAGCAACGAGACGCACCGCGGGGTACTCTCGTAACGTCAGCAATAAAACGCGAATAAACGACACAATTTATTTAAAACTCATGGTGGTTACGGCGCCTCGTAAACCGGGCCTCGTAACGTTACTTCCATTACGCGACTCTAACTTACACCCCATTGTGTTTTAATTGACACACGCCAAAAATCAGCTCACACTGACGGCTTGCAAAGTTGCTGAAAAACAAAGCCCGCTTCGGCTTTCAAAGTTGCCGCCGAAGTAAGTTCGGTGTTGTCGGCGGTTACTTGTTGATTTCATTTCGTGCTTACTTTCTACGTTAGAAATGAACATTTCATTTATATTTAAGACGGTTGGAATTGGGATCGTCTTAATTTCTTATTTGATTCAAAATCCTCATTTAGCTTGTTACGCTAAAATATTAACGTTTATACTTATGCTGAGTAAACATTTTACTTTATGACGAAAAGACGTGTGACTACGTAATTAGGTACCTCTATAAGTTTTCAGGTAGGTATGGGGTACCTTTTTCGCCTACATCCATCAAAAGGGTTGCTAAAGTGTCGGACATTTCCCCACAGAACAAGTTTCATAGTTTCGTGTAATAGCGGCATTACGTCTGTCATGTGAGTGGTGTCAAGTGGCCGACACCTGACACCTGTGTCCGAAACGACCATAATAAGGGCTGGCTATAAACTATTTATACGAAGTTTTCTCTTTTTAAACTAAGAAAAAAATAATTGAAAAGTCTTCTTTAAAGTGTTGATCGTGTTTTATTTTACTGAAACTATGTAGATTAGGAACACTAAAATATAACTGCAATGGAAATGTGGAATCGATTTGAACAAACGATTTGTATTCGCGTAAGACTATCGTAATCCCTACTAGGGTTGTCTCGCATTAATTATCGCTACGACTATGAAGTAGGTTGTTTAAACGAGAATTAAGAAGTTGACGTGAAAAAGTATTGTACCAATATAATGTAAAACAATATTAAATTCAAACTAGACTTTATGTTACAAACGATATTTTTTTTTTTTGATCTTACAGTGTTTCGCTGCCGTAGCAGCCCTACGCGGCATAAGCAAACACCCGTCACTAATAGCGCGCTTATAACTATAATCGAATCGAGTCGAATGTCTAATCGAATCGAGTCGATGATCGGTTTACGGCGATTAGTAATCGATACTCGCGAACGAAATTAATTAGAACAAGTTTGGTTGTTGTCACAGAATGGGTAGCGCAAGATGGCGGCCGTCTTACCAGGCACCAGGGACCAGGGCGGCAGGAGCTAGCCGGAGTGTGATTGACAGAGAGATTGCTTACCTGTAACAGAAAGAAACTAATGGTTAGAGACATGTTCTTGCATTGTGAATATTTTCTATTTATTTAAAAGATTGAAATATTGTTTTATACTGTATATGACTAATTGAAGTAGCGCAGTGGTAGTAGTTGGTAGTTTATAGGTCTACTGATTTTTTTTAAAGGCCTTAATGTTTCAAAAACTTTCTTGTAATTTTCCTTTTATAAAGTATAAGTCAAAAAGCAAATCTAAAATTCTTCACGCAAACTTAAAAATATTTTGTATCAAGTCCTTTTATGCTATAGTTAAACTTGTAGATACACTGTTTTAAACTTCAGTTAGTTACCGCAAACACCTCGCGTAGACAATGTTAAAATAGTTTCAGTTATAATATTGTAGAGAGTTCGCGTTTCACGGTACGTATCGGTAAAGTTTTAACGATAATTGACTAACTAGTTAGATTCAATTAAAAACTAAACTGGTCTGTGCGTAACTTTGTACGCGATCGTAACTCCCACAGTTTAGAGGTCGCGTGTACGGCGGTAATTTGATTTTAAAACAATTTGTATATCATGCATGTATTTTAAAGTGATTGTTTTGGATAATTCAAGACTACATGGCTTAACTACCTAGCTGGAAAAGTCTAGGAAATCGGGTTGAATATCCAGGTACTCAATCCTTTTGTACGGGGAAGGAGACATTTGTGGGACATCTATAGGCTAGGTGGTATGTGGAAAAAAGAAACAAAAAATACTTGGTAGTAATATTTGAAGGTAAGTAGGTATTGGTAAGTCTAAAAGTTTTCGTAATGCATACATAGTTGTATGAGAAAAAGTATACATTGTTTACAAAAAAGTACGCTAAAGTTAAGCTAAGAAACGTATCTTCCCTTCAAAATCTTACTCTAGCAGCCCATACCTGCGCTTTCATAATTAATTTCTACTTCAACAACTCAAAAACAACTTAAACAGAACTAATTTAACTAAGTTTATATAAAATGGCGCCTAATTGAGTGTATCGTTATGGTATCGCATCAATTATGTAAATATTTACGAACTCGGTGTCGCTGCAGCTGCTCACAACTCGGCTCGGATTAAACGCCTCAGCTTCTCTAACTAACATTACTTTTACTTATTTCGGTAACTTTAAGTTACAAGTAATTATTTAAGATGTCAGTAAGTTTGAGGAAGCAGACAAGTGGTTAAAGTAGACCGAGTGTGTGTTGGTTTGGTTTAGGTCAGCTCTGAAAATGATGACCTAAAAATGAAAGTTTAATTTTGAGAGAAATCGTTACTACTAAATCTTTTGTAACTGACTGTATTGACTGTTTGACTATATACCATGTATCAGAAAAGTTAAATAGTTAGTATATTAGTAGAAGCTATAGCATTAAAAATCAAAAAGATTTCACAAAATAATCACGTGGCTATATTATTTTGTTGATGCTTCGAGACCTGAGACATTAAGGACCAACGGTAACTTCGAAATGAGATAACAGTATAAGAGTCGTATTACGTTAATGATTTCTAATGTAACGTCTCATAATTATTAGACGCATGTAATGTTATCCGCAAAACCATATCCTTATCGGTAAAGTACCTACTTCACAAGATCGTGATAAACGCTGTGAAGGTGCAAATGAGTGGAGTTACTCAGGAAGTACATTCTTAAGTAGCTGAATCTTTGAAATATTATACAAAATGAGGTTATATTAAATAGGTTAATTTTAGTGAGTAACGGAGTTCTGACAGCCGACACAACAGGAATTGATGAAATGAAATAGCGGAAAACTTTGAACTTCTACAAAGGTCGTTGATAATGTGTATATCATAAAAAATATATTTTTCTCTATAAAGGTATATAATTAACGACATAAAAAAGATAATTAAAGGCAAAAAGTTCCGTGAAGCTGTCACCAGTCTCAAAGTAAAATCGATGAGAGATATCATTTATTCACCGAGTCAAATCGATCGCTTTGTGGTAGGTAACGGCTGGCAGTCGCGACAGACGTCCCGACTGTTCAATATATTCATAGTAGCTGTAATGAGCAACTTCCACTGTCACTTCGGCTGTCATTCAGATTAAAACAATTCCCAAGTACTTTTAAATTCACAAGGAAATGTAGCGGCCATATTGAATTTTTGGCTCCATTTTTAAAACATTTATGTTGGTGTTAAAATGGCGGAAAATAATTCCAGTTTCAGAATTTCTTTAAATTGAAGTCCAAAACGTAACCTACTTTTATTATTAGTTCCTCAATCCTTCCTCCTTAATTAAATTAACTTGATTGAAATAAACCCGGATCTGTCAGTTCGGAAACAAGTCAAACAAGCAAGGTTCGGGTGCGGGCGGTGGAGTGGCACCGGCACTACGGCCACTTGTGCGCTTATTACATCATCCCTCAGACGGCAAGAGGCTTTGAGTTTCAGACAAACTGTTGAGTGTCTTTTCGAGAACATTTAACAGTCAAGACACCTTTATTTCGACGATTAATTTAAATTACTGTTTCAAAGTGTAAGAGTTATTGCATACCAAGTGTACAATAAGTCTTTCGTTGCCATTTGGTACCTATTGTAAAAGTTTAGATCATATATGTCGAGAAACCCCTTACAGGATAGATTCTCAGATAAAATGAACTAGGAAAGAGGTTTTACAGGTGCACTCATCAACTCTTCTCTGTCGTCATAAGGAACCTTGTCCTAAAAGAGTGTTTGTCTGTGGTACCTACTTGTCAGTTGACATGATTGACACAAAACTTGCACAATGTTGACACAAGTGCCACGAGAACGTCTCAATCGCCCGAAACGTCTTTATATTGACTTATATTGTCAATGATACTAATTTATCATATTATTAAGCGTAAATATACCTATTAGGCTAATTGCTTGTTAATATTGTTTCTTAGCTAACATCTGTTTCTTTTTAGTGAAAATAATTAAAATGTGCATTTGTACAGAAAAATATATGTATTAGCATCTTCTCAATTTGGATAAGATGTGTATGGATCATATACTAAGACACACGTAGTTGCGGAAGGGAGGTGGCACGCTACTCACTGTAGAGTGGCATCTCTTTCGCACAACTGATGCAATAGTAGTTCCCGCGGTATGCCATATAAACTAATTTACCTAATGCATTGAATACAATCTAATAAAACACACAAATACAATGTAATTGAATGAATTCTGGTCAGGTTAGGTGTCTGGTTTTCCGGCTGAAATGTAATTAAATCGACAAATTGCAATAATTAGCTTCGGTTGTTTATGCGGGCGGCGCCGCGTGTTGAGCCGCTATTAAAGTGTCGGGTTAGGCTGCAATATCTAAAGGTCAGTATTAAAATAGCACTGAAAATAGGCAAATTTTGTGAAAGTTTTCCTTTATTCATCAATATCAATAAGAAATGAACATTGTCGGCAATTGGCACGTGATCGATCCTAAATTTGGGAAATGCATCTTTTATCGCCATTAAAATGAGTTAGATTCAGTTTAGATTTATGAACAAAACCGAGAATAAAGTGTAGTGTTTCAAGTTTCTATAGAGACGTATTTAATTAGCTCTTAAAGCCAACATATTCTCCATAATAAGTAACACTAGTGTCTCGCCCCGGTTTCTGTAAAAATATCCAACAACAAACAACGATATAAAATTCCAATTATTCACTATTAGCTCTCGTAATAATCTAGTGAAAATCCAATAAGTATTCGTATTTCTAATAAAATGAATCATTGTTATAGGAAGCCGGTAATTAAGTTTCTATTTGCTCCACTATCCTCAGGTAATCGGAACTTTTAATTAATATAGAACAAACAAGTTCTGGAGTAGTCTGACCACGTGATCTGCGTCCAGATGTTAGGATCCGGTTTGCATGCTATGATACGACGGCGGAAAAAGTCATGAACGAATTCTGATTTCGAAGTGACATTTTAAGAGTCGTAGACTATTAATAAGGATAGAATATTTTTTATGGTACACCGTATGATCACAGCTTAAAAATAGATAGATTTTGTAAAAAAACTAATATGTAACGTGGCTTTCAGAAGCCAGAAAACTCGCTAAAATCTGTAATACATTTTGGAAATTTTGTAAATGTGACTTTACTTTAAGTTTTCGTTGCTGTCCCTACCGTTACCCAAGTATTAATAGCAGCAGTCGGAACACAGTCACGTATCAAAACTACATTTCTGCAAAATAACTAAATGTTCCTAAACTTTGAACAGATATTGTGGAGGGTTCTGTGTGAATGTGTTGTTGAAAGTCGCTAAATGTCGCATTGATAACGTGGTCTATATAAAGGGTTGAGGGTTTGTGCGGCAGGCGCTCTGAATACCACATTCAAATGAGTAATTATTGAAAGTGGTCTTTCGAATGGCCCACAAACACAGAAAAAATACCAAAATATTGCCAAAAGGGACTATTTAACTAAAAGTATTTCTCTTAAACTATTGACGCACTTAAAGTTTTTAATGTTTCATGCTTGTGTCGAAAAAGGTTTAGCAAACAATTGAATCATTAGCATGGTAACCTTTAGCTCCCGGCTTTTCGTGTTATTATATGCCTATAAATAAATAAGTATTATGATAAAGGTATTCCAACAGACACGTAACAGACATTTCTGTATAGAGAGCTAGGTTCCGCTCGCTGTGTGCTCAGGTGGTTCTACTCGGTATATAAGACATTAGGCACTCGCGATGTGTTGCTAAATTGGAAGTTGTGTCCATTGTGATCAATATATTTAGGTGATAACCATTTGTTTTGTATTTAAGAAAGAGTGTAAAGTTTAATTCTGGACACTGTATTCGAGTGTACCCTCAATACTGTGCCAATACGAGTGTCTCTAACGGTCTAGGTTTGAGAAATTAGCATAGTGTGAATTAGTTTTTTGGTAAAAAAAAAACTGTTCAGTCCGTCAGACAGATTGGATGTATTTTCTTTTTTCGTTTACAAAAATGAAGTGGATTCAATGATACTTAATAGTACGCTTTTTACTAGCAAGTGATGTTGTTAGCCAACACTTTGTGGTTTAACTCCCCAAACTTAACTTACTTTTTCATATTGAAAAATAAAACATGTTCAAAATTTTGGAAATCCGTCTCACTGACTAAACAGATTCCTATTATCAGATTTAGTCGAATATTCTATTCAGAATAAGTGTCCTATTGTAACGATAACCTAAATAGGCCTTCAGTTTATTGAGCGCTAGAAAAACTAGTCGAAGTGAATGCATAGTTTAGCAGCTTCGAATAATTTATTTAGGTGTCGGAATCCGATCCCTCGAAACGCAATTACTCTCAGTGACAAGTTAGACAAATGTTGGCCACATTTAATTGTACCCAAACATTTAAATTAGAGAAAATTCTCGCCTTCAGCGCTAACATGCGATGTTTGGGATATCTTCTGATATTTACGTTTATTTGTTTGGCAAGTCCTTGACATAGTTGGGTTTCTGTATGGAAGTAATGCATAGAGACTCTTATAACTGAAAATACGAAAGGCTTAAAACAAGACTCCAGAGTTTGTTTCAACATTTCTTTCCAAGATAGTTATAGGCTACGTCGATTACAGCGGGCTTAAAATAATGATCTCGTTTCCTTCAATTTGCACAAATTATCAAACCGGAAAATAATATTTAAACTTCAAGGCTCGAACGTCAAAGTAATGTTATGTTAGTCAAAAAATCTCATCATACTGCAACTCAACTTGCATCTAAGTCTTACTAATTAGCCTTATCAATCGCCTAACGACTCTAGCTCCGTATTGGCGAGACTTTCCTATTAACCCTCGTACCAAGTGATATGGTTCGTCCCGCAACAAGTCGCGAGCTGGTGACTCGGGTCGCTACTTCGCCTCACAACTTCCTGTTTAAGTTTCGTCTTACTGATGTTGCGGATATCACTGTACATATTTATACCTTCCAACAGTATGATACAGATTCCATTTCTCAACAACGGTTTAAATTTATTGAATTGATTCCCCTGAAAAATATCGACGTTACTTTTTTAATAGTGACTAATAGAAAAGAACCGAAATTAAAAAAAAATCGAGCGTCCTTCTAAGATTATTTTCTACATTCCTAATGTCGATACTGCAGTATTTGAATATGTCAACAAACATTCAGACATATTTTACACTAGATTATAAACTATTTTGTGTCCCGATATCGCAGTCTGACACACTATAGAGAAACTCTATCCAACTTATTAGAGTAGGAAATGTGATTCCCGCATCAGATGTGTTTGTGTGAATTAGCATCATTAGCGTGCGATACTAAATTATGTCAAATGACTCGGTAATGGCAGAATAATTAACCGTGCGTAGAACCGAATTACCGCATGGTAATGGAAATTGTAGAGAAATGAGAATGTGTGTCAGATAGAGTGAGAGATATACAAACTCTTTTGTTTTGCAGATTTCCAAATTCAAAGCCGAAAATAGAAGTATTTTACGAAGTGATTATCGACGAATCGAATCAGTTTTAAAAACTTGACTGAAAATTTTAAATTATTGATACTACACTGACCGAAAAGAAAATAAGCAGAAATATTCAAATATGAAGCTGTTAGTTTTCTTGGTACTTGGAGCAGGTGAGTCCACTTTTATGTATATTTTTCGTGTAAGTTTTGACAGGCTTGTGTATGTCTCATTCTAGAACTGTAACCTAGAACTACAAATAAAAACGTCTATTGAGAATAAAACTCGTGTAACTAAATACCCCTCCAAAAGGTGTTGATGATAATACAAAGAAAAATGAGTTTCTACAGAATTTGAAAAAATTTGGATGTTTTTTTTTTTACATGATAATTTTCAAAATATTTGACAAACGACCACTAACATTCCTGCCGTAAATTCGACATCACCTAATAACTATTTTATCTGAGCTCCACCTTATTACGCCATAACTTATCGAACCTTTTTCTTCAAATAACCATAAAATTTGATGGCATGACAATGTGTGTACAAGTCGGCACGTGGGTGACGGGCCGGTGACGGGCCGATGACGAGTGGGTGACGGTAATACGATGGCTGACGAGACGACGTCTTCTCAATTGCCGCCAAAGTGCCTTCACTTAGCCGCCCGAGACTACGAAACGTCAAATATTGACAGCGCTCTTATAAAAACTTTTCGTCAAAGCACCTCTACCTATTTATAGGAATACCGTGCTAATTACTGAGAATAATTTTAATAACAAACGTAGGCTGTATTTATACGAAATTTGGTTATTAAAAGTTTTTGTAAAAGCGAATGTCCTTTGTAAATTGTTGTTATTTAAGTTGCTTTCGATTGTGAGGCAGCCGTGCTAGTTTTTCTTTTTCAGTAATTTTGACAAACACATATATTCGCTTGCTTGCTTCTGCGTTCTCACGGCTCGACAAACCGCCAACAAGATATAAAAGCGATTATTATCATATTGTAGAGGATGCAAATCTGTTAGTTTGTGAGTTCTATTCGTATTTTCCGGGTCGTTTGCGGCGCCCGCCCGGATCCCGCCCCGGACCAGCCCGGACCAAAAGGATTATAAAGGCTATTATTTTGAGACACATTCGCTAATGAATTTCTATTAATACATTCACGATATTAATATTTGCATGGAACTTAAACCAATTTAATTTTAAATCGTTTAACACTTTTTCATTAGCAAAGATTGATGTGATTATTTTAAAATATTTCAACTTTTTACAATCGTTACTATCCGATAATTATTGTCAAATAAAGAAACAAACTCATATCTATATATAAAACAAAACAATATTGTTAGCCCGTCACCTCAAGCGTCGTCATAAACTAATGAATTTTAATCTCGGCAAATCAATTAAGTACGTCACTCTACCAAGAGACTTTCATTTATTAACCCTTCACCGGCTGATAAGACGGGGTCTATGTGTGGGCAGCGAGGCGGGGGTTCATAAAGTAACTTGTCGCCTATCGCGGCGTGATTGAGCTGTCAGCAGACGCAGGGCCGGCTGGTGGAGCGTGCCGAGCCTGGCCCAGCGTGACGCGGTGACGTGACTGCGGGCGTGTGTTTACACTGATTGATATGTGATAACATCTTGTCATGAGTTCATGATATTTATTATGCCCTAAAAAGCCTATTGAGTTGTTCACGAGTTTCGGTAAATTAAATGAATTATAAGTGAGGCATTAACAGTAATATCACTGTACTTGGATACAGGAGAGAGAAAAGCGTAAATAATTAAAACTGTAAAAGTTAAGAAACATGATAATGAAAGTCACAAATTATTAGCATAATGAACAAAGTTAATCTTGTTTAAGTTCGATACAAGCTATAATAAGCATAGAAGTTCACAACCAATAGTGATTCAGTAAACTCGTGACAATCAGCAGCATGACAGTTGAAAGGCGATGATTAATGCGCCGAACTTCGATAAAACTTACATTACACCCGCTAGCTCCGCTTGTATCCACAAAATATTTCATAATGGCCTGAAACACCCACTTTCGCTTATCAGTTGCTAATTTTCTCCGAAAAGATATTACGAGAGTTTAAAATATTTGGTCGCTGTGAAGTGGAGTTAAGGCGCGGCTGTCAATAGCAGGCGATAGTATCTCGGAGATTAATGGAGCCCCATGACATCCACTTTAGCTTATAAACGAGCTCTCACTTTATGACAACTATTTACGTGGACGACGCTACGTTAGATAACATGCTAATACGTGACCAATATCTCGCTAAGCTAACTTAATAACTACTCTACAAATAGCAAAACTTCACAACTCTCAAAACGTGCAAGAAAGATATTCTCGAAAATATAAACAGACGGGAAAACTTGCGAATATTTGTGGAGAGTGCAAATATAGGCCAGTTTATGATTAGTCTGAGGCGAGGCTAATGAAGTGGTGATGAGGTCTGCCGACTGCGGCGGCAATCACAGCAGGCGGGAATTACAGGAGTATTACCTGCGACTGCACCGCCTTGAGTAAAATTAAAGTAGTTGTGGAAACGAGACAGAGTGCTACGGTGTAGAGCGGTATCTCTCTCGTACAACTATAGTTATATGACTTTTAGCGGTAGTGGTAAGATAATGTCGACTTGATGAGAAAAGACGCGATTGCGAATCAAGCGTCTTGTGCTGTTGAACGCGACACTCTGTTTGGGGACATTTATATTGAAGTGATAAAATGATTTTAAAATGGATGTAAGGTTTTGTTATAGTTATAGTTTTGTTCTAGTTTTGTTAACTTTAACGTTTAATACCTTAATATAAAGAATTAACGAGGACTGGTGTCGACGACTACAGAAATATAAACCCTTAAATAACACATCATTATGTTACCATATTAAGAATAGACTATTTATATTGACTTTCTTGCATACTCTTCATTTGAATACCATTTTTAAAACGATTGCAAGTCGTTATACCGTGTGCGCGAATAATTGAGGCCAGAGGGTGCTATGCATAATAAATATAATTTACAAATTTCCCTTGAATGGCCGTACCCTCCCTCTTGGGAGGGGGGGGGGGTAAACCTATGAGTGTATAGAACGGATTTTATTGTGTTTTTTTAATTACATCCCCTATTAAAAACATTTTCGGGGCGAGAAGATCGGGATAGAACATTTTAATTGTGAAGATTCTTTATGCATGAATTTTGTTGAAACTCATTACGTTACGACTTCATTAAAAGTTGTTTACATGTCGTTGTTATTTTTATTATTGTGAGAACATCTATTGTTATCCTTGGCTAAAATAATTAATTGGAAGGCAAGTGTATTTAAAGGAGGTTTTAATTAGACTGTTTCAGTTTTTAGACGGAAAGTATCTTAACTTCAAACTCAATCAATCAAAAATCTCACAAAACACTGTGACAATATCACCATCGGGCCCTCCATCAAATGTTTTGGTGCGGCCGGGCCAGTGGGTTACCGCAGTCGAAAATTTCAAATATTCACACAATTTCCGCGATAATCCGGGATTTATAACCCGGAGGAAAAAGATCTAATAAGTTACATGTTTCATATTTGCGAGAGGACCTTTATCACCCGCCTTTACCTCGTATTATGTAATCGTTGAGCAAATATCACTGATTTGCAAACAGCATTAAATGTTAGATGAAATACAATCGAATGTCGTGTTCATAACTTGCTAACTTTTTAATTTATGCACAATATTTTGTGATCTCGCATTTTAATTCCGATTCTGTATTTCTGAACTTTATACTTAGCAAAATATTTCGATGCTCCGGCTATAATTGTTCCAAACAATATGATTATTTCTTTTAATCGTCTCCCAGTCAATATTTCGGGACTTTCTTTAAATAGAGTTCATTCATAACTTACACATTTCACTATTTCTGTATTACACTTTTGTGTCGGGTAGGATACAACTAAGAAGTATGTCAGTCTATAAGTGAACCACTTCCCTGCACCGTGTAACATACAGGAACATTTCCATTGTCCAGCTGCTGTGTCTATTGTGTGAAGCGAAGTTATTAATATTCCATTGTTTCTACAAATGGCTTTCTACAGTAACACCCTTCTACATTGTCAATACAAGTTATTGAACGTGTAATAAACATGATACATAGCTAACATCGGATTAGGATTACGACGCGTTGCAACGAAACCTTCCCGATGCAGGCTGAGGGCACACCACACATGTTTCGCAACAACAAACTGAACACTACCTTATGTCTTTTACCATAGAGGATAATTTGATGAGTAAGTGGTATTCTTGTGTGGTAGGGAGTCTTTTGATAGAGGATTACTGATGACTCATACGTCTGTGAGTGTATAGCATCGATAGCGATAATGTAAGTCTTGTATGTTTGATATCGAAACTGTTTCTGCAGACATGCTCAATTAGAAATGTTTAATTTGGGAGGGATCAGAACGAGTGATAAGTATATTTTGTTACATCATTAACTTGAGAAAACATTCTGCCAAGTGATTACATGCTTTTTATTGAATATACGTTGATAAATGCTCGTGAAAAATATTCTTTTCGAAATGAATTAAATTGAGACGAAAACATTTTTTGTCTTTAACCCCGGAATGAGTTTCGTGATTCATTTTAATGCACAATTGTACAAACACGTTTACGCCATACAAAACCAAAATTAACATCTAAATAGACGTAACTATAAGCATATTTTGGAAGATATTTTAAATAACGCGCCGTATTACATATGCTCCCCAGTGGGTAATAGAACTAGGTATAGAGTTCCGTACGTAAGGAGAGGAACACAATTTAATACAATTCTAGACAACGACAGGAAACTTATGTAGTTTTTAGTACAGAGCTACAGAACTCGTCTATGCGCTGACGAACAGCTCAAAGAGAAGACTAATTCAGAACTGTTAGGTAACTTACTATTACAGATAGTTGAAAGGCAGTCGGAAGCCTGAATATTGATATTGGTGAATGAGGTTAAATTATTTTTACTACCAAACATATCATTTATCAATAGCACGCGACTTACCACAAGAGGGGTTTTTTTTATGAAACATTTTCCGTTTGATAACTCTTTAAACGTAAATTAAACATGGAGCGACATATTATTTAATTTTGCTCAATTAATACGTAATAAACAAACAATCAGCTTATCATAATATCATGTTTAACTCGTGTAACAAGCAAGTGTTGAGGCTTAATGTAGGTGAGAGCCGCGCGCGCTCGCCCCCGACACGCGCCGCGACCGCAACGCAGCGAGCACGTACATCGCCGGCCCGGTACCGCCCGGACGGGTAAACACTCGACCGCGGCCCGCAAGCTATCGCAAACATGCTGCAAGCGCTCGTGTTGAATGTGCTTGTGTAAAGTAATTAATTAATACGAATCATCTGTTGATACAAGTCTTTGTCCGTGTAGAGTCCGAATGAATAGAATACAGCTTCTCTCGCCAAGAGGAATTCTTTCAATGTGTTATATATTCCAAGAAGCTCCAATAGATGCAGATTAAAGTTTTATCGAAACGAAATGTCGTTTTTATAGAGTTTTGTCTATTGAAGGTTACGATTGCGAGAATGTCACTTTGGTAAAGTAGCCCGTAGCCAAGTAACTTCTACAAAGACTCTTGTGAATCCGTTCAAAGATCCTGTCTAGTTCTGTTGAAAATGTACAGCATGAACTGGAAGACTTATTAAGTCTACAAAACTCAGTTTCACATATCTCACTAATATAAAAAAAAAACTAATTCAAAGACAGACAGAACCAGCTCTAGATAACATTAATCGAACGTCATTAAATTACATAACTAGAGCCAAGTAAGGTACATTATTAACTTACATTTTTATAATAAAACCTATTAACTGCTATCTAAAGTCTCGCTACAGTATATAGAGCAGCTATCTATCTTCCGGTGCAGTTCACAGGCTGACTGCCTCCAATATCCGTGGCTTATGTTCACACCTCTTTCATGAACTTCAACGACTCGGAATATCGCTCTTTCATATGATGTCTACGTTTCTTATTTCTAATACTCTTCGTATCTATAGAGACGTCCCATATATCATAGAATATTAAGATCCGTACAATAATAGTGCAATGCCAAATGTTGTATTTTTCATGCTGTCTTTATTATTATCACGCGGAATGTAGAGACAAATATACATTTTATGACGTCACTCAGCTTCGTGAGCAGTAAGACAACCTATAAAACACGTCATGTCCTGAAAACATGGTAGGTATACAGAAATTGTTTCGCCAATTAAATCCCGCGAGGATTACCCTCACGCTCCACATTTTTCCAATCAAATCCAAATTATATGATAGGTAAATGTAATAATTCACAGCAATTGCTCGAGTTAGGTGTTGCCAGCGGCGATGAAATATGGCCGCGCGCCAAATTGAATGCCGACTTTTTGGTGTTGGCAACTTTGAGTTTTCACAAATTAAGAGCGAAAATTTATGGAATGAGAGTTTTCGGTTGAAAGTAAATTGATGTCGCCCTGTTAGATGTCCGGCCCTTTGAGCGAGCCGATCAGTTACACGCGAGGTACCGCTTAGTGGATTTATATAAATAGCTTTAGTTCAGATCTCAAATATCAATGAGGACTTCATACAATTTGTTGAAAGTTATTATTAAAACTATTTCCATTAGACATTATGTCGACCATTCGTTTAGCGTTGTGTCGGGACTCGCATTGTCTGTGGTAATACTTTACATATCAATCGCGTGTGATTGATATTCTATTGTTTGAGCGGGACTCGCGGCTTAATCTGACATCCGAGTAATACACGCGGGAGACACAGATAATATCTCAAAATTAATGTGCTCGCCTTACGAATCTATTTCTGTATTCTTTTATAAAATTTTGTCATAATGTAAAGCAGTGTATTACAGGAACAATTTACAGCTGGCGACCGTTTGAACTGGAAGCATTGGACGTGAATGTCCGCTATCTCTGTCACAAGCAATTTAGTTCAGGGAAGAACAATACTTGCAATAGAATACTTGTCTCCGGACGACCGCCTGTCCTCATGCAACCTCCATGTTTTATGAACACGTCGATAGCAACCATAAAGGCTTACTCTTTCATTTACCTCACGCTATAGACACGTAAAAGTATAAGAGACCATGAAGACGGAGCATCATAAAATCTGTACATCACATTACATTACAACATTTATCGCGACAATACTAAAATACTGGGAGTTGTTACACTACAAAAATCGCTATAAAATAAGGTGGAGTACACATCGCCGCAGCCGCGGATACAGTTTACGAGGACGTGCGACGCGGGCGACGCGGGCCGCGCGCGCGATGCGACGCTGTGCGGAGTTACTTCGCTTTTATTAGCGGCGTGTCAGCTATCCGACATATCGTGTGTTTATAGCTCTTTTATCTTCCAGAGAAGTTGCTTTTTGTACTTTAACGCCTATAATAGTGCTCGTTATAATTATCACTTGATCTTCCTCGCTTTTATATATTTCAGCAGTTTATCGCGAGTCTCCGCTTCCCTCAGAAGTTACGTAGCCGGCTCAATGTCAAAGAGGATTTCATTTATAAAAGCCACTCACAATTCCTAATTGGAAATCAAATTTTATAGAAAAACATTACGTTCGTTTAAGTGATCGAGTCGGAGGTTAATTAAAACAGCCGGTAGCCGTGTACCAGGCAACAGGCGTCGCTTTCCTCAAACCTCGCTAAATTGGTCGCCATCAAATCCTGGCATTTCTCATCAATCAATTACATTGCGACTGATATTGGAATACGTTTAACTAATATTGGTAGGAATGCCGCGACGGTGAGGTGTCGAGGGCTATTACGGTGTGTATCAGTATAAACGGCATTTGAATTTATTTACACCAAGCCGGGTTAATTGCGTTCCCCGGGGTCTGTGGGGCAGGGGGTGGAGGGGTACGAGTCACAGGTGACAAATATCTATGACATGTGAGAGCATATGCAGCAATTGCCTGAATTTGCTTCTGCTTTACATAGATCGATGCGATAATATCAGACGACATAGAAATGCCAGACGCGGTGCAAGACTTTGTGTAAATCAGCTTACAAATAGTAATATGTGTGTTACTTCACTTTAAGAAATGTTCGTGGACTCCAAATGTTTAGGTACCTAGGGTGCGCGCGCTACAGCTCGCTGGGCCCACTCGACGCGAACGCAAAGTAATTATAAATGGTGTTGGTCCCGCTCACGGCCGTGCATAACCTACCATTGTCAGCTGTGTACCTAGCGAAATAATTTCAATTAAAATTCTGTTCTATTTACTCATTCGTAAAGTTGGTTGTTCGTTAAATTTTACATTGTGCCGTATCGAAATATTAAAATTCTTTTATAATATCGGTGTAGCACAGCGCCTGCAATTTGTATGGTAATTAGCGGCGATATAGTTGTGCGCGCGGCTCTGCCCGGGTTTTATTGTTAATTGATTGGAGGCTGCCTAAACGTTACGGCCGCTGTTATGACGGACATTGTGTTTTTAATTAAAGAGTTCCTAGAGTTGATTGTAGATTAATGGTTCTATTGAGTTGTTCGATCGCGGGGGTAATTGAATGATGGGTGAAACCGAGTGTTTCTTGATGCCTACTTTAGTGCGGCGATGTGGAATGGAATAATGAAGAGAGCAATCAGGCAAACCCGCTGCCGGGTGGCCGCGCCCGTCGTGTCGGTCGCGCCGGCCGGACCCGCCGCAGCAGTCTCGTCGCGCGCACCGGGCACACGCTTAAATAAATCTGAATGGTTGCGGACGAAATTAACAATTCGTTAGTGTTTGGATTTTATGCACTTTAACGAGATGCATATTTTAAAAGGTCCCACGAAATTGGGCCAATTAAAATTCAGTTTGCGTCCGCCATATGAGAACGAATTTTTATTAAAATTTTACACGAATGATTGCCAAGATTTCGAGACCTCGGGCTAAGTTCGCTCACTAATGACAACATAGTGACTTTTACAGACCGATATTTAATTACTTATTAAGTGAGCAACTAAAAATGAATCTCTTACATGATATATAAGCTTATTTCTATAGGCCACTATTCTAAAACAAAAAATACTCCATTTCCGTAACTTAAAACAACCGAACTGGACTTGGTCACACATGATCGATATCTACTTGGAAAGGATTCCATCAATATCAGTTAAGACTAAATTTAGGGCCGCGGGACGAGGGCCGGGGCCGCCGGCCGGGGCCGGGGCCGTGGGCCGCGTCCTGCCATCTATCATGAAGTTGTTTGCACAAAACATTTGCCATATCACGCCATGCCCCGGTGCGCATTGAAACCTTTAACTCATAAATACCGGAATCTTCAAATAATGGTGTTAAGAGATTAGCTAAATATAAAAGAGAAAAAGACATTTTTATAAACTTTCAATAGTCCCTTTTTATCAAAACAATCTTTTGATTTTGAATATATTTAGGCAGTGCCAAAAATACATCTCCGGCTTTAAATAAACTATGTATTAATGTATGGAAAGTGTAAGAAAAGGCAGTATTCACAGAAGACAGTGGATCAGTAATCCGGGTGCCGCTCGCGTCAGCGCCACGCGCGCCGCTCTCACGGTGATTACACCACTACAGCCCGACTAACACCACTCTTTGTGGTTATCTTATTCACGATGCCAACTAATGTCACCATGCAGGAAAGGGTCAGAAGGACGACTCTGTACGACATTGACGATTTATTTGTACAGCTACGTGGAAAGAAAAAAAAATAAGGTCTTCTCAATAACTACCACGACAATGCTCGGTACACTAAATTATCTTTGGTAAATCAATTAATCCGATATCTGAGATAAGTCATGGAACCTAAATGCTGTACAGAAAACAACTATATGTTTTTTATATCTATGAATGACCGCAAGAGTCTAAAATTTAGTTTTTAATAAAATAATAGTGCAAACTTTACAAAAACTCAAAAGATTTTGGGTGAATGTTGAAAGAATTGTGGTTAATTATTAGTAAACCATTAAAAAAACTATATGCACCTTCTGGTCATCCCGACCATGTAATAACATCTAATTATTAATATGCGAAGAGGTCTATTGTCGGTATGTAGGGCAGGCGACAAGATTGATGGCATCAGGACAAACAAGAGCCAACCAGTTACACTCAGCAAACACGGGCGACGACGCCACGAGACATAACTATCACTAAAAGCTTATTTAGATATGAGAAATTTCGTGCACTTGAGGTACATTGGCGTCGATGCTTGTCTCAGTTTTGATACCAAACTGCGCGACTCCGCAATGTATTATAACTTGGCGGAAATTTCTCGCATAGTCTAAATGAGCCGAAGGGGTTTTAACTGATAAAGATGACTGGAGGAGAAATCTAGCGGAAAATCTGTTGACTTGCATTTGTTGGTGAAAAGTCTATTGATTACCTATAGCTGTGTATGTATAGTCAGGATAGGCTCTGATATAAACTGGGCTAGTGGTACGAAAGCTAAATAAAACCTACCAGGGTAAGGAAATAAAAGAAAGAAGAAAATTAAACGGTTCCAAACATAAAAGTTAATGGAGAACAATTAAAACATTCGCTTTCAATAGATGAACTTTGTCCAACATAACTAGATACCTAGCACACATACCCAGCTCTACAAAACGGGTCTCTTCATTACAACAATGGCCTCCACGACTACTGAACAGTGTCACAACACCTCGCTAGTTGAATCAAAGCAATTTAGTTATATTAGTTACAACTATACTAACTAAATTACGCGGGTTTGTCCGGCATTAGCAGTGGCCTCACGTAGCTACCAGGCCAGCATAATAGCGGAGAGCTAATCATCCGCGGCCGGTATGGTAATACGATGGCTTCATTTGACGCTCATAACGGCTTATAACTTAATAGAGGATGATAATAGTGCTATTGGGAGCGCTGCACGGTACGTGCGCTGTGGGCTGTAGGTACTGGTGAATAGTGAGCTGTGGAGGCAGGATATTCTTAAATACCCCGTAGTATATAAATTCATAGATTCGAAACAGTCAAAGTAATATAAGATTTATAGTATTTTATAGAAAAAATAGTCTAAAGACAAATGAAAACAAATTAAAGCAGTAAAATAATTATTTTGTCAGAATAGTTTAAAAGAAAAATAGTTACATTATCATATTCATTCAAAATAGTTTTGAACTCATATTTAGAACAAATGAATGTATGTCCTACAACTCTATCAACTAAGGCATGATTAAGAAAAAACTAAATTAAAAATATAATAATCTCACTTGAACCGATAATAAAATATTTCGTCACCATCTTCATTCAGACTGTCCCGTCGCGCGTCGTTAAAAGCCCGGCTATTGTTCTCTCGCTCATCATTTTAGAATTGTGGATAATATTTAATTTGTGCCGGAGCTCACCACTCCGGGCTCTGGATGTGCCATAATGACGCGTGCTACTGAATTCATTGTGGAAGTAAATAGTGCCAGCAGGGAAGATGGAATACTTATTTTTATCAATGAATGATAAAAAAGATTTCTATTTGCAATTGATTTTTGCGACGCTTATGGATGATGCCATATTTCTTAGTTCATTTTATCTTTCTGTTTTTCACCAAATTGGTCTACACTTAGACTTTTCCGTGATATTAAAGTAGTCTTGTAGTAGCAGTATGTTTGCATACTGATCGGCTTCTGATAGTGAAACACAAGCGATGCGTTTCGGTTCAGTGGGTCGATTGCCTTTGGAACTGAGTGAGCTCCGAGACAATAGGCTTAGAGCTGCTGCAGAGAGAGACAGACAGACACCGCTTTGTCCGTGTCCGGCCCGACCGGGGCAAACTACTAGCTAAGTGAACAGCTTCACAGATTGATATTAATTTTCTTCATTTGAATAATAAACTTCAAATCCAGTTTGACGTCTCGAATATTTCACTCAAAACCTAATTTGTTGTACTGAGTTATAATTTAATTGATTTTAATTCTCTTAATAGTTGGACGAAAGTTAAAAATTAAAAACAAACTTTTAAATTAAATAACACGGTATTATGCTCGCTCCACATTAGTAGGTTAAACGCTGCAATGCGAGGATTTTTCATTACCCTGCACGGCTAGATAAAAGTTTTTTGTTAAGAAATAAGTAGAAGAGCGCGGCCGCAGCGCTCCGAATAGAAATTTTAATAGTCACCGCAGGAAATAAGAAAAATACTTGTGCCCTCTTAATGAACCGCCCACTTCATTAGCGAAAAGCTGTGCGCTGTATACATCGCTGCTTTACATCTCCAGCTTAAAAGTTCGCGAGTTGAGAGCCGTAATTGGATGTGAATGTTTGCGCGAGTGTCGCGGCCGGCGGCGCTCGGTGGTGGCGCGCCGCGATACTGTCTCATTACGGGGATTCGTCCGGGAAACTTTTAAACCCTTCCATTTTATGCTTAACTTAGATAACAGTGTTATGTGGACACGGACAGATTTGTCCAGCGTTACTCTTTGTCCCGGGACGGCTGGTGGCACTTTTTAATGAAACCTCGCCGAGCCGGCTTCATGACGCTATTAGTACGTAATGATTTACTCAAGTTTTTGTGATGTTCTCTAAGTGGCTTTAAACCTGCCGTTTGTGTTGCGGTATGAAACCTTACGGATTATTTTCTTTTAAAAGCTTTGGGCTGGTACTTTAAGTGGAACATAAAATATGTGTTTCATTAGACTGTTGTGCTCGCAACAAATTAAAAATATTTATGTGGAGGACATTTTCGAATGTTTATTTCGATATACACGTTATGTTTTCATCCCGGCGAGCAATCCTCGCACCATTACCCTCAGCTTGTGTCATCATTTAGCCCTTCCTCGGCTTCACATATTTATTTAGTACACTTCCACTACATATACCTCGTGAGGCACTACATACATTTCCCCCACGTCATCCTTAAGGGCTAGTACTGAGGAACGAATGGCTGGGCGAAGGTCCTTAAGGGCCCTCCAAAGGGTATTTTCCCTTAAACGAATGTTATGAAGCCATTGTAATATGAATATTGTATTTTACGTGGATTTTATGCCAGAAATGTTAAAGTGGCTTGAATAAAGGGTCTTCTGATTAAATACCGAAAACCATTTTACTGAAGACTGGCTAGGCCCCGTGGGATCGCCCGCGTTCTTTTTTTTCGTGAGACATGAATCAATTAAATCGAGTTTCGCTTGTAATATTGGCTTTTGTATTACTTGGTTCTTAGCATTTTCGGGTGATGTAATATCTTCTAGTTATTTTTCTTAACTCAGCAACTTGCTAATAAAATATTACAATAATCGATCAATCAATTTTAAAACGTAACAAAAAAATAGGAAACACAGTTCTCAAATACTGTTATCTAGAGCATACTATACCAATGAGTTTAAAGTCCAGTCCAAACTTATCTTTGTAAAATAACCAAAAATGTAAATGTATCTCATAAAATAGTTATGAACATAGCTGAGCTTTGTAAAACTGGAGGCTATCGTCTGATCTGTATCGAGTATGGACAGTCAAAGGCTCGCTCGGCAAACACTCGCTCTTTAATAACCGGCTCCCGGACTATATTGAAATACAACAGCCTTTTTACTCGCATAGTGGAACGATAGATATGACCATCATCAAAATCTTTTGTGAAATTGAAATTCTAGGGTAACTGAAAAAGTGTAGTGTTATAAACTTACACTGATCCCATTTAATAAAAAAAAAAGTATAGATATTCTACAAGTATTAGGATCTTAATATCACGATTCCAAAATGTCATTCCCACGATGGAGAACGGACATCACACTCCAAAATGTATTATTTAAAAATATATGCCCTGGATAACGTTAATGTGTCTATGTTAAAAATGCATATATGCAAGCACGTCTCCAACCTTCTTGCAACCTTACTACCATAAATTCATAAAGTACATCCAAACAAATAACAAGTCAATTTAAAAAAAAAACAACAAATTACTTTCACACACACACATACAGCCAACTAATAATTGAGTATAAACAACTTATATACACATACATACATATGTAATACACATTATGAAAACCTTTAATTGACATCACGCTATTGTCCAACTGACACCTCGTCTGGTACAAGGAGTCCCGATCCTCACTTCTTTGCAATATGTATTACATAACTTTAATACTATAGTATGTATGTACATATGTATAGGTAGGCTGTCAAATGATTTTCGTTTAATTTGTCAAGTTCAGTAGTTATTTACTTATGGTTTGAAACTGTTATTTGTTGTTATGTAGTTTATATAAAGGCAAGTGTCACTGATTCCTGAGAATCAAGGGAGGAAGTTGGTGTTTGATTGTATTGAAATTATTTCTGGTACAATTGTTATTTATATCTCAACTTTACTAAACAATATTGTTCCGCGTTACTTGTTATCATTGGGGAAGCATACAGTAGTACGCAGTCAGAATCAGCCTATATGTTAAACAAGCTACAAGTTTCAGTTTAATTAAACATCGAACAATCATATGACTTTACTTAATACATGAATAGCAAAACTCGTAACTAGCGTAGCACTTACACATCGAATCGCTACGAAAAATATATTTTCGTAGCACTCGCTAACTTGCTACGAAGTCAGATAATACAATTCATTTCGATCATAATGGATGAAAAATCCTTAAAAACGATTATTTCTTGAATCTTTTTGAAAACCCTTTGTAAAATGATTCATATAATACGAGTGACATCACAATAGGATCGGGTCGGTTGCATTCATAAACAAATAAAAGCCTTTGAACTGAATCTTTACAAAGTGGTATAGAGCAAGCGATTGGTGATCCGCTGGCTTTGCTACGCCTTTGTGACGACTGGAGTAACAATGTTCATTGTGAATCAAAAGCTGGCGGTAATATGAAGTGTGTTTGAAGAAATACAGAATTAGAACGGAAGGAAAATTATAGTTATTTAACCTTACAACATTCAATAAATAAAAAATATGGGGGTAAAAAAAATGGCAATCGAATGAAATCGTTTTAACAAAAGTCAATAAAATCTAAAAATTCTAAATTTTGAAATTATCACACGTTTCATACATCTTCGTGAAACAAAAGTGTATCGCGAGAACATTGTCTGCATGTTGTTATTTCTACATATTACGTTATCAGCTGAAGAGGTTCTATTGTTTTAAATATCATGAAAATATCGTGAAGGCGCTATCAAAGGCTTGTCAGCTGCTTTCAATAGGCGACTGTCAAGTAAAATGATGCAGTAAGACAACAAAAAGGTCGTATATGACGGAGAAAATGTTGCCTTAATATTATGTAACATACACTAAGTTATATACAAGAATCTGTGTTATATACATATTTAGATAGAGAGTTCTTGAGGTTCAGTTTCGTGGAGTTGATCGCGAGTAATAAACCATGTCTTTGTATTTGTGGAATCAATGACAAAATGATTTCTAACACTGATTGATCAATTAGTTCACGGTTCACGCGCCACTTGACTGTTCTCGGGCCTGAGTCAGTAAAACGAGCTCCTTTAAACATGGATAAAATAATCCGTTAAAGAAGTTAAGATAGTGTTATCAGACCAAAGTACGTATTCACAATAGTGACTTGGCATACTAAATACCTACGTATACACGGTGATTTTTTAGTCGTCTTACAAAAGCAGCCCAGTTCATGTATCCGACATAAAATACCCCTAGGCGCGATTATTATTTTTTTATCATCAACTAAGATGATAAGTACGAAGAAAAATTAAACAAGAGAAATCTGAAATATACTCTTAAAAATGATAAAAGCGCCGCCGCCTGCGCCCCTAACCATGGTTACAAGGCTCGGACCGCGCTCGCAACAGAGCCGTTTTTCTAAAAAACTACGAATCATTATATTGAATAAAAATTGCATTTTAAATTTATTCAAATCTCGTAAATACCTATTTTTTTATCATGAACGTGTTCTAGTCATTGGATACATAAACTGGGCTGCTTTTGTAAGACGCCTAAAAAATCACGGTGTATAGCTGTTTTATTCGGCTTGCTATAACGAATTTCTAAGTTAAAATTAGAGAAAACGTTCTAATATCTTAAATAACTTCGCCGCTGTAAAATGGTGATATAAGAAGCATCTCAAAAGAGGTTCAAGAACTTTTAACTTGTATGTTCCGCGGCTCACTGGCTCTCCCATTCGTCTCCTGAATGATTTCACACGCTCCGAGTCGCAGCTAGTTGAAAACTCGTGTAAATCGATTAGCGCCGCGCCGCACTGTGGCGAAGTCGCTAGTGCTGTTCCCTGCTCGCAGACATACTTATCGATACTATTCGACAACACTAAATAACCTTAGGGATTTGCTGTTCGTTTTGTTAAGATTTTGTTTTGGCTTAGAGTCTTTTCAAAGTTACTACATAGCCAATAGAATTTATGTATTATTATTTGAATGATACAAAGTGAAGCCGCTTTCCCCATTAAAAGATGCAACCTGCCTTTTGAGTCATAAAATGCAGCACTAACCATAAAACTGTCCATCGCACGACCGTTTAACTATAATTGACTGAAAGCCCAGCTCCCGCTAATTTCCATTTAGAATTCGAGAAAAATAAAATAAGACAAATAACAGAGGCCACGCCCCCCGTGATTAATGAATTAAAGTGAGATTAAATTAATTTGAAATGCTAAGTGGGCTCGTTACCCGCCCGGACTCGAACCCGCGCTCTCCATTATCAAGTACTTTTAACCGTTGCGGCTTAAATGTAAATTTGTTGAGACCTGTTTGGCTATTCAAAATATCAGAATAAATAAATAAATCAAATTTAAGTTAATATTGAATTGACAAGATGGCACACAAGTACACAACAGTTTAAAAAATCATTCTTCAAATACACAAGTTCATACGCGATGGGGTCTAAAACAAGACGTGCGATCTCGATGAATACGCGTGAGTAAACCTTTCTAAAACAATTATCGACATTGCACCGTCATAAAGGGTTATAATCTAATTACTTGCGCCGTGACGTGTGACGTGTGAGCGTACCTTCACTCGTGTGTTATGCAGCGAGGATTAAGTGGCGATCGGCTGTCGAAGCCTAATCCCTCGGCCATTGTCGTAAGCCAGCCTTACAGACCACGGCTATATGACACACATACACAGCACTAGGCATAGAGAAATATGCGAGTTAACTATAAAAAAGGGACCAAACTTCTTGCCAAGTGTTGCCGGTCGTCCGTCAAAAACTTTATTTAATTGATTACTAAGTGTTAAACGTTTTATGTAACAAGAATACTTTGTTCAACAGTGGGACAGTTACAGCCTCTTGTTATTCAGCCTGCGGTTGACGGATATCACGCAGATTGTTCTCAACAAACCAATTAAACCGAAAATTTTCCTTGTACCACTATAATACGTGTCACTTCCAAAGCGGCGTCGTTTTTCAATTGTTTCGAGTACATTACGTGCTCATAACGCACAAAGAGTCCGCGTCTACAGTGAAGTATCTCAGACTACTCGTAACACTGCGAGTGAACAGTTTTGTGGATTACAAGAGCTGTTGAAGACGTTGGATATCTTTTGTTTAGAATAATGTGTGCCATTCAAATTGTGTTTTGTTTTATGTATTTCACGTTTCGATGTAATTTGGGTATTGTTGCGTGCCTTTGTCTTGTCTTTTAACATTCTCTATCGAGAATATCTTCATAATTTAACTTATCCATGCAGTGTCGCTGCTTTTAATGTGTAAGGTTAAGTGAAAACACACTTAAACAAGTCTTTACTGATATTTCAGTCAAAGATCTTAATTTTAATTAATTCGTTATTATTCGGAATATTGAGTAAGTTGGCCAGAAAGGTCAGGCATAAAGTGAGATGGAAATATGAGTCCTTGTCTGTAATTAGTCACGTATCGGCGATGAAGCCGTGGGTCAGTCGCCTGGTCGCTACTTCAACGAACTCCGAGCACTTGAGTACGTGCGTCATGCTTTACTACTGAGTAAGCATTAGTATGGGTGTTCCTACAAGGCACGGGCTACCATCATAACCTGTTAGACGAGTGACCGCTACCAATGTCTATGTTTCATAATTAACTGATTAAAAAAATCTAAAACACACGTTTTTGAAAATGTGACTCCATTTAAGTTTTATCAAAATCGATCCAACCGTTTTTATAGTTTTAAATTGTAGAATTTACTAAGCCAAAAAAAGAAGAATGACTGATCTCCTGATTTAAAACTTTTTTACCGCGAGATAGGATGTACTAAAATTCTAAGGAAGTTAAAGTTTCACTGATTTAGAGGAAATTAAGTACAGAGCGAAATGTAAATTATCTAAATATGACTTTACATCTGACCTGCCTAGAATCAGAAGATCTTGTTACTACAAAAACAATCTCTAACATGACAGATGATTAAAACAGCATCCGTGTTAGTTTCTTGATTTTGGTACTTGCGCTGATTGCGCAAGTTTTTTATTTATTTAATGAAGTACTATTTAAATGATCACGGTTCTTGACTATTTCACAACATTTTAAGGTTTTAATGTATATTAAAATGAATTAACTCGCTCGATCGCCGATGAATCCTATACTGTCCGAAACCAGTCGGGCGATCAAAATGCATACGCGTGAGTGAACCGTTGTATCATATAAATGTGATAATATAATCAGATAAAAAGTTTGCAGTTTCGTTTAAATATACACAACATTTCATCGCCTACCTTTACACAAAGGACTATCTTTAGAATTAACACAAACTACCCTAAAATAGTACGTGTAGTTAGTTAACATTCAATCATATTTATTGCAAGGAGAGCATATCTAAAAAGTTGTGGCGAGAATATGATGATAATATTCCGCATAAATAGTAACAGTTACAGATAATTGATGAGTTTGTAATGAGGCGATGCTGAGGTGCAACAAGTCGGCACAGATGTGATGTCGGGGCTTGTCGAGTGTTGCATGTGGGAGACTACCGTGGCAAGGTGCCAGGGGACGAGTCAAACTGCTGTGTTGGTTACAAAATGATATGATTTTATTTTGGTACAAAAACAAAAGAGGTATTTAACCCTCCCAAGAGCAGAGTTTAGGAATAGTATTTTGTATCGGTATTAATATGTTTCCCATTTACATATTAATTTAGTTGTAGTTTGCTTTCTAAATTTTCTTACATATAGAATAAAATATTCTTTATTGCACCCCACATAAGTACAGGATTGGATACAGGTAAATAGTACCTTGGTGCCACAATGGGCACTTACAGCTTAATTTATATTAAAAATCGCAATTTTACTTGGAGACATGCGTTAAAGACGTGGGGTGACGATGTACAAACGACGTTGTAACATTTATTATTTACCCGATGAAACTTTATTTAATATTACTCATTCCAAAGCTAATTGTAAGTGACACACAAATCGTATGTGCCTTTTAATTTACTGTGAGCGCGGATTACGCGGCGTGTGTAGGATTTATTTTATTACGCCACGGTCTGGCGCGCATATTGTTTAAAATATTAGAGAGCTCTTGTGATTGTAGGTATAAACAATCAAATGTAACGAAAGTTGTGATTAATTAAATATGTATGGTACTTTTTAAATAATCAGTTCATTTTTCGATTGAAAGATAAACTGAGAAGTTTCTAGATTTAATTTTAATGCTTGTAGTAATTTCCAATATAAAGTTATGATAAATTAAATATTTTTTGTACTTTTTAACTAATAAGTTTATTTTTCGATCTAAAAGTCAAACTTTTCTAGATTTAATGCTAACTTTTATAGAAAAAATCAAGAGTCACCAGGATCATGATATGACACTGGCTGCAATATTTTTTATTGACATATTAAGAAAACAACTATACATAATAATAAATGATTGTTTAAAACAATTTCCTTCACTGCGAAACAAGTGGATTTCCAAGAAGTGAGAACTGTCACAATTACTTGTTACTGTTTCCATAAATGTGTCACATTATTAGTATTCTGCGAACTGGTATAAGATGCCGTCGGTGTTGTTGCGTTCGTCAGAGAAACAAAATGAAATGCACTGTTCACACCGCCGGCGGAATGATTTAACATACAATGTTAAGACGCTTTTTTACAGTAACGAAACATAAAGCTATGTTTTATTATTTGAAACAAGGCCGTCGGTATTCAAAAGCGATAGGAGAGTCAGCTTTTGTAATTATTAATTAGACTTTCATATCGAATGACTTAAAAGGTTTTAATTAGTACTTAATAAATTACTCCTACTACTAAAATAATTTAGTAGCAGTATTTCATTTTATTTCAACAGTTTTAAAAGTATTTATTAATAGCGTTTTTCTGGACGTGGACACTCAAACAAGAAAATAGGTTGGAAAATATGAATGGAAGGAAACCGGGAAGCATATTATTTTCTTTCAATAACAATTGATTTCAAAAGTTTAGAAATAAAATTATAAAGGGCGGCAGCATGAGTGGCGTGCTCGTAATAATGGGCTTTATTAAATCTATTGCCTCCGACTGGCCGCGCTGGACCCCTCCGATATCGAATTTAATTAACTTTAGACCTGTCCGATAATTATTCTCATAATTTTCAACAAAAATCTTGAAATTTATACGATTTTGCAACTCAGAAAGTAATTTGAAGTCAAAACCGAACTTCTATTCGAAAAATAATAATTACAAAAAAAAACAAATTAAAGGAAAAAACGTATATTTTGTATTCACAAACAAAGATATGAAATACTTTTCAAATTGTAATAAGAAACGAGCCTTGAAAAAGGAGTAACATGGCTACGCCGTCGCTCGTAGCGCGTGCTACGCGTTACATTTCCGTAGCGCTCGTAGCACATTATATGAAGAAATTCGTTTGATAAAATTGTTTCTCGTGTGGAAATTACTTCTGTTATTTTGTGCGACATTTGTAAAGTTATGTAAGAGAAGAATGTTCGTTCAAAACTTTAACAAGCTCGTAACATGGCTTTAATTAATTCCTTTAATAAATTACTTCCGAAATTAAGCATTCAAAGTTACTTAGACGCCAATTTTGTTTGAGTTTGTCGTTAAAAAGCTTTAAGAAGTACATATATCAATAGAAAAGATGGTAAGCGCCTATAGCAACACTCTAATGATGTATTTTTCACTATATAGATATTCTAGAATCCAAAAAAATATTTTATGATAATAAGACTTTTGATTTTTGTATCCACCGATGAAATAAGGCATTAATGTCATAATTTTTGCCTACAAGTTTAAATATTATACTTTCAAAGTTCTTTCGTCCATAAAAATTTCATTTATAGCTGTATCTTTCGACAAAAAATCTGATAATGATTTTTACGTATTTTTACGAATAAACGCACCCTATGACGATAAAACAACCGGGAAAATTCGTTTCATTAAACATTACACTTACCGTGATAACTCGACGTAAAGTTTTGAGTGTGAATCGACGAGCGTCTGACTACGAGCTGCGGTGGTGACTGGTGAGCTTCGGAAGGTCGCAGCTATATATAGTGGTGGCGCGTTGCGGGGGCGAGGGGCGGGGCCAGCGCGCTCTCCTCCCGATCGCAACTCCTCCCCATTTTGACAGCAAGCTGGTGACGTCCGCGTGACGTCATCCAACTTCGCTGATGTACTGGACATATGGGTAAAAAGCTCTTAATAACTAAAAATATAAGCAGCGTAGCACGTGGAGAAAGCATTAGGAAGCAATCTACTAGAAATCAAAATCGACGAAACTAAAACCTTTGCCAAACTATGTCCAAATAGTATTAAATAGAATAAGCTCTATACTAAACAAACCATTTGTTTTTTTCACCCTACAACCATTTCCGAACATCGTAAAATACATTTACTTTCCATAACGAATCGACAGGCTTGCCATGCTTCAATACTTTGCAAAAAGTATTTTACTTCTTTCTTTTCAATCCCAAATATAGTTTTAATCAACCTTTTCGGTCTAATTTCCAGCCATTACAGCAACATCATTATTTCAGGCTCTTCCTGCCAAAGTTGTAATAACAGTTAATGTTCTTACACCTCAATTAATTTAAAGTCACAGCTTAAGTCTGAGGCTTCCACATTAATAATGCAAAAGGAGTTAACAACTTTTCCGCGACATTGTTATAGCTTTCCTAATTGTAGAGACAACAAATTACATTCTTGTAAAATTTGGAACATAAGTATAAGTGGAAGGCAGTGGATGCTTGATGACTGATCGTGAGTGCTCTTTTGGAAGGAAAACGTTTTATAGTGGACGATGAAAAGCTGTTATGATGATAGTAAAGATGCGAAAGATTAAAGAAATGAACTAGAAAGGAAAAAATACAATTCTAGGATAGGTTGTAATATATGAAATTACCTATATTGTGGTTTGATTAAAGTGTAGAGCCCACTTTAAATTTTTAAATAGAGTTTTTAAATTTACAGTTAAATAGCTCGGCCTGATCCAGGACTAGACATGTTGCTTATTTTTTTTCGTGAACGAATAAAAAAACAAGATTTAGATAGATTGTACATACAATATCTATAGTTATTTTTGTAACCTAGCAAGAACTATGCTTGTCAGTGTACTTATAGATGAATTATTAAAGTTATAATATGCATTAACAGTAGATATAAAATTATCATAATAATACTGTATAGAGACGAGTTACAAGCAACTTACTAACTCTTTAAAAAAAAGCAATTGTGAAGTTCAAGCCATTGTGAGAAAAGGACGCACTACAGAAGATAGAGCTGCGTCCCTTTTCCACACCTACAATAGTTTTTCTTTAAGCGGTGGTAGTGAAGACTCCTCTGGGACACTCGTGTACAGTGGGACATTAAACAGCTGTCCTCGGTTACGAGTGCGGGTTTATGCCCCGCGACCGAGAACTGTTAGACATGTGTGTAGAGATTGGAAGCTAGGAGTACTCATGGAAATTATACTGTGTTTTATAGAGTATATCTCAGCTGTTTATTTTTTTATCTTAGTTTATGAAATTAGACAGTTAGACTTAAAAGCTGGAATTTTATCGAACAAGAAAGGATTAAATAAAATAAGTGAATATATATCTACTAGAGATACTTTTTAATTGTCATATTGTATTTAGTGCAATAGCATAAAAGTCCAGAATTTTGATACCGTAGTTCACTTAGAGCGGCAGAACCAATTCTCTTTATCTTTTATTTGTTTAACTCCACTATAGAATCCACTAATACATCTACAAAATATCAAACAGAAATAAAGACTGAGAGATTTAACTAGTGATGTATCTGAGTCAGATCAGAAATAGAACTAGTACTTACGACTCATATTTGACCTTAACTTATGTATTGGAATAAATTATGTACTTTGTGAACAAAATGCCATATCATTGTACGTATGAATGACCTCTTATTGTCTTTGAGCAAAAATAGCTTCGAACGGATTCTTTTCGACGCGTAGGCGTAAGGCCTATAATTTAATTGGTTAACTTTAACCCAATATTATTTTCAAAGTCACAAATCAAAGTCATTTTTAAATCACTTAGCTAAATGTTAATAATAAGATCCTTGGTTAATAAGAAGTGTAAGAAGCAAAGTAGTAGATTTTATAAGCTAGTTTGCAAGCTCACTCCACGATTGCTACGTCGTAGCTGCTACGGGCTACGAATTACAACTGTTCAACATCATTTACTTATACGAAATGCAATTTTTTGAACCTCAACTTAAATTCCTTTGTATTAAAGTTTTACTGCATAATACTTCTAATTCTCTCTTTGTTTAGGCTATCAGGATTTTTCAAATCATTTTTACTTAGGCCATCAAGTAGAGTCAGGGCATGACGTTAGGTCGCAGGGCACGGTCGCGGCGCCTCTCCGACAACTATTGTCAATTACCGACGGCTGTTAACCTTACTTTATTATTGTTACACTTTTCGGTTTACGCGATACATTGCTAGGGCTGACATAACGATATACAATGGACGATGTGTGTTGTGTGTGTTGCAAACAAAATTAAAAACACTTGTATTTTTTTTTTCATTTACGGAATAACGTAATGTTTTCTTTAACTTTGCCTTGATAGTTTGTAGTTACAACTAAGATGAATGATTTTTGGTGACATTTTAAAATACCTTGTCGTATGCAATATTTGTTGAATTAATTCATGCCTCATATTAAAATTACATTTACTTAAGATTAATATTCAATAAGCAAACCAAAAGTATCAGCCCTGTTGAGTGCTGAGTCTGGGCAGTTAAACCCAATTGACTCAGTTATGGCATACGATTAAATATTTTATTTTTCCAATTATTGCCGGTCTTTACCCCCCCCCCCCCACTACCTCTACCTCGGTATAAAAGGGCTGCGGTTTGTTCCGCGCTGTGTGGACTGGGGGCAGTAGCGACTGACGGTCGTTATAGGGAATCATTATTGTAAAGCTATTTTTTTTTTGTATTAATGTTCTGTTAAAGTAAATTGAATAGACTCTGTGGTTGAACAACTCGGGCTTATTTGAATACAGTTTCATGTATAGATTACCTTAAGAAGGCTTATATATTTGGTCTGATGTTTTTTCTTTAACTGCTCACTGTTTTATTTGCAGATAGTTATTTAGATCCATGCGTTAAATATAACCTTTTTTTGTAAAAGGCTGTCGTCGGCGGGCATTACCGTTTTGCATTTGGCGCTTTGGAATATTTGTAGTTAGACTCACCTTGTCCTTCAAAGCCGCGTTAAAATAAGGTCAATACATCGATAAAAAGTATCTTGTTAATATAATACGAGACATATAAACCTGGCTCTAGACAAATTGGTATTTTTGAATGAAAAATGTCTATCTTAGCTTTGTTATAGCCTATTGGGAAATTACGCTCAATATTACGACATTACAGTAAATAGGCCTTTGCTACCATGTAGTCTGTATGAAAATATACGAGTACCTATATAGTTTCTCAAGGAACATTTAAAGGTATCAGCTCTTCATTTCATAACGTGTTTATGTTTTTTTTTAAAAAGTAGTTCATTCCGAAATATACAGGGTTTCCTTGAAACTGGGTCGCATTTCAATTACCGCCTCAGGCCATGGAAATAAACTGTTTTTCTCCAAACAAGCATTCTATTCGGTAAAGAATGATCCTGGTTTACGAAACTAAGTTAATGACTTAATTCATAAAATGGCTGACTCGGCCGCCATCTTGAATATTGATACAATTTATTTATTATTCATGATTTAGTTCTCATAGTTTTTAACATTATTTATTAGTGTTCAAAGATTAATCAGAAGTTGGTATGCTGTTCAGGTGATATCATTACTTGTAACTTGTAACCGATTAGTTTGAGTTATCTAAAGAAGATCGATAAATAACATTATTTTTATATTTATTAAATGGTTGTCATATCTCCTATACCTAAGTGGTTGGATTAATACACCACGTATACCTACTGTTCTCCTGCAAATAACACCTCAACACACATCAAACTTCATGCCAATATTACTAATGTGTTACACCTCTATAACTTGTAGCACAATTGAAATGAAACTACTTTTTCGGATTTTATCGCGGTTTAATTTTGGATTTTTGTTCCCGTGACCATGATACCTGCAAAGGTGTCGAAACGTCGGGAACTAAAATCTAAAATTAAACCGCGGTAAAATTCATAAAAGTAGTTTTAATTTCAATGTCTAAGATTCGTATTGCTTCATACAGGACCCCTGCTTAACATAAAACAATTGACAGCCACTCGACCTCATTCACTCATACCTACACTTTTTAGATTATAATTTAGGAACAAACAAAACACAATCTGTAGAACAAGGTTGAAGAGTATACAAGTGTGTCTTACAAATGGTGTGTCCACATGTTGACAGAGCAGATTAGAACATTACGATGTGAGCTGAGCGATGCTGATGGCTGTTGTTCCGCCATTGTGGGTAATGAGACAAGCGCCACACAAGTATATGTATATATATGAACGATTTATAAGGATATGTTTCACATATTTCAGACATTCGTTGTTCAGCTGTCAAAGAGAGAAGTCAAGGAGGTAGCGAGCGTTTTCTGCTTTTGTAGTGCTCTAAGAACAAAAAAAAAGAAAGAACGGTGATGTGTCGCCCTTACTTGCTATATTACGCCAATTAACAGGTGGTTAGGTTAAACAGTAAAACTTTATTAGTTTAGGATAACACTAGGCAGACGTTTTTATGGGTATAGCATTGTCTTTGAACTAATTCACGATTGTATGAATGAGAATACTTTAGTAACGTTACTTTATCATCATGATATGAATTTAGAGAAGCTGAGCGAAAGCTGAAATTTCGGATTCTCTTTTCGCCCATTATCATTCAGTCGATATAATGGAGGTGGAAAATGTTTGTTCGGCAACATTCCTTATCCAGGTGTAACTTAATTAAGCATAGTAATTTATTTTTTCTTCTTGTTTCAGTTATTGCGGAGGCAGCAGCGACTCGAGAGGCTACTAAACTGCTGGGTGGTGGGCTGCAGTCGTTCGGGCAGGCAGCAGAACAGGCCAAGGGTCAGATGACCGACAACTTTCCCCGAAGTGTTGAGGACTTCTCCCAGTTCACTGACAAGTCTAAACAGGTATGTGGATTATGTTGATAGTCGAGTTTCGATTTTATGAGGCACATAAAATGTAGCGTCTTTGAAAAATAACGTTGCAGATGAAAAGATATTTTCAGCCAACTTTCAGACTTTTCTTTTTAATTTAAAGAGCTGGAAATGTAATTACATGTTGCGGAAAGGATTTTATGCGACTATTTCTAGACTACCAAAAAAAGAAGAGCAGAAAAAAGCCTACGCAAAATGAAAAGTCGTATAACATGATCACTGTATGTGCTAGTATAAAGTTATACCAGTGCATTACCGGGACACCCACTTCTCCAGCAGTGGGCGTCGCGCCGCGCTCGAGTAGCTTCCACGGCACACCATCAATCTATGAGATAGCTGCTATGTTTCTCATTACCTAGACCTATTTATAAACAATTCCTTTGTGAAAAACTGGAAAATACTTATGGGAATATATGTATGTTATGCCTTTTAGGATTGTCGTCAAAAGTATGTTCAAAAATGATATGAGAGGATTTTGTGCCCGGGACACACCTATTTTGGGGGATGGTTTTTTTTAATATCACCTAGTTTGACAGAAAAGCGTTGTCTTAAGGAATCAGTTACTGTTATCAATATACCTGTTATAATAATTCATATAATATACCAAACTCTGATTTCAATTAAGTGGATATTTCCTTACTTTGTAGAGTCAGCGTCACTTCACGCGTGCCGAGGTGTCGCGCTGCGCCGGCCGCGGCCGCTCTTGTCTCTACATCATCTACAACAAGCTCGTGCTGGACCTCACCGACTTCGCCAAGTTCGTGAGTATATACACAAATATGATGAAAGCCTGAAGCTAGAAAGTCTGACTAACTAAGGGGTATCGATGTTTGTAAAACAGTGGTACGACTAGTTAGACTCCGTTTAGACTAGAAGCCGACCCCAACATAGTTGGGAAAAGGGTAGGGTGATGACGATGATGATGATGAACGCCTGGTCGGATGCTTATGAGATAGAAAGATGCCGAGCATAAAAAAATTGACATATATTTCATACTAAGAATAAGGGTGTTTTTAGCTTGTTCAGTAAAATTGTCTATAGACAAGTAGGTAATTTCCGAGGGCTGACACTATTGGGTTGGTCCGGAGTATTGAACCATCAAGCAGTCACGTGACTTATCGAAATTAAACGTAAATTATAACTGCCGTTTAGCCTTTTCTTTTTGCTGTCTTAGTCTAATTCAATATAGTTGTGTTTGGGCCTTCTTTTGTTCACAGACTTGCTTAATTAATATTAAGGTCTGCAGTTGCCTTTGAAGTTTTAATCGTAACTCTATATCAAGACTATTCTGCAAAAATAAAATTGAAAATGGATTTATCAATTTGTGATTCAAAATATGTAGATATACCAAAATGCATTCAGTCAAAAGTTAAAGTTCAAATGCGTAGGCGGAGAGAGTGTGGGCAGAGCGACGTAGGTTTACCTATAGAAGTAACACAAACTTCTGCCTATACAGCATCACGCCCACACCTCGGTATTAAAGACAAGATATTTAAATTGAATGGTACAACCGTTCAATTACGAGTAAAGTTACTTGACACTTTCGGTTGGTTCTAGAAGAAGTTAAGGTTATGGAGCGGTGAGGTAAAATGTTATCTATTGATGTAACTCTGTTTGTCATTTGAGGACAACGTTATAATTTTATAATCTAAAATCGTAATATTGATATGTAACGAGGTATATAACATACTGTTACAACATTGCACTGCACATTAATAAGTATTCACAGCTCCGCTACATGTCCTCGTAGGACACATTTCTCACGCTCATCTCTGATATATACTAATATATAAAGATGAAGAGTTTGTTTGTCTGTTTGAACGCGCTAATCTCAGGAACTACTGGTCCAAATTGATGTTTGTAATTTATATTTGTAATTTAGTATATAAATTCTTTTTGTGTTGAATAGACCATTCATCGAGGAAGGCTTTAGGCTATAAACCATCACGCTGCGACTAATAGGAGCGAAGATACAATGGAAAATGTGAAAAAATAGGGCAGGTTTAAATCATAACTTATATCTTCTACCCACGGGGACGAATTCGCGGGCAACAGCTAGTCTCTGATAAAAACACTGCCTTATGAGCTATGTTTATCTGTGATAGGGTTTAACACAAGCCTATATTTTCATACATGTTTAGTGGTTGTATAGATACATATTTGCTCACGCCGTTAGAATTTCGATACAAATAGACCAACTATATAGACATTACATAATACGTATGCTACACTAAACTCTACGAATACATTTAATTGTTTCCAGTAATTAATGTCGACCACAAAAAGGCAATTGTTTGATAAATGAAACCACGGTGAGCAGAGACGAATTGTATTTGCTTAAATAAAACATTAAAATGACAAGGTAAATAGGTTAAAAATACAGTACACAGATAATGATATTTTTACGATTTAATGAAGATTTTAATGATCGTAAGTAAATTAAACTTTTCTTTAGAGAAATAAGTATTTCAATAGTCATAGGTACATTTAATTTACAGCTGTGTCTTAACTGATTATCTTGTTTTAAACTTACTATTCAAGTATGTCGTACTTAAACATACAAAACACAACTAACATATACGTCCATATCATATAGACCCACTACAAGCTCTCATAAGTTTTAAACCTACTTATACTAATTAAGTTTATAAATGGCGTCTGCGCCTGTCATTTTAATTACTTAATTATTTAAAAATAAGAGATATACTGATCTAGTTTATGAATTACCTGTCACATAAATAAGATATTTAATGTAAGATACACATTATGATTAAATTTTATAAAAACTTGTACTATAACGCAATATTAACCCCGGTCTCGTGTCCCCAGCACCCGGGCGGGTCGGGCTTGCTGAGCCGGTACGCGGGAAGCGACGCGACGGCCGCCATGCGCGCCACCGGCATGCCGCCCGCCGTCTTCGACACCTTGCTGCAGAGGTTCGTCATCGGCACACTTGTGAGTATACCTGTTAATCAATTGTCCATTTTGGTAATGAGACGAAGACCTACAGACTTACTTACATATTCAAATATATTTCTTTAATTGTACTTCTCTTCGTAATAAAATGAAAAAGCCGCACAGACTTTATTACTTATTCAAATGTATTTGGGTTTATACCAGCCAAAAAGTGTTGCTGGTAACAAAAATACAGATGTTTACAGATGTCTGTTAGATTAGATCTTTTTGTCTAATGCGCCTTTTTTTAAATTAAATTACATGCCTCATACATTTGGCACATACTTTTTACGATTTAACGCTAAAATTTTTATGTTAAATTTTCTTAATTAGCTTAAAAATTATTTGATGTATCATTCTTCGGGACCACTACATTCTATGATGTTTTGTAACAGTTCACACATGGTTTCCAATTTACCGACCGATAATATTCTCTATTATATAAAGTTCCCCTCATAACTCAACACACCATCAATAGAAACACCTATTCTCTCCCAAGTCCGTCCCAACAATGTCCATCGCGTTCATCCAAACATTTTATTTGATTCACAATTTACTGAATCACATTTATTTATTTGCCTGAATATATCAAATGATGGTGTTTTTATATCGTTAATTGGCGTTTCATTAATTGTTCGGTTCAGTACATTTTTATTATTATACCGTGATATTGTGTTGCAGGTGCAGGACTGATGCGGTCGCTGAAAATACCTGAAAACTGTCGATGATCACGGATGAATGATTATGTGTTTTAAAAGGACTTGTATTTCTGTTAATACAGGGAAAGTGTTTATGTATTGTTATGTAATGTTGATAATTTTGGTAAGGTTTTGAGATTGGTAAAAAATTAAATGAAGTATTCTGGAATTGAGCCTTTACTTAAATGTAAATTGAGTTCCTTAGCATGTGGTGGTGTGTAAATAGTTTTATAAAATTATAGCATAACTCATTGCGGATGCATAGTAAGAGAGATGGCGCTCTTTGCCGTGTATTGCGCTGTCATGCTTCCACAACCATAATAATATTACTATATGACGTGTCTGATTATATTGTGAGTTTGGTATTTGTAAATTTTGGCCAGGAGTAAATAAATAAAATTAAATCTTACTGTTGTTTGGTCTTATTAATTTACCCATTCTCCAATGTTAACAGGCTTTTTGCTTTAACATAAGTATTATAAGGACTTATTCGAAAAATGGTTCATAAAAAAGATTTAGAATGCAGTATATCAATTATACAGTTCAATTAATTCACAAAGTACGTGAGTGATGTAATGAATTAACTGTATCGGTGTTATCTCTATAATACACGAATACGTGCAAATCAGCAGGTATTGATAACAGCAGCGAGGGTAATGCCCGGAGCTCACGACCCTGGATGGCTAATTAAATAATATATTATTAACAAATAAAATTTACAACTGACTTCAAATAAAAACTACTGAGCCAAACTTAATGATTTGGGATGTTGGGACCAAATGACAGCTATTTCACGTTATATGAATAAAAAATGCAACCAAATCGGTTCATTCAGTCAGAAGCTCTGAAATAACCAAATTATTAAAACCGAAGAATTGAGAAACTCTTTTTTTTTTAAGTCTAAAAAGGGTTTATCTCTTCCATTCTCACCTTTAAAGCTTTTCAATAGACTTTAGAATGAAAACTATTAAAACAAACGAGTACTGACGAATGTTATTAGTAAAATCTTCAATTATTTTTCTCGTCTTAAAATAATGCCGTAACAAGTTTTGTTAGGTTCGTCTGAGCTCAAATACACGAGTGGCGACGTCTCCTTATCCTCCAGAGCTATCCTGGAGCACCACGCACCAACACACTGTCATACGCCAGATAGAGAGGGACCGAGTTACACGCGTCAGGAGGCGCGGGCGCGGCCGTCAATATGACGCGTGTCCGAGCGTGTCGGTACTGTTGGCACGGATCGTGGGAATCAGGCATAACACCAATACGGATGCAGACTTAAAAAGGTTAAGGATAATGTAACTGATTACTTTTAATACTGTTTTATACTATTAATAGTAATGAGTATGAGAGTAAGAAAACCATAAAAGGCACCGCTCTCTGTTCGGCCATCTGTTGGACTGTATCTCATGACATGTAAAAGCAAGACAGTAGATTTTTTATCAGACAATGTATAGGTGTTGCCTTTAAACCCATTCCGAGGCTAGGCAATACTTCCCATTTCAGAAATTTCAGGCCTACTGATCCGAGCAAATTTCCTACCTATACCTGCATCATGCAGGGTGAAACCGAAACGCAAACAAAAAATGACTCAAATCGGTCAATCCGTTGTTGAGGATTTCAGTGACGTATACATTAATATGACATTTATATATAAAGATGGTAGATAATACGATTTTAAATAGATAATATCTATATTCGTTGCTTCCGTGTGATGCGCGTGACGTCACTGGCGGAGGGCGCCGCACTATCTGCCGATATCGATACTTATCTCCGAGGTATCGTCGCTATCGACAGTTATCAGGTAGTGCTGCCCGTCGACGGACGATACATATGTAAGTAAGCTCAATTAACATGTTTCATAATCTTGAATAGGTGCATTCAGTTATGAGGTCCAAATATTTTCAACCTACGTGGGCAAACAAGGTTTTGATACTTAATAAAAAAAATGAATTGAAGGGAGGGTAATGGAAGGTCAAGGCTACATTTTATCCCGACATTTTAGTTTATAATAAACCCAAAAAATTATTGTTAATTTTCTTATATTAATTGGTTTTATTATATAATATCAAAATTTAAATATTCATATCAACATAAGTGTATCTTGAGATATTCTAAAAATAGAGAAAGTGAGACATGATATTATTATCATCACACAATTTAAGCGAACTGCACTGGACCTAGAATATTCACAGTGTTAGTGCGTCGTCCTGAAATGAATGAGAGCAAAGGCAGTAAATATCACGATATTATAGAGATTAATTATACTTATAAAGTTAAGGCGCCTTTTGTTAATTACTTCGATAATTAATCAATCAATCTGATTCGGTTTTGTTTTGGGATGGTGAAAGTATAGAAAGTCTCTTTAGGCATTCAAGTATGATAGGCTTATAATTTACAACCCTATCGACTATGTATGTACTTATGTTTCACAACATGTAAACGAACATTGGTTTTTCTATATACACAAAGTTCAGACTTTAGAAACTGCACACATATATCATAAATTAGCTTTAGCCCGCGACTTCGTCCGCGTGGTTAAAAGATATAAGTTGTGATTTATACCTGCTCCTATTAGTCGCAGCGTGATGGTATATAGCCTAAAACCTTCTTAGGTGAATGGTCTATTCAATACAAAAATATTGTTTCAATAAGGACCTGTACCTGAGATTAGCGCGTTAAAACAAACAAATAAACAAACTCTTCAGCTTTATATATTAGTATAGATTTATTTTCTCTTGTTATTTTGATGTTTTCATCTGAATAAATAGTAATAGCGTACTGTGAATGTGCCATTGCTCTTTATAATCCCTTTCTTGACAATCTTCTTACTGCTTGTAGCTGAAATGCGTGGTATTACATTAAACGCTTTTTGTGTTAAAAAAACACTTAGTACTCTAAATAAATGAATTCGAACTTACTAATTTTGAAGAGCAAAACGTTAATTACTCATAGTTAATTAAAGGCCAATTTCATGTGAAAGTTTACGTTGAGTTTTGTCATATTGTACTATCAAAGTTTTCATAGACTATCAAAGAATTCATTACTGAGACTACAGCTGATTCTTATCAATGGTGTAACTTATCAGTGATGAGGTACTTTTGATTTAACATTAATGAATGCAGTCCATGTGGCCACGGGCGAGATAAGAGTATGAGGTAACACTCGCCTTGAGTCTCTCAAGTGTGGGAATGTTCGAGAGCTGATAGGGAGGTGGCTGACAGATACCGGAGGGACTTTCTCTTGTATCTGTCTCGATAGTAACCTGACATTGCGATTATACTGATAAGCTATTGTCTTCGGCGGAAATATGTGTCAATTTTGAATAGAAACAGAATCTTCTTTAGATAATGTTGCTAGTTTGGATTTGGCTACAAGTTTTTCCTTATATGTCTGGTTAAAAAATTGTTTTATAGAACTAATTTTAAATTAAGCTTGTAAACTGGTAATCATAATATACTTATATGCTACGTGATGACCAAAGAGATACCACACTATCACAGCGCGCTATATGTTTTGATTTCAATCTGAAGAGAGGCAAAATTATTCAATTTCAAATATAGTATTGACAGCGAGTTTATATCCCTCTTTCTATCAAAAGCATGCTAGCAGCAAACTTGGCAGTAATTATAGTAAGTAGCCGCTAATCAGTCATTTAAATTGCATTTTGTATTTGTTGTGAAATGAGCGCTAAATCTTAACAGCTTCCATAACCGAACTATTTTTGTATTTATTAATATTTAAGAGTAAGGATATCATACTGTAATCCGTAGGATATATATTAAGTTTGCGCTACGAAACTCCCACTTTCATCTTAGCAAGATTTTGTGTGGTTGGGTATGTTTGTGCCCGAATATTTTGATAGTAAGTATCGTGAGAATGATTCATTATTATATGATGTAACGGTTTAAGTACTCACGCGTATTTATCGGGAGTGCCCGACTAGTTTCGGACTCAACCGGAGTCCTTAATCATGAGCTGACTCGGCGTGATCGCAATAAATACGCAATAATAACTACATCTTAATCCAGAGAGAGGATCATGACATTCTTCAGCAGGATATAACTAGAATCGAGGAGTGGAGTTTGCAAAATAAATTATATTTTAACGTTACCAAATGTTCAGTTTTATCGTTCAGTCGTGCGCGTAACCCCAGTCATCATCAATACCATATGGACGGTAAACCATTACAACGAGTTACTGAAGTTAGGGACTTAGGTGTGCACTTCACTTCTGACGTGAACTTTAGGGTTCATATAGTGAAAGTTTGCAAAAAGGCTTACCGGAATTTAGGCATGGTATTACGTTTAGCTAACCAATTTACTAACTTGAGAGCTCTGAGAACACTGTACGAAGCACATGTCAAAAGCCATTTGGAGTTCAGTGCCGTTGTATGGTCACCACATGAGATTAAATATAAATTAATGCTTGAGCGTATACAGAACAAATTTATAAGATTTATCTATTTAAAAATGTACGGCGTTTATCCAGGTTTTCCTTTATTATATCCAACTCTATTTATACTAGGCATGGTAGGTTTTTATAAGATTGAAGTAAGACGTGATGTGGCTGTAGCCACATATTTGTTTAAGATAATTCGAGGCAAAATAAATAACCCGAGAATTTTAGAGATACTCCAGCTATCAGTTCCAGACGAATACGTCGACCGGCGAAGGAAGCCGCCGCTGTTGGTGGTGCCGCGCGCGCGCACAAACCTCTTGCAGCGTGCTCCCCTGACGCGTGCTTTGCGGACGCTTAATACCTTGTCACAACGGATAGACATATTTAACTGTAGCCTGAATGATTTCACAAAAGCCGCTTATTTGACCTGTACCGACTAAGATTATAAGTTAATTATAATGAAAGGTGTTAAATAACTCTTAATTGGTCTATCGTTTATTAGTATTAAGTAATACTAATGTAACTGTATATTTTATAACTGTATATTTTATGTAACTACACTATTGCATTAGGTATTGTCCTGTTATAATAGTTGTAAGTGGTTTAAATAAATAAATATAAAAAAAAAAAATCTTTCAGCCAAAATATTTTTAAATCTTAGGTTTTACAAATAAATAATAATAAACTAGTAAAACCAAAGCAAATCGGTAAATGTAAGAATTTCTAAACAACGAACGATTTGATCTGGATTTTAGCATTGGAATTTAGTTAAATCTCATGATCTCAAACCAAGTTAACAACATGTCTGTGAACCTAACACATTATTTTCCAGCAAATCAAAATTCAGTTATTTTCGAATGCAGCTGAGTTCTAGGTATAGTTCCTCATTATTTTTAGAAATATTTCTAGTCTTTTGATCTGTTAGGTTCACAGTGTCCAAAATAAACGATCACAGACCGGTTCGAACACGTATTCATGTGTCATATTATTAATCGTAAGATTAAATTCATATCGTCATTATACTTATCGGTAGATTACAGATGGCTAGACGTGAGTTTGAAAATAGTCAAGTTATAGATTAATAACTGAAACGTCATGAAAATAATTATATTATAATCAGTTTCTACATCTAAGAACAGAAGATGTAAGTCGAAGTTGTTTTGAGTTCACAATTAACAATATAATTAACATAATTAACAATATTTTCTGTTAGAACTTCTGAATTAATATTATCTTATTGTTTGACTCATGTAGAAGAATCGTATTTAAATTGTTGTTGCACAATATTTCGATGATTTTGTGAGTGTTTTTATTAATTTAAGTTTTTAAACGATTTCACCAGTGTGCTGATTATTGAGATTTACTGATTTACAAGAAGGTAAAAAGAAAAAAATAACCATAGGTAAAATGTATGAACTAACCCCTGTAGGAAAGTTCATTTTTTATCCAAACAAATCATACTTGAATAGATTGAGCCTATAATTGGCTGCATCCGCGTAGATCATACATTTTAGAGAGATTTTGGAGATCAAGTTCTCCAACCAACAATTTTCTTTAAATTTTTCAAACGTTTTTGCGTTCAAAACATAACAGACAGGAAGCTTTAATACTAGTATGGATAAGGTTCAAATTTGCTCCCGCTTGCCCACGTAACAGCTGAGCTATGCGCAGGCGCACGGCGTCACATCTCGTCTTAAACAATAATAATAATTCCCTAATCTCATTTAGTTATCGACATCGACATCTACAGCCGGCAGTTAATTGGAAATACATAAATAAGTATTATTGCCTGTACAATCAAACCCACAGCAAAAATAAAACTTGATCTTCCAAAACACTCTTATTACAAGGGGTTAAGGATCATTTTATTGTAACCTTTTGAATACATATATGTGTTCCCATTATATTTAAATTGTTTTATCGTAATTTGCCTATTCATCAAAGATAATAATCACGCAAAATTCTTTAAAAATCACGAATCTTATCAAAATATTAATCAGTCAAACAAATTAAGCCAGTATATCGTAAGTACTATGTAATAATATTAGATAAGGGTTCATACAATATATATAGATAGGTTCATTATAACATTGTGTCAGTAGTGTGTTGACTGTTGCGAGTGCTCACGTTCGATTCCCAGGTGAGATAAGCCACATATCGTTGTAATTATGATAAAAGTTGAGAAAAACCCGAGTTTGTATTTAGATAACGTTTTGAGATCTCAATTAAGACAAAATTAATCGATTCCTGTTTACAAATGTGCTGAATCTTGCAAGTATAGTCGTTAATTAATGTTTTTTGAGAATTAATTTACAAAGTAGTATCTCTGAGTGACATTGTTCAATACAATTAATAGTGCAAGTAACAAGCCCACCCACTACAGAGTGAATACATTTTGACAATACAATGTGGGAGTCACAGAACATTTCCCACTGCCTGCCCGTTAGCCTACTCGATAGGACTAATTTATTTTTTCAAATTAATAAGTTTTTGTTGCACTTGGCCTTCATAGTGTATTTTATAGGTTGTATTGACATTGGATAAAAAAATGAATATATAAACAACTGTACGTAAGATGCCATTAGGTGCTTAGTTTTCTTTGATTTCCATATACATTATTTCTTCCTATATTTAAGAGCTTGTGTTAATGAAAAATGCTGTTACATTAGGTACTATTACATGTAATTATTAAAAAAATGTGTTTCTTCTTATCTTAAAACGACAAATGCTGATTTCCATTTAATGATTACTATCAATGAATATGCACTAACTCACGTGATTATAACAATAATCTTAATTATCGATAGCGTATCTAAATAAAGCTTTCAACAAAATATATAGAACGCTACTATTGCAAAACGCCTTTTCTTAACAAAATGAAATGGACAGTCACGGGCAAAATCTTCACAATCGAAAAAATAAAGTTGATTTCTTACAAAAAAGATTGCAAAGCTGTTATAAAATGTGATTGATATCATAAACTTAAATAAAAAAACTGTATGACGTCATCGTTACTTCAACTACGGATTAATAACTAAAGATAAATCAGTATTTATTGTGTAAATGTTTTGAGTGTTGCATTATATTTAATTTTAAACAACTATGTACCAAAGATAATCTTAGTGATTAGTAAATTTTATGTATCTTCATCTCGTATTATAGCAATATTATTAGAGTTGTGAAAAACACGACGCACAGCGTATAACTTCAATAACAGTATTGATCTCGTATACATATTTTTGTTAGCGACTGTACTTCATCTTATAACAAACTCCTTTCATTGGTATTGACGTCTCTGCTTATTATCTTTATCTAAAGAGTTAATTTCTGCAATAATTATTCAACAAGATTACATTTTAGACTTTGATTAATTTATTCAGATAATAGTGATTGATTATAATGGTAATAGGCCGTGATTACCGTTTGCAGGACTTAGTCTGATAACAGATGTGTTTCAGAGGGTCCAGAGCCTTTAAAGTTATATTGACTGGCCTGGTGGTCTAGTGGTCAGAGGCCCTGACTGCTATACTCGAGTTCGTGGGTTCGATTCCCACCCAGGACAGATGATTGTGTGATAAGCTCTCTGGTATGTATAGTTGAGTGCTAAGTTTTACTGAAAATATTTTATCAGTGTTTTATAAGCGTTTTATATTTATTGCATTTATCCTTATTGGTGTAAGCAGTTTTTCTTATTTTTATGTTATCACTTCCTAGCTAGATAGATTATCATTGATTCTAAATAATCATAGTTATCATAATCACGTTAATAAGTTATGGTTAACAGAAAAATATTAAACTACCTACTGCTATCTAACCTAACAATTTAAAGGGTGAGCGAAACTGGGTACTGTCCATTGTAATCTGACCTTTAAAAAGTGCTACTTAAGAGCCTAATTTGAGTAAATGACTTTAGATTTTAACTTGAACTTTGTCCTTGTGAACGAAATAGAAGGTCTTATATCTGATTTTTTGCATATGTTCAGACACAATGGCTGAGTTGAAGCGCTACACATACGCGGACGTGGCCATCCGCAACGGCACCAAGGGCCAGCCCATCTGGATGGTGTACAAGGACGTCGTCTACGACTTCACCTCATACAAAGATGAAGTGAGTATCAACATCAAATGTCGTGAGAATTATTCATTATTAAATGATGGTTGGTCTCGACTCGCTCGCCCGCCGCGCCAGCTCATGACTAAGGACTCCGGTTGGGTCCAAAACTAGTCGGGCACCCCCGATAAATACGCGCGAGTAAACCGTTACATCGTTTAATAACATCAACTGTATCAGCAATGATCATCTGGTCAGCAGTACTTTGAGCTCTTAAGCTAGTGTGGAAGCGAGATCGGGCTATGCCCTGTGTATACCGCCGTCTCGCTTTCAAAATATATTCTCTACATATAGAAAGAATGACGTTGGGGTGTACGAAACCCCACATAGTGCAGCAACTTTTACCCACGTGGTTTACGGAAGGTTAACACGGGTAACAGGACTATATGCTATCTAACTTAACAAGCTGAATAGAAGTGTTAGAGCATATTAATCGTCTGAAAAGAAAATAATATTTAATCTGTCAGTAAGATAAAAATATTTAACATGTAGGTATGTTTCTTAGTGAAAATAATTAAGATAAAGCTATTAAATTTAAGAAATATTGCTTCGTCACAACAGCTTGATAAAATATCACGTTATTACAAAGATTTCTGACGTTCGTAGTTAATTACTGTATAATCTTAAGTTTTTGATTGCAATTAAATTAAGAGATTTTTTTTCCTTAATCCTATTATGTTCATGTTTAACGAAATCAAATCATTCATTACTTACATACATTAATTAATCATGCTCTTTCAATTTAATCACCATTTTTATTAACGAGGATGTTTGCTGTAAGCCGTTAATACTATGACGGTCACACTGAGCATGCAAAACAGTTCACTCTATACTTATCCTTCATATTGTTAAGTGGGGGGGCCGAGTGTGAATCTGAAAAGATACTACATATAAATATACTAAATGCTCGTGATATGGTTTCCAGCACCCCGGCGGCTACGACACCCTGATGGAGGGCGCGGGTATCGACGCCACGTCCGCCTTCGACGACGCGGGGCACTCCAGCGACGCCTACAAACAGCTGGAGCCTTACAAGATCGGAGTCATCGTTGATGTAAGCTTTATAATACATGTGCCATAATGTCTGCGGTAGTATAAAATACAAATTGCTTGTAGCAGGAACTCTCAAGGCAAGATTGTAGTTATAGAGAAAAGACGAGATGAAACGAGATGATGATGATTTACAAGACGAAAAGACGAACTACTCGTAGCGCCGTCTCGCTCGCACAAAACTTCTGGTAGCTAATTGTTGACGACTTTAAATTATAGCAAGGAAACATTAAGTAAAAAAAAATATAAAGTGAAAAACGTTTTACTGAAAACAGGATACCTATACAGTAAACGATAGTAACGAAGTAGATCAGTTCATTAATCCTCTGAAAAAATAGCTATTTAAAAGATCAATTAACATGAGAACTGTGAGTAAAATAGTGCACTAGCGCTGTGATTGGTTGCCAACCATATCTGTTGAAACATATTAGTAAACTTTTCATAATCTGAGGTAAACCTTTACAAAAAGCAGACCGTGGTTTGCATTTCACAGTCAAGACACTATTTAAAATCGATAGCTTTCAAAGAAATGTTTAAAGGCATTACTGCTAACGTTTTGCGATAGTTTTCCTGAAAATAGATTATAAAACAATTTCGTATGACGCTTTCCGTGACCTTTATAGATAATATTTCACATGTAACGGGCTTATGTGAAAGTAAAATTCAGTAAAAATAATATTTTAAACATATTATAAAAGAAGAAGTTCATTTTTTTTCCCCTAAGAAAGGATGTCAAATCCTACTACTATTATAAAGGCGAAAGTTTGTAAGTATGGATGTATGGATGTTTGTTACTCTTTCACGTAAAAATTACTAAATGGATTTGAATGAAACTTTTCCACAATATAGCTTATACATCGGAATAACACATAGGCTACAATTTTTGAGGTTTCTAATGTGAGGTCGTAAAAAAACACATTTTTTGCGCTTACATTGCAAACGTTGACTGAATCCTAGAAGATAGATAGATAGAAAGTAGATAGATAGAAGGCAGGTATAAATTATAACTTATATCTTCTAACTACGCGGACGAAGTCGCGGGCAACAGCTAGTAGTTTTATAAACAAAATGGGCTCGATAAACTTAATTCATTTATACCCATTCAGCTCATAAACGAATAACGAAAACAAAAATACGAAAGTAATATTTATCTGTAATCAAAATTGACCAAAATCTAATGAAAATAACTATTACTAAACCCTATCAACAATTTTAAAATAAAATAAAAAATAAGGTCTTTCAATTACAGTGGCAGTACTTTCTGTAATATGTTTCCTGTAATAGGTTTCTTAAGGCAGTAAGTTAATAGATTTCTTTGATACGAACTCTCTTGTATCGGCACACATGGCTTTTACTGCAGCCTGCAAGCTGGACTTATGTTACGGGGCTACATTATTAACGCGATAATTAAAGTGTACTTGTGTAGTGTCTCAGGAGTCTACAAATTTTAAAGAATAGTTTTGACATATATACAATTATGTATTTCACATAGCCCAATGTTGGAATGTTAGGCAAAATACGTGGATACAAAAATCGCAGTGTAATTATTTATCAAAATTAAGTTAAAAATTTGAAAGTCGTAATAAACATTCTACAATTTATCTTATTCATTAATAAGATAATTCTTGAAACGAATGTAGATATTCTACTTTACACCTGAAAGTAACAAACACAGCATTAGACATGGCGGTATCTAAAAACTTTTTTTAAATAATTTTCTGCCCATAGACAAGTCTTCGGACCATAACTATAATGTTCTTGTTCAGATAATCTTAACTTTTAAACGTGGTGACGTATTCTGTACGTGCGAAGCCGCTTGCATCAATTGGCGATTTAGATAAACGTTATCAATAGTATAATCACGATAAAATAATCAATTTCGTGTATTACTGATAGTTTTACCTATCAAAAATTACAACCGGTAATGGAACGCAAAACATGCTGATATTTTCGGTACAAAATGTAACTAATCTCCTTTAAGAATGTGCAGTTTTATATTATTTATTGTTTTGCCTTCATATTACAAATCAATCATATGGAACTTGCTATTTATTATTTAACAATAATGTCAGATGCGCGTAACACATCCATTAGAAACTATAAACAGTTGCCTTTTGTAATTAGTATTTTCATTAATATACCGTTATAATAAAAACTTAATCAACATTACAAATAAGAACTGAATTGATTTATATTTTGACTATTACAAATGAATTTGGAAAGCATATACTAAGCATATCCATTGTGCACCAAATGTCGAGCTCCCCTGCATTAAAGAGTACATAAGTATTTACTTACACTTACTCGGCGTGAGAGTGAGTGTTAACCAAGCAACACTACTTAGTATAGCAGTGCAGTGGTTATGTCATAACGTTAGTTTTTATTAGATCAAGTAGCGCAGAGTTTCTTAACGTTTTTACTAAGGAGTCTTCACGTGTTTCTTACACAAGCTTGGACGACACGTGTACACTCTTATTATTAAAGAGAAGAATATAATAAAAATATCATTCTTATAAATTCTTCTAATCTTTTTCCTACTTATAAGGATTATAACACACGCTGTTTGTTTATTAATTCACTGGACTTTTATACTTTAAATATCTGATGAAAAATCCTATAAAGTTAATTTGATGACAATTATGCCTATTAAAATAATAAACCAACAGACTGTGTATAACAAAAAAGGAGCATAATAAAAAATACTATATTTTTTCTTAAGAAATTACTTACATTTATTAATTTTGTAATTAAGTTCAGTGATTGTCTAAAGCTGTTAGCTTTCTACACAATACAGTAACAATGCAACAGCAGAGCTATTGACAAATATCGTTCGTTCGCGAGTGAATGGAACAATGAACGAACGATAAGACGTCGTTGTTTCACTTTGATTAGTCGCTTCGGATAGCTCACTCACGTATCTTGACGATCAGTTCTGTTGCAGACAGCTCTCGTATTTCAACACTTTGTTACTAATAACAATTAAAAGGAGTCTATTTAAAGGACTTGATAAACTGAGAACTTCGTCTGGTGAACATGTAGATAAATCTTACAAATATTAGGATGTCCAAATGAATATACTCGTAATTCGCTCGTACTACAAATATCATAAACGCAAAAGTTTGTATGTATAGATGTTTGTTCCTGTTTCATGCAAATATCACTGATTGGATTAAGCCGAAACTTGGTACGCAGATAGTTTATAACCAGGATAGTATTTTTTATCTGGATGTTATGTTTCTTTGATATTTTTGTAGATAAAATGTGACCAAGACACATACAACCGTTGCGCAAAGTAAGAGGGTTGCAGATGTAAAAGCTTTCAGCCACGAAAAGCAGAATTTCTTCCACAACTACCAGCTAACAAACTAAAACAATCGTTTTTTTTTACAGGAGGAAAAGAAGTACGATGCAAACGGCAAGAAGATCAAGAAGCAGAAGGTGGTAGCCGTACAGCCTGAGAAGCAGAACACGAGCAGGAGTTGCATGAACCTGATCACGTGCGGCCTCATCGGCTGACCTCTCACCACTCAACCATAATACTCTTACACATCAGCCACCTAGTCAAGTAACACTATGTATTCGTAGAAGTGAGATGGCGCTACGTAATGTGGAGTATTCCGTCTCGCTTCCACATCAGCAATAGTTTTACTTTTAAAGATGGCTGCCGGTCTCCTGTCACGATATTTTAGGTTTAAGTAACAAAGAGGGATTTAACAGTAATTTTAAATTATTTGATGGCTGAGTTTATGCGTTAAGCCATATTTTGAAAGAAAAAATAAATTTTATACATAGAAAAGATTATTGAAATGAAAAGAGTATAAAAATGAACAAACATCTGTGATTGAAACTGGCACAAAAGTCGAAGCGTCTCGATAAAAAAGTTTTGTCAACTAGCTCTATAATTTATGACAAGGTTTAATTCAAACCTTATGCAAGCAGATTGCGTGTGGATATTGATCGATTAAGATGAAATGAAATGCCAAGTTTCTTAAAGAGGACTTAAGTTATATAAAGTTAACGAGATTAATTGGGTGATAATGAACGAAAACACAAAATAATCAAATCGTTTAAAAATATAACTTTATAGAGCCAGTTCGAGATAAACATGAACATCACTTCAGAATAGTGCTTTATATATTAAACTAGGATTAAGAAAACCTTTATTTATTGTACATGTAAGTTTTTACGAATCAAAATAAAAAATGTATTTTGAAATTTCATTTTTTTAAATCACTCCACTCATATTTATTACTAGCTGTTGCCCGCGACTTCGTCCACGTGATCGATTGTATCTTCGCTCCTATTAGTCGCAGCGTGATGTTATATAGCCTATAGCCTTCCTTGATAAAAGGTCTATTCAACACAAAAAGAATTTTTCAATTCGAACCAGTAGATCCTGAGATTAGCGCGTTCAAACAAACAAACAAACAAACAAACAAACTCTTCAGCTTTATATATTAGTATAGATTAGGTAACAATTTCATGAAAAATAATACAACTAACCGTTTTTTAGCGTTTACAATTATTAAAACTTCAACTTGCGATAATTTAAGCTCTCATAGTGTAGTGAACCAACCAAATAGCTACATAAAAGATCAGTTAAACAAAAACAAAATTCCTCTAAATTTGCTCTCACGTTGTACTCAAATATAAAGCAACAATCAATAGACAAACAACGTCACCTACATTCCTAAATATTCAGCAATAAAACATAATAAGGTTCACATACAATTAGGCTTTAAATCTGTCAGACTTCCCGCACCATACCGCGAAGTACATTCACAAACAAAAATCGGTCAACACAACCCAAGCCAAAAAAATTGCGTTTAGTATGCTTTTAAATGGGTTTCATTGTGCATGTGATTTGTATGTTTGTGAAACCCCCCGCGACACAAGGATTAAAATTCCTTAGTGCGGGAAAGAGCAAAAAAATAATATCTAAAACTAAATTTGAAGCCTGTTTTGCTACCAAACAGAACAACAGCTTATTTTTAAATTTAATTGCATAATTGATTTTAAATAATTTCATGTTTGTTCTGGGCTTCTGAAGCTGAGTGTACCGCAAGGCCTGTACCGAGTGATTCGAGCATTGATAAGTATTGTCGTGATGAACACGACTCGTCATTCGTACAAATTGTCTTGTTTTTGGTAAAGGTAAATATTTTACATTTTGTTATTTTTTGTGCGTATTGTTTAGAGCCTTGCCAAATTTATCTCTCGTAAAGGGACATTGGAACTTAATTTAAAGACTTTATTTCCATATTTTCTCAATACTTTAGTAAGACTCGACTTCTCACAATTTTTTATTGACTTCAAAACTTGTCCCCTCAGCTACTTTTGCGTTCAATGTCTCATTTAGTGCTAAACTCTACAAAAACTATTTATATAACCTATTCACGATCTGGTAATTAATATTGGCGACATCTAGACTAACGCGACCCACGGGAGCCCCGATGTGTCTGACCAACGAGATTTCTTTCCTAGAAGGCTAGACCGTCTACATCCATTAATATTGAGTCTAGCCAGAAATCTGGTTCTTGTACAAATAAATGTTACTAGGGGCCTTGTAATTTAGCGGGTAAATTTTGCTGGATTCAGCGATGGCAGAGATATTACAGCCTCTTCTGAAAGACATAGGTTTGTATTAATTAATTCAAAGTACTAAAGGGATATCTTTATTAAAAGTACTTACCGATCGAGTGCGATTGTGACTGAAGATTTATTTTTTTAACACTATTAAATTGTTTACGAATCGATAAATACAGGCACTGAAACAATCAATGAAGATTGGTTAATACCTGTTGGAACCTACCTCTAAGCTTTGCAAGGGGGAACAGGCTAGATACGCTGTGTATCCCGGTTCATTATGAAAGTGAATGTTTTTGTACATTTTTATTTCTGCTAAAATAAAGGCGAGAACTTTTAGGAAACCAATGTTTCGAATACAAAGAGGGTACAGCATTAGTCACCCGCCCCCATCGGCTCTAACGACGTCAACTCATTACGTCTTGGTTTCCTCGTTCATTTGGATACTTTCCTTCGCACTATGTAATGATTAGTCAAGAAATACTAGTAGAGAACCAGTCAAACTCTACAGTTAGACTTTAGAAAAAGCGAAAATAAAATAATTATCCTGTAAAAGTCGTTCGAAAATTAAATCTAAGATTGAGATATAACTTATCTTCATTGTAGGAAAGTTTTCTTGTCTAGATATTTTTTTACTAATTAGTTTAACATTATTAAACTCCCCTTTCTTTCAACGAAGGGTTCGTTGTGGAAGCGAGACGCCATGATAGTGAAGAAACGCTTCCTCAACTGAAAATGATATATCGACAACACGACGTACCCACTACTACTAATTACCTACTCAATGCTAGACTGATACCTGCAGTCTGCACTTATCACATCTCCCAAAGACTTCTGGCCTCAACTCCTGCAAAACATTCCACAGTCGTTCCACCCTGATCACGCGACATCTGCCCCTGAAGCCTATCCGTATAACGAGACTTTTATTTGACGAATATGTTTGACGGTTTGACAGGTTTTGTATAGAAAATATGTCAAACGGTCAACATGTCTATATTTATTCCTCAGATAGAAGTTAAGTGATGACTGAAAAATCGGCTCTTATTCGTGTATGAAAATGACATTTCACTTCGTTGAGTCACGTGACTTGGATTTGTCGTTTTCATACATTCAAGCAAGTATTATCAAAATATCTATTGGCTCAAGTTGCTGACGTCAGTGTTTTTGTGTATCGTCTGCTCGAAGGCGCCACGCTGCAGGTCTAGCTGAGCAATTCGTTCATGCTTGCACAGGTGGAAACTCGCCGTCCGTACGTTCACACTGACCGGGCACACGCCGCCGCTCACTGTACTGGTGTATGTAGATCTCTGTTTTACACGAATCACTTGTTTGTTTTAAATGTTTTAAAAATCGCAGTATTGTTGAAGATTTTTCACCTGAGATATTTTGTGATTCTACTGAACTGCTACTGTATTGAGTTAAAGAGAAAAGTCAAACTTTTGAATAACACATTTCTTTTCAGTGTTCCGTACGCATAAGTGAAAACCATACCCTATTACTGAGGCATAGTTGTTAGTCTTTCGGTCACTTATCTCATGAGTTAGAATATGAGCTTCAGCTTCATTCCCACAGATGATATCGCTTTAACGTTAACAACAAATGTTACATATCATAAATGTGAGATTCGTTTTTCAGAATCCCTGTCCGTCGAGTTTCCCGAGTCCGTCGCCCAGTTACTTTATTGGCAAACCTTAATAAAGAGAAAACCAATTTAGTCCTATACTATGACTTGTAAATAACTTTGTGTTAACCCCTCCAACACCTATAACTTGCAATTTTAATGCTAACAAAATGTATTGAAGATATTGTCGTCTCCTCATATATGAGAACATCAAATTTGTCAAAATCAGTAGACTTCAATTACCACCAAAATATAAAAATATTTATTCTTGAGGAACATATAACAGCGGAACCATTCACATACTTACTTACTCGTACTACTTAACCTCAAAACACAAGAATTATTGTGTCAAAGATACTTTCCGACTCATGATGCTACTCCCGCATTCCGCGAACGAGAAATACAGTCTAGGACTAACGCAGTTTGGCTAGAAATCCAATATAACAGTCTCAAACAGTGTCGTGTCTAATGCACTGTGGACACCCCAGCTGGCAGCGCTCGGCCCGGCTATTGTGTCCCAGACTCAGTGGTAACTCAATAGATAGCTGAGATGCTCACTCTTATGACGGAGACGTAACACAAAATGTGTTATGTCTGATCTTGAAATTTAAAAGTCCTTTGATACAATGTCGTACAGACATTTACGTCATTGCAACTTTTAGGAAGATCCGCAGTAATTCTTTTTCTCTTTTAACCTCTCCCGCACTAAGTAATTTAATCCTTAGGATGAGAGGTTTCACTAACATTCAAATGACATGCAACTTAGGCAAGCGTTTGTGTGATACACTCAACGCAGACTCAGGATAGGCATTCGTGTATCACACAAACGCTTGTCCTACGCCACGTCGCTTAGCGCTCTATGGATTTGGTGTGGTAACATAACATAGATTAAACTCATTTTTTGTGATATAGCACAAACTTTGAAAACTATTTAATAAAATAGGTTTTAAAATCACCGATAGGAAACCAAAATAGGCACCTTCACATCTTCATTTTGCTAACTTGCATATTTCTAGATTTATAACGGCAAAAAACTTCTTAAAACAAAACTAGATATTTAATAAGAAATAAATAAAACTTGTTCCGTGCAAAGATCTTAGATCACAATACAAATCAAACGTATCTAACTTGAGCGGTACATTTTTAAACGAACAACTTCTCGGAAACTTTCTAGGCACTTGATAGTTTTAAGTTAGAGAGCTGCGAACTAAGTTGCAGTGTCGTGAGTGTCAGCGAGATTCTGACAGTGGCGACACTTACTAATGTGTGCCGGGCATCGTCGGTAAGTGGAGACCTCGGAACACCTACACTCAATACTTTTAACTTCGTACTGTTGATGCCAGAAACAAGGTGGGATGTTATTTTAGAATTGCATTTGTGTTTGAAAGGTAAGTCCTTTTCGGTATATAAGTACTTTATGTATGAAACATTTGGTAAGGTATTTTCTACTTATACCCAATCTTTCTAGACTATAACGAAAAATAAGTAGTATCGTTCACTCGGTTTGCCATAATCATCTAGATTTAAACTATCTATAGGAGATTTATAATTTTGTACCGGTTTTTAGTATTTATTCGAGATGTAACAATAGGTCAATAAGCAGATGCAGCTGTCATAAGAACTTTAACGCACCGAATGCAGAGGGGTCGTGGGTCTTGTAGACGTCTGCCTAGAGCACCGAACGTCAAGAATAGGGTGATACAAACCGGTTCCTTTATTAAGACGTGGTTTTACAATTTCTTCAATGTACCTATGTAGCAGGGATGTTGCGAACATTCGCATCTGCATCCGCAAATGCGGAACATCCGCATTGTTTTGGACATCTGCATCTGCTTCCGCATCCGCATTAATCAATGCGAATGTTCATGCGGATGCGAATATTATACAAGTAGCGACAAGAAAGAAACTGGGCGGGGCCGGTGATTGACGCGTGCCGGTCGCACGTGACAATAACCAATGGGAGCGAAGAAATTAGTGACAAGATTCGACACGTTTGTTTGTTTTCGCTAGTGCATCATTTGTTTGTTCCTTGCAAGTGCAAGTGAATAAATACGTGTTTGTTTGCGTTGTGAAGTGAAAGTGAACTACTTATCGTATCATAAAGATAAATAGGTATTTTTAATGTTATTGTGATACAGTGTGTAAATAAGAAGAGTTTACAAGAAAACTTTATATTATTTAAGACTAATATTCATAAGATCACAGGGTAACTTCTATTATATTACGCCGGTAATACGTTTTATTGTAGGAAAAAATATCGTTTTATGACGAAATTCGTTATTTTTCCAGTGTGATTCCCGTTATTGATAGTTTATCTAACTATTTAGTCAACAATGTCACCACCGATCAAAAGTAATGTATGGGATTATTTTGAACCAAATAAAGAAGACCAGGATAAAGCTAATTGTAAAATATGCAAAAAAAGCTACTCTCGCAAGGGCCGCACCACGTCGTCTTTAAAAAACCATCTTAAGTCGATGCACTCAGAAGAATTTTCTACATTTGAGAACATTAGTAAAGAAAAAAAATTACAACAGATGAAATCTGACGCAAGTAAGTTTCATAATTAATAGTTTTAATTAATTAATATTTACTTGAGGCATTGTTTGGTTAGTTTAATAAAAGAATAGTTTTAGTTGTGGTTTATTGGCAAAGTTTCCACTCAATATTATAGTTATTTGCTGTCATATAAAACGTCAGTTGTAAAAAGACTAATATATGTAATTCATTTATCTACTTCTTTATTGTTTCAAAATAAAACAACCTGTACATAAATGTATATTTTTAATATGATATTAAAATATGAATAGTGAATTACTTAACTCAAAAACTATTCGGCTGATTGCAAAAATTTTATCACTATCAAAAAGTGTACCTTTTCTTTTTAGTGTAGTTTAGCTTCACGCTATATTTAATGTTAATGCCAGAAAACATTAGGGATCCTTCCTTCTTATAAATATTTATAAGGAATAAACTCCTTTTATTTTTATTTTTTGCAATATAAGTTGGACATTTGATTTTGAAAGTTATTTACAAAAATATATAGAAAGGTTTTCTGGTGTTTTAAAATGTCCTCACTTTTTAATTACTTTTAAGTAAATAGTTTTTTACAACGAAAATTTTTATTTATTTGTGTATTTTTCAGATAAAGTTACCACTCCTCTGCAAGAATCAAAGAAACAACTTTCATTAGAGGAAGTGGTTCTAAAAGAAAAGAAGTGGGACGTCAATAACTTGAATTCTAAAAAAATTGATAAACTCATTGGAGAAATGATTGCACTTCAAAATTTACCGTTTAATTTTGTTGAAGGGCTAGGTTTTCGTAGACTGATGCAAGAATTAGCACCAAGATATAACTTTAGGGGACGCAATTTTTTTACAGATTTTGTATGCAAGGAATTATATAGCAAAGTGGCTCAAAAAGTTAAAGGATTAATCGAAAATTTTGATAACATGTCGTTTACGTCTGACATTTGGTCGGATCCTAGCTCAAACGCTTCTTTGCTTAGCCTGACTTGCCATGGAATTGCAGAAAACTTTGATAGATCATCGATAATATTGAAATGTGAGACATTTGACGGCCGTCACACTGGTGACTTAGTTGCTGAAAAATTCAGTAACATGCTTTCTGAATGGAACATTAAAAAACAACAACTGCATTGCCTAATCAGAGATGAAGGGTCTAATATGAAACGAGCCGCGCGATTAGCAGCATTAAATGATATAGACTGTACTGTTCACAAGATACAACTGGCTATCCGTAGTTGTTTAGGTTCTCAAGAAAACATAAAAATACTAAAACAAAAGTGTAAGAGAATTTCGACCCATTTCAATCACTCTACCATTGCCCAGAAACAACTGCAATCAATTCAGGACAGACTGAATCAACCGCACCTGAAAGTGTTTCAAGATTGTGTAACACGATGGAACAGTACATTCTACATGTTCGAGCGTTTTTCAAAGATAAAGGATGCTCTGAGCCTTTACATGAATGATAATGAAATTGACCCTGTTCTACCAGAAGAATGGAAAATGATTGAAAGTTTCATTCAATTACTGGGACCTTTTGAGGAAGCAACACGGGAACTGAGCAGCTCTTCTGCTCTTATTTCATCTGTGATACCGATAATACAAATGCTTGAAAAAAAAGTTGATGACTATTTAACAAGATCGCAAGAGTTTGATCCGATTCGTCAGGCTGTAACGACTTTGAAAAACGAACTTTCTACAAAGTTTTCTAGCTTGGGAGAAAACAATTTATATACCATCGCTACCTACTTAGATCCTCGCTATAAGCACAAATTTTTCACACCGGTGACTGAAGAAAAGATTAAAGATGACATTATAAAAATGATAAATATTGAGAATGACAATTTTGAATCAGTTAATACCAATGCCAAAAGGGCTAAAATAACTGATTGCATGGAAAATGAAACAGAACAACTAGGACCAGGGACTTCAGGTTTCAACAAAAAGCCATGCTTAAAAAACGACCTGGCTATGATGTTAGATTCGTCGAGTGAAGACGAAAGTCAAGATGAGCCAGAAAATAGTAGCGTTGAAGCTGTATTAAAAAAGAGTTACTTGCTTACCGTACTAAAAAAGAATAAATGTGAGTGAAAATCCTTTAAACTGGTGGAGTGTACATCGAGGGGAATTCAAGGTATTATCGCCGATAGTACGAAGATTTTTATCTGCTCCACCGGGCAGTGTTCCTAGCGAACAACTGTTTAGTAGCGCGGGATTAATTTACGAACCTCTGCGTAACAGACTAGAACCAGAAAAGGCGGCAATACTACTCTTCATCAAGTATAATGCTCCTATTTTTAAATTCAACTATTGATATAAAAAACAGAAGGTGTTCAGTTACATTATACATGACTTATATTTTTAACATAAAAATAAGTACTTAATTATGTTTGATTACAATAAAAATGTTAATAATTACGTTGTCATTGTTTTAATTCTTCATGGATAGACTTAATTTACATAATATCTTATACATCCGCATCCGCATCTGCATCCGCGGATGTGAGCCTGCTAAACTCCGCATCCGCATCCGTATCCGCGGATGTGAAAATATCGGCATCTGCAACATCCCTGCTATGTAGGTACACTAACCATGTTTAACAGTCGTTTGTTGTCTGAACTTAAAAAGAAACGATTTAAGACCCTTCGAGAAACTTCTCAATATTTTGATGGAAAAGGTCGACTGTTAAATTTCGATAGATATATATAAAGTCTTGTAATAGCCCTGCATAAAATTGTAACCTGTCTGTTATAAGAAAAAACTTTATCGTAAAATAGTTAATAATAAAATTTAATCGTACCTTCCAAATTAAATGAGAAACATACATACATCGTAAAAATATTAGCATACTCGAGAATTATAAGAAACCAGAATTGTTTTAACCAGAACCAGTGTTTAAATGCATTTTCTGTGTAACAGTGCTTCGTGACGCCGCATAATTCGGTATAATGTTTGCACTTGTGGATTTATGCGAACAAATAGATTAGGAACATCAAAGACTAATGTATCTTAAGGAAATATTGTTTATTTTTTACAATAAAGCGAAAAGGATAGCCCAGAAAGAACGTAATTATCCTTTAATCATTTCGACGCTATTTCAAAACTTGTGACGCCATCTAGTAGCTTCAAAGGAAACAAAATATTGTTTGCCGTCCTCGAATATATGAAACTCAGGAATTGACTATTTTATTTTGTTTTCACACTTATTGAAATAAAATAATAGCAATGTGTATAAAGGAATTTCACAATTGTTGACAAATAGTGCCATCTTGTGGAACTTTATTGATGGCTATTGTCAACAGAGACATGGCTGGAGTTAAATACAGCCCTTCTGTCCTAGATGGCGCTAATCACACTTAACTAAATTTCGCAATGCGCTTTGTCAACTACGATAAAGTAAGCATTCTATATAATCACTATTTAAATCGTTCCGTGTGAGCTGTTTTAATAATTTACAACTTTCGTTCTGAATCGTGGTTTCGTATGGAAGGTTTGATAAATCACAACAGAACCTAGGTTTTAAAATGATAAATCATGGTATTACTATTCCTTAGTTGCATTGATTGTATTTTTTCTGTGACCTACTCAGATTCTGATGTCTAAACAAAAAGATAATGTATTACAAATGAGTATTGTCGTTACGCAATGCCGTTATCGAGACTCGGAGGACTGGAAATGAAAGTTGCGCTTATCCAAATCGTTTATTCAAGCAAATGAACATAATATGAACAAACTATAACATTAAATTTATCTACTTAATGATATTTACATTCCATACCTCGCTTACCTTATTATTTTATGATTAATCTACGTACGTACACCTAGGACACTTACACTAAAATATATAAAAACGCAGAATATCATTCTCAACACGAGATCAACAGTTAAATTATATTTAATATTTAACACAACATCAAAAATATTACATTTTTGCATTTTGACACGACACACTCGAGTGGACGCCTATTATCCCATGATTTAGAAAGAATTCGCGCCAAAAAAACAACATTCTGCATTTTTATCCTATATTATTATTTTCGGAACAGTTATTGATAGCATTATCAATGAAATTGTCATAGTTTTAATGGAGGTGCCCTCTCATGTCGTGAACATGCTATTGAGAATTCCCCAAATCCATCCAGGCACATTTATTCAGAGTCACTGTCGGACTGGCATTTCAGTTTCGTAGCTGTCGTTCAGATCAATGCGATGTTCTCAATACTGTAAATAGCCTCGAAACTTGCGAATAGAACATAGTTAAAAGTCACATCATTGATCCAAAACTTCATATCAACAAAAATGCCATAAAATCAACAGCTAGTCATATAAAAACTTAAATAGTGCAAACTACGTTGTGATTTAACTAAAACTAAGAAACAAGTCGCCATGTTTCTAATGGCCGCATCGAAATAACCGTTCACTTTGTGAACAATATGCAATTTAATGTTTGCAGCCATTAAAAGCAGGGGAATAATGATATAATATAAATCTATATTTTCTAGCACGCTACATACACACGTCGTGTCCGAAATCATATCAACGAACTCAGAATACATTGAGGGAGAATTCTTTGGAAACTTAATAAAGCGGAAGACATTTTCATCAAACATAAGTTGCATGTCTTGTACTTGCCTAGGTCAATTAAAATAACTGCCTGTAGCTCTCAGGCAGCACATGTACTGGACATTGATCATACAGATGGCTGCAGGAAATGAGCTACCCATCAATTTTATAAATTTTAGCAGTAAATTAATTTTACTCAATCTAATTACTTGTAACTGCCATACTCAACATAGATAAATTGCTGTTTTATTATAAAAGAGACCAGATTGGCCTCAAAAAAACAAAATAAATAACCAACTATATTGAGTAGGACAGACAAATAACTGAATTTCAGTTAACTTCATTACTACAAGGGGTAGCTCATTGGTGCAGTGTTCCCTGTACATAAACCAGAATGAATTTTTGAAAACAGCTTTACTAAACATATTTGTATAACAAAATCCAATAACATACAAAAATATCTAATACAAGTATTAAAACTTAAGTCTTACAATTAACATGAATTATTCTGTGTTATGTGACATCTTCCTCCAAAAATAATTAATTATATTCTCAAACACCTAGTCCCGGTCAACATCAAAGCATAAAACTGCACAACAGGCACTTAAGTGTAAACTCCTATTGGGGCCGTCAACATCTGATAGAGAACTCATACATTCATGTATATCAATTTTACAACACGGGCACAGATCTGAACATATGTAGAAATTGGGTGCATAGTCACATACATTAATATAATTAATTTATAAGAGTAAATAAAATATTTTTAGTAAAAACTCTATGAGGACATTTTCTACACAGACCCATATAACATATAAAAGACTCATATACTATATTCAATATGATTTAGAATATACTGTAGTCTGAGAAACGCACTCAGTGTTTTTAATATTGAAATTTACAATCTAAAACACCACCGCATAAGTCACACAGTGTGCGCGCCGGGCGCCCCGCTCCCTCCCTCGCTCGGGGGACTCTCCCTCTGAGAATACTCGTCAGTTCAGCGGTGCGCCGGCCGCGCTCACTGCTGCTGGCTGGACTGCGCCGCCTGGCTCGCCGACTTGGTGATCACGATGGTCTGCTTGCCGCCCACGCCGGACTTACCCAGCTGCAGCATGTTGGACGGCAGCGTGATGATCTTGTTGCCGCCAACCGTATTCGTCGACACTAGCTTCACGATCGTGGCGCCGGGCGCGATGCTCTGCGCCTGCGCCGTGGCGGGTGCGCTGGGCCGGTTCTGCATCATCGCCACTTTAGGCATCGTCGCGACTGTCATACCAGTAGAGGTTTTCACAAGAGTCACATACTGCGGGGCATTGCTAGTCTGTGCGTTAGCGCCGGGGGTCTTTTTGATGATGACGGGGATGCCAGCGTTGCCGCCCGCCTGCCGCAGCACCGTGGCTCCGCCGGCCACCGCGCTCGCTGTCGACGTCGCTGTTTGCTCGCCTGACTTCGCCGTAACTATCTTGTAGACTGGCGTCTTCACTTGTTGGCCGCCGAGCGCAGTGCTGGCAATCTGTATCGCACCGCCGCTGCTCGCTATTACAGGCAGGTTTCCAGCTCCCAATTTCACAGGAACACCAGCTGCCACTTTCGTTTGAAGATTAACACCAGCCTGGATAGGTACACCTCCTGCAGTTTTAACAAGAACATTACTCGTTCCAATTTTAACATTGCCAGCACCCAATTTCAGTGGCATGTTGGTGGTGGCTACCTGACCTACTTTCTGTACACTGTTGGCTGTTATTTTACCCTGGAGATTTGCTGCGCCTATCTTCAGGGGTACCGCATTGCCGGCAAGTTTGACAGGCATATTGCCAGCGCCAAGTTTGACTGGTACGCCGGCACTGGTGCCGGTTTTAACTTGCACGTATCTCGGCGTAGAGCCGCCGCCGGCCGTAGCGGAGCCCAGCACGATCTGCGCGTTAGATTGAGCTGTGGAAACTCTTACGGTGCCGGGTGTGCCTACACCGCTAACGATCCTGGTCACTCCCTGTGGTGTCACAGCGGCTACCTTTATCTGCTGTGAGGAGCCTGGCGTCGCTGGTGTTGCCGGTGACTTGACTACTGTTTTCGCCTGGTATGTGGCTTGTTTTAAAGTAGGGGTATTGGGTGTTATTTTGACTGCAGCTTGAGCTGGTACTTTGATGGCAGCTGGCACGATCTTCTGCGGCGTGACGGGCGCCGGCGCCGGAGAGGCGATGGTGGCGGCCGGGCGAGCGACCTCGGCCGCGGCTGACAGACCGCTGGCGACGGGAGAAGTGATGCCAAACGCTTTATTTGCATCTGGTTGGCTGGCTACGGGCGAAGCTGGCGGAGGGGCGACTAGTGGCTCCGCCGCAGTAGGGAAGCGCGCAGGTGTCACCTTCCCGCATTTCTGTACTTGAAGAAGGAAAGTAGTAACAGTATTCATAGCAGGCCAGCACAGTTCTAGTGAGGTAGTGCCAGCACGCACGAGCGCGACGCGGTTAGCCTGTGGAGGTACTCCAACCTCTAAATACCATAGATCCTTGCAGCAGATTTGATTGTTCCAAGTTTTCCGATACCCATCTCTTCCTGACCAAATATACAACCTAGTCTGGATGGCGACAGCGCTGTGACCTGCCCGGGCTCGTGGGACGCACTCTTCAAACTTGTCTAAAGCTATGTTGTCCCATGTCATTGTCTCAAGGTTCAGTGAGGCAAGGGTATTGGTGCATTTCCATTCTTTTTCATGTGTGGCAAGTTTTGATTCATCTGGGACAAGCGGTACCCAGCCACCGTAGACATACATGTGATGGCCTATGACTGTGGCAGTGTGCAGGGAGCGGGGCAGTGGTGGTGGACCACCTACTTCAGGGCGTGACCATGACATGCTGTCCACGTCGAGCACCCACAGGTCTCCGAGACGTGAGCCACTCATACCTCCATAAATGATCAGAGATGATTTTCCACTGCTTCTGTCTGTATAAGAGACCCCACTGTGAGATTCGCGCGGCGGCGGCGATTGTCCATAGGTCAAGGGTATGTCCCACACTGTCATTGAAGAATTTGGATACAGCTCTAGGGTATACAAGTCATTGAGGTACCTGGGTATGTTATTCTTGGGGTCATCGCTCTCATTGGCCAGTCCACCAAACAGGTAAACCTTCCCATTCAGAAGAGTGAAGCTGTGACCAAGTCGGGGACACGGAGGGAGACCCTGCTTGGGAGGCAGGGGCTTGAGACGCTTCCATTCCCACCGAGAAGCCTGCAGTTCGTACAGATCGTTAGAATACTTGCCGTACTCCACCATGCCGCCAAAAACGAGGAGACGCGTCCCGTCGACGACGAAGCCGTACGCCGCGCATCCTGGAGGGACTTCTCCCTTCGTAACAGGAACGAACCATTGGTTTGTGGTGGTGTTGAAGACGTGAAGTTCATGAACTATCCCTTCGTTTCCGCCGCCGAAAACTATCATCAAATCTTTTATGGCGACCGCGCGATGGCCATGGCGAGGTCGTGGTTGCGGGCCGGTGGGGTTGTATACTTTTTGCCACTTAAGTACGGCGTTTTCCTTCATTTTTACTATACATTTGTCACTAAAAGCTTTACACCGTATGTATCGCTCGGGATGCGTATCTACAGCATAGACAATGAGAAACGTCGTAAATAAGCTTTGAAGAAAATATTCAGAATAATCGAAGCTACGTAACACAATCTTATTCGACTTTCTCTTTCGCACTTATGGGTTAGCGCTATGAGTAAAAAAAAATCACCCTACGAAGCTTCGAGTGTATAACAAAAATGGCGTTAGCAACAGCGCTACCAACATCACGTCAATCAAAAGAACGGCGTCGGACGTCAAGAAATTGTCTATGTGACCGTATAGTTTTAAAATATTCAGCCAGAATGTTAGCAGATATCAAATGTGTTTTTGTTACACATAATATTTTAAAGCGAATGTACTATTTTCTTTTTCTTTCAAAATGTATTTAGTGACATCCAAATCGAATGAAATTAAAATTTAAGTTTGACATTATTTTAATACTTTTAAAGTTTTATTGCTTTTAGAAAACTTCGATATTGGCATGGGTAAAAACAATATTAAAATACGAACTAAATTCAAAAAGTGTTACTGAAAAGTAATTTTGAATTGTGTTAATAAAATGGATGTTAATAGTACAAATGTTTCTTCGTATGTAGTTGTTACCTTACTACACGGCAAATTTTTATTTAAGTATAATGTACTCATTGAATATACTCACTCACAGTGTTGCAATGTTTCAAATGGATGGTTGTAAACAACCATACTTCATTAAATATATACAAAGCATAATAAATCTCATTTTTGCTTTAGAAGTAAAATTATCTTCACAGTAAAAACGTTGTAACACGTTTCGATTTTACGAAATTATTTAAACCAAAAAACAAAATTTTCATATTCGCATTGAAATATCATCATCATCATCATCATCATCAGCCTATCGAAGTCCACTGCTGGACATAGGCCTCTCCAAGTGCACGCCACTGAGATCGATTTTCGGCTTCTCGCATCCAGCTCCTGCCAGCCGTCTTGCGCAAGTCATCACTCCACCGTGCCTGAGGACGTCCTACATTGAAATATGTCCCCAGTTAATTTAAAGTACTCAAATTAAAAATCATCAATATCAGAATCCATTTAATTTTATTCAAAATAGACTATCTTAAATAAGTTTTTAATAAAAAAAAACATCTGTAGATAGCTTTGCTCTTGCCGTGAAGAACAAACTCTATGTCACAGCACACTGTCTCTTCTTTTGCCTTTAAGAAATAAATATTGTTATATAAATATTTGCATTAATTTCAGTAAATTTGAATAATTCTAGCGATCATACAATATTTTTGGATGTTATTAGTTTACTTAAGTTAGTATTATTCCTGTAGACCTACTATTGTGTCTATGGGTTTTGTATTACAGACGTGTATCCGAACGTTTGTCAGTTTGGAGTTGGTTATGTTGGTCACCTTGAAGTAAACCGCGGCAAGGCGGCAAACAGTGCATGGCCTTCAATGACAATCAAAACTTCTTTCTCTTTGTAGTAGTATTTAATTTTCCCATTCTACTTTTGCTTTGTCCTACAAGTATTATAATTTTAAGTATTATTTTTCCTGAGACATAGTATTGTTTTTAAAATATATTTTATATTGCATCATGAAATCTAAGTTTTTTTTTTATGTTTTCTCTCAAATTAATAATGAGGTTATCTATCACTAAACCCATACAACATAAAGCCGTATAATTATGAACATATTTGCCTGATGCTGGGATTGAACCTTTCAGGCACAGTCTGCACTAAATACCTGCGGGTAATTTGACCAATATTCTAATTAGAAAAATATCCGTAGTAAATAGATTTCAGTATGTCTTATGCTTATAAAATGAACACTCATTTCGTAGGCTACGAATTTATCCAAAACAAAAGTACCTATAGTTAAATTATCTATTCAATTCACACACACCACCAAAACCAAAAAACTACTTGTACAGTTAAATAAACATTTTGAAGAATGATTTGTCTTTGCTTTGCATCAGGTTTGTTAATTAGGTGCCTATTCTAGCTATTCATATGGAAGTAGATTAGGTGCACGTTAATGAGAGTGTGCTGCCCCGCCTGTAACGTGTTGCGCTGAGCATCTCATTACGCTGAGTCACACGAGATGCGTCATCAAACGAGACTCGAACCGCACACCGGGCGGCGAACGCCTTATATAGGTGGCGTGATCAACCTAATGTAGGTATCCTTTATTACCTGGCTATATTAGCAAAACTATCTGTTTTAGGTATAATGGTTTGTTCAGGTACTAATTATTAACTAACAATGTAAGAAAATCAATTTTGAAGTGCCTGTGATTTGAAGAGAATAATTGCGGAGGGCAATAATGAAAAATCGAGCTTAAGATATTCTTTTTTTTGCATTAGTTACCTACCTATTTTGAATAACAAAACTGATTTATTAGGAATCAAAATTGTTTTGATGTTTTTTTAAGAACATCGCATCGCAAAATGTGTTTTGTAATACCATAGAGATTTTTTTTTATTCTTAATCTGTTAAAAGATATTAGACCACAGCTGCCCTAATTATCTAGAAAAATGGTTTGTTATATTATCATCCGAGAGCCGAGTGACGCGGCCAACATCATTTGTTATCCATTATCCTTGTGACATGCGATAATGTGACACGTTTTTATGGAAAAGTCCGCAATTAGTACAAGGTTAGGTAGAAAGAGAAATAAAAGAAATGAGGCTGTTAATCTATCTGCGGTAAATGGTTGAAATTGGTTCTACATGGCCATGCTGAATATTTTGTTACAATATAGTAGGTTCCTATTTAAAATGTACCTGGGTAGCTGTTATTATAAGGAGTTGTTGAGATAAGCTAGTGATATCTTTGCCGACAGGTGGCGCTTGTATCTTAGTATTGATCTATTAATGTAATTATAAATTATAATATAAGCACTTTCGTTCCATAATCATCTCGATAGCTAATATTATTAAATGAACTTTCTGCTTTTGTGTCTAAGATTGAAGATTCGACACTGAACTTACAACTTTGTTATGCACAATTGCACATACTTTGTCTTGTTATTCAAATGTTGATTAATACTAATTGATTTTCAAAAATTTACTTGGTACAACCAAGTTAATTAGAAAAAAGAATAGTTTATTAGTCATAAATTACATTAGTTTTTAGAATAAATTAGTTTTTTATAAAATCAAACTAGATGGCGCTAGTAGTGTATAGCAAGTAGGCCGAAGTGATTGACATACAAATCGAAAAGGAAGGCCCAATTTATCCATCAAAAAGTTTTAGTGAATTGATCATTTTAATTCTGTAAAGTTTTTTTTTAATTAGACAATTTATAATTTCCTAGTAAGTGCTACCGACATAAAATAATTTACCTGCATATTTTTATATAGACTAAATACGTATGGATCTACATTGTTTTAAGTAAAGTTAATAACATTTATATCTTGCGACCAATTTCTAATCTGTCAGCCTACCTCAAGTAGTAAGGTAGGTCCAGCCTTGATAATAGCCTCTCTGAGTATTGTCTGAGCCTCGTCTGGCGCGGTAATCGAGTGTCAGATATCTGTGAAGACCTGTCACTAACTATTGTTAGAGGTACCTATTCACTGCTCGACATAGTACTTAGCTATTTATAATGTTGGTAGTGGAATGAGGTTGCAGATGAGACCATTAATGAAACGTAAAATTATTTCCTGTGACTCTGTGACTATGTTATAATGTTAGACTAAAAATATAAAGATTACTATTGAAAAGAAACTACCATGTGTCAATAATGTCATCAAATTTCATTTAAAGCATTTAATATTTACTTGCGACAACCATTTATGGTTCACAGAAAATCCTGCCTACATGGGAATCGAATTATTCTTTATCGTAGCTCAAGAACTCGAGTATCCTCAAAGTAACAATAGTAAAATATTTCATTCCTTTTACATAGTATAGATAAAGATAAAAAGGAAGGATATTTTGTAAAAGATTCATGTAACTATTTACAAAAGATTGACGTTAACATGGTCTATTGTCTGTCACATTTATCTAGGAAATAGCTACACTGGGCGGAGGGATCTTTCTTTGTTCAGATCTAGAATCAGATACACCAAAAAGCAATAACTTACCGTTTCAGGTCCGCTTGGAATGCTGAGAAGGCTTTCTGTTCCAACTACCCTCATGTATCAACTATTGACTGTAGCCACTGTAGGCCCCTAGACAGTACAGTCTTGATTTTACATTCGGTAGTACAAAAAGAGATATTAAGTAGGTATACTGAAATAATACCTTATTTCCATAATGTTAAAGGCAGATGACCTAAAATGTTATGAACTAAATCTGCTATCCTATTAATAAATATGTATAAACGGATTAAGCATTTAAAAAAAACCTTTTGAGAAGGTTATCGCTAATAACAGTAATTAAATTAACTAAGAGAAGATTCTGAAGTTATTTCTTTCATTCATCTTATCCATTAATTTCTGAAATTATTTCCTCATTTTTAATAACCTCTTATAAGTGTAATTCGAAAAAAGGACAACAAAAATAGTTCAGTAAAATACCTACCTAACAAGTTTGTCTAAAGGTGTATTTACACATTTTTTTGCTTATTCTTCCTATGCAAGCAAAGCAAACTGGGATACAATTACCTCTAATACTAACCAACACTTCTGCCCACCCCCCTACCCAATGGTAGCGTTATAATACATTACCAAGAATACTTAAGTTAAGTAGCTTCTCAAAGGCAATTTACTTTTATCTGTTGAATAAAATAGTTCATTGAATTCGCGCGTCACGCGATGTTAGCAGAATAATTGTGTGACGATGTCCATTATTCCTCCATAAAATGACCTGACAATATGTAGAAGCTTTCTAATTCAATTATAGGGGTGTAACGAGAAACTTAAATATATTTGGGAAGAGACTAATCGCACATGTACAATGCACGACGGTTATATTCTCTAACGATGTGTGCCGAAGAAGGTATAAATGTTTACAAGTGTAACGTATTACATACTTAAAATGGTGACTTAATTTTTAAGTCACTTAAAACAAAAGTAAGAATATTTAGTAATATTGAGTTTTTTTTTATTTAGGGGGAACTCAAATGCTCAAATTTTACACAAAACTTTGGACAACATTGCGGAAAATTCGTGTAGAAAATAGAAAAACAACATCTGATTAATGGAATTGAAATGAAGAGGAAGAAGGGATCCTTTAGTAAAGATTCGATCAAATGAAAAGGGAATTAAGTTCAGTTGAATGAATTAATAAAATGAAAAATACAAAACCTCAACTGACTTGTAAGGTCAATGTTATCGGGGCCTCGCAGACTAAAGGATTTTATACACCGATATTATTATAGAGCTGATAATTAATATGAATGTAATATGTTTGTTAATAAGCTTATTATAATGGCTTGGTATCATCTGACAAGTACATTTTATAGTCTTCGTGTAAGTGGGTGGTATCTTGCGAAGAAAAGTCACTACAATCGATATTAAAATCTGTGTAAAGATGAACTAGGGAGCTGTCAATTTGTATTTGTACACTAACATTTAATAGCACACATAAAAATGTACACAAATTATTAAAAAGACTATTCTTGTGTCACGATTGGTTTTACAAACATTCAAGTCACTAAATTCAGAACAAGCATTCGTGGATTAAACAAACGCTTGTCCAATTAGTACGCGGGAATCAAACCCGCGATGCAACAGTTTGGCGTGATGACGTCCACCACTCGGCTAGTCATATTTTTTCTCTTGGCTTCTACTAGGTACGTATAACGGGCGACTAGCAAAAGTAGAAATAAGTATATCGTCAAGTATGTGACTGCCTCAATATGAACACTCCCACATCACTAGATAGTGGAGGAAAAAGTTTATATATCTTAATGACATCACACTTGTCACGTTATGGCGGCTGTAATAGTTCAACTGACATATTATTATATGTCTTGCTGTAACAAGACGGTAGAATAACTTAATATGAAAGTAAAAAACTATGCCTTTCAGAGAGATATTAAAAAAGTGACATTTATTGTTTGCTTTGTGATAAGAGTTTTTATGTCTACTTTACTCTTAGCCGTTCCGTACTTATAGTCAGAAAAGAAACTAAAATTGGCCATCGATCAAATAAACGACCGTGACAACCTTTGCTTAACATTTAGTTTTCATTATATCTTGTACCCAATGGCGGATTTTTGGCTGTATCGACACTAGAAATTAATCATCTGAGTAAATGTCACTGTCTAGCTATCACGGTTCACGGGAGACAGCGACACACAGACGGACAGACACACATAGTTATAGATTTCGGTTTTAATATTTTAGTTATGGAACTTAAAATAAAAATAGAGGTGTGCATAAAGTGGTGGTGTCAAACCAACACATGGTATTGAACTAGGTTACATCACATTTACAATATAAGTATGGGTATGAATAAATGAATTTAACATTACTACCTTTTGGCAAGAGTATCAAACTCGCTACCATAAGAGTCAGACATTTAGCGTAACCACTACGCCACAGACCAAAGTTAAAGTTTTTTTAACTTTTTAGTATCATAGGGTGTAGTTAAATTACCTAAATTAGAGAACTAGCACGTTTCTTACAACTTTAAAATATTTAATTAACACAGTTTATTAATTAAAGGAATTAATTACGAGCGACCGAGCAACTCGTTTAATTTATTTTTAAACGTCTATTTGAAAGATTTTTCTTGAAGGTAGGAAAGTCTAGGAATAACCTCAAGTAGGGCTCGAACCCGTGCTTTCGCTTTACCAACTGAGCTACCTAAGCCACTGAGCTACAGTTTAGTTGTTTTTGTTACACATACTTCAGAAGATTGGAGTTTAGTCAAAGTTGTATTTATTTAACAAGATGTTATTCAATTTAATTAGAATAAAATTGGAAAAAGTAAAAAAAAAAATATGAAAAATTCTTCTTCGATAAAATATGTAGATTCAAGTAATAGCTACTAGATATGTAACAGTCATATTGCATTTATATTATAGGTATACGCCAACTAAATTCTTCAATTATAAATCTGTAATGTTTCAAACCGTCATTAACAGCACAACAGTAACTTATTCGTAGATTTATTTAATTAAATAACTTAAGCTACGTAACTTGTAAAGAGTTTAGTCAATTATTTGTTAATTTTCAGCTTTAAATTATGCTGAAAGTTGATTTCGTTTCAGCCTGAAGTTAACGTAATACCAATAACTTTAATATGAATAAGCTGACTTGTGTTTTTAACGTCTACAACAATGATTAAGAATATTTAGGAAAACACCTCTGAGTTTATTTTGTGCCTTCAATGGCTGAGTATATAATGCTAGCTTGAAAATGTCCCACTGCTGGGACAATAATGTATGAAATGTTACTTTTGCCCCATGGATAAGCCCCGCAAATAAGTGCGATATTTGTATTTAAAAATGAAAAAAATGTAAGAAACATAGTATAAACACCTTTTTTAAAATCAAACAAATAAAACGTTGAATACCCGCGACACTGAGAGTAATAGAAAGGTTAACTAAAACATATTTACAACAGAAATAGTAGCACCAAAAAAATTATGACCGAATCAACCGTTGCTTAACCTCAAATGAAAATCTCAACTGTCTACCTATTACGATTCATTAGATAAAGTATGGAAAAAGATAAACATACAGACAGTAAGTACCCCTGAATATAATTAATTAATGGTCAGCCATGAAGTCTTTAACTAACAACCTACACACCACGTTAACACTAAAAAATATATTTATAATAACACTTTTGGTGCCTGAAGTAAGCCAAATCGGCAGCCAAAGGTAAGTGGAGGCTCTGGAGACAGATTCTACTAAAACAGTTTTAGCTATTAAAAGGTCTCTACCTACTTAGTCTATGACCTAGGTGATATCGTCGAAGTTACGAAAATTTCTGGCAAAAAGGTTTTTTAAAGTAAAATTTTCGAAGTCTAGGTTACATTGGTGTCGAACTTAACAACCGCGAATTTAAGCGTTGGAGAAAAAGCGGGGTGTTATTTATGATAAAATATATTCATTGTAGGATTTATCATCATCCACAGCCTTTATCCTCCCACTGCTGGGCATAGGCCTCCCCTTTTTCGTGCCAATTTCTACGGTCCTATGCTAGCCTAGTGTAGGATTTATACGTTAACTTAAATGAATATTATTTCAAATTTTATTATGCCACTAAATGCATAGTAACTATATTCTTATATGCAGAGGTATTTTCGAGATCGTGCAACAGTTATTTGTCATACAATTCAATTTACAAGAATACATTTATTATCATACCCGAGAGGACAACTCATAAATAATCGATAGGAATAGTCTATAAAGTTAAATTGAAAGTAACATTTGCTATTAGTTAAATGAAAAGCCGTAAGCGTTGCAACGCAAAGCCAGTCTACCAACGGAGACCGCGCGCTACGGACGTAGCCGCGTAGTCGCGTAGCGGCGCACTGCTACGATCGTGTTGTGAACAACTTTTAAAGTTACGTGGCTATTTAAAAGGTTCTGTACAAGTTATAAGTTCGTTTTCTGATATTTGAAAGTTGTATGTAAAGTTAAGTTATGACATACTTATTTACATTTCTTTTTCTGTCTTTAATTGGTTTATTAAAATGATTGGAAAGCTAGTTTAAAAGTGTATCTTTATTAAAAGAGGACTCGGAAAAAAATCCACTTTTGTCTTACACAAGAAAATGTTCTAAATAACAACAAAAATGGAGGAATTTCTTCGCGTTAACGAGACTGTCTCCCAATGGTACGAGCGTTGCACCAACTTGAGCAACTTCGATTGCTCTGAGGCGGAGATGCTGTGGGTGATCATGGGTCCTCGGACGCTGCCCCTGAAGAGGATCATCCCCATCTCGGCGCTGCTGCTGGTGATCTTCGCGACGGGCGTGGTGGGGAACGTGGCGGTGTGCGTGGTGATCGTCAAGCACCCGGCCATGCACACCGCCACCAACTACTACCTGTTCAGTCTGGCGGCCAGCGATCTGTTGCTCTTACTCTTTGGTAAGTTATGATGGATAAAGGACTATTTATTAATTGGTATGTAAGAAGAAGGGTTTATTTGTGTACAAATATTATATATTCATTAAGTTATGAAACTATACCGTACATCTATATGTATAGATACAGTATAGTTAAGTTATACAGGTGTTTAAAATTAAATGTTTCCCTGCATTGTGCAGTATTTTTGAGTTCAAAGTAGAAATATAGAGTCACTAAAGGCAGTTTACCATATGAAAATTTCGGGGAAAAAATTATATGTACTTAACATCCAGTTTTGAAAACATTTTTTTTATTAATAAAAATTGTCAAATCACTTAAATGTGAACTTTTAGAATTATTTTTTTGACTAAGTAGTTAAATCACGATCATATTCAGAATATTAAAGGAAAAATATATTAATTAAATCTTATGTTTTCTCTATCCACATATAATAATCTATTTAATTTCAACTCAGTGAAAAGCTAAACAATCGGGAACTAGCTTGAGGAATATTATTGTACAGAACTGGGAAACTCTGTCTAGTGCCTCAAAGTAAAAGGATACTTTCAAAACAATGTTGTTTTAATGTTTGTTCAAAGTTGGGAATAATTTATATGAATATTCGCTTTATGTAGGCAGACCTTCACTGGACTTATGAGGCTTTCCCTCGTGTTGAATTCGTGACTAAGTCTTTGAATTTTATCCCACTAATATTATAAAGGCGAAAGTTTGTGAGTGTGTATATTTGTTACTTCTTCACGTGAAAACGGCTGAACCGATTTTAATGAAATTTGGTATGGAGTTAGCTGACACCCTGGATTAACAGATAAGCGTAATAAACGATTTATTACGAGAAAGTGTTTTATTTCCTAACCACGCGGACAAAGTCGCGACTAAACAGCTAGTTATTTATATATTACTTAAAAAATATAAATTGCGCAATAATTTACGTTAAATACGGCTATAAAAAAAAATCACACCAGCTAGGTTTTAGAGTTGTTAAAAGACATGGTTAAGTTAATGTTATACGTTTAATGCCAATTGGTGTTCAAGGTATCCTTGCAATTTTTTTTAACAAAATCGGGTGAGCCAATTAATTTTTTAATCGTGACAAACGAACAGACTGAAAACTTTCATAATAATTGCTGTTAAAAAATCACTCCCTCCATTTAAATAGCCTTTGATAGAACCCATTTCAAACGGAACTCTCAAGATTTTTCCGATAATCAAAGTGTATAGGTCCGCTGTTGACTATAGCTTAACCAATTAGTGATGCTAATTGGATCATCCCGGCAATAGATGTGGCTGTTCGTCTGTTTGTGTTACCGACGAACTATTGTTATTGATAGTTGAATCCATAATAGGGGAAATCCGAGTTGAATAGGGTCTCTAGGGACGTGTTGACAAACGATCCCGGGGTTCATATAAACAGGAAGATGCTTTGATTGTTTTTGGTTACAGTTACATTTTATAGTTTACTAGCTGTTGCCCGCGACTTCGTCCCCGTGGGTAGAATACATAAGTTATGATTTATACCTGCCCTGTTTTTTTCACATTTTCCATTGTATCTTCGCTCCTATTAGTCGCAGCGTGATGGTTTATAGCCTAAAGCCTTCCTCGATGAATGGTCTATTCGACACAAAAAGATTTTTTCATTTTGGACCAGTATTTCCTGAGATTAGCGCGTTAAAACAAACAAACAAACAAACTCTTCAGCTTTATTTATTAGTATAGATAGATGTAAGATAAACATAATATGTACTGCATCTTTCTTTAGAACATTTTGCCAGTAGACACGCGATAAGACGAGCGGTTGACGTTAGCAGATAATAGTGTGCGTAACATTAATAATTAAGTTACAATTAGAAGCTAATAGGTATTTAGTTTTGTTATATCGTACTAGCTATCGCTCGCGGCTTTGTCGATGCAATGTCTTATAGAGCTTCAAATCATTACCCTCCTTTTACGAAATCTGAAGAAAGCCAAGGTGTGAGCAACATCCATATTTTTTTATCGCAATTGGTCCTGCCGTTCGGACGTGAAGAGGGAACAAACATACATAATCATATGCTTTCCCATTTATGATTTAAGTACGATATTGGCTTAGCAGCGAATACAACTGTAGCCTCGAGATTGGACTATAACCGATACAAGAGTTTCAGAAACCTATTTATTTGGGATATCCGATAGTTTGAAGTAGGCACTAAGACATCACAGTTTCAGGATTGCAGACGTAATATCCAATATCGTACAAATGAGGGTTCGAATCTTGTGGTGATATATCAAAAGAGAGTTTTTACTTACTAAAATACGTGATGATTGTTATAAATGCCATTACGTACCTATGGTCACTTTAAAGGTGTTGCTTTAAGGCTTAAGTATTTCGTCGTTTCTGAAGGATCAATATATATTTAGTTATAGGTAGCGCTTGCACTTACCGTTCAGTGCTGACGCCGCATTCATTTTGGCACGGGCGCTGATCCTCAGGCTTGCCTTTAGAGTTGAACAAATATGTACCAGAAAAAAGACGATCCTGAAAAAAAATACATATTTGGCACAAGTACCGCACATGCTCATTTTGTTCGGCTGATGATACTTTTATGCTGTTACTAGAAATCACAAATTTGACTATCCAGGCATTGAAGAAGTATTAAATATATGGCTATGTTTTAACGACGCTTTCTAAATAAACATGTCCCACACATGCCTCACCTACATAAAACATAATGTTTATGTTTATAGGGACAGTTATCGTCAAATCTGTGACAGATATGAACGTCAAGGCATCGTCACGTGCGCTCAACAAATAAAAAGATAACAGGGTAGAAGTAAAGGGAAAACCATTACGGTGATTATTTGAATAAGAAATTTAATTACTGGACACATACTTTTCTTTTTTCTAAATACAAGTTCAAAAAAACATACACAATTGAAATCTTCTTCGTCTTTTCGTTTAGTCAGTGTAAAACTTGGTGCCAGGTTTAATTCGCGATGAATTTACGGTTTATGGTAAATGAATTCGAAAACAATTTGGCGCATACGGATTGTGATGCGTTTTTAATACTACAGCACAATCAAGGTAATAATCAATTTCTGCAGTTACTGTTACAAGATACTGAACGCATAGTACAAATTGTGACAATTACGTTGTTGTCAACAATTGTTAAACTTTGTCCGAGAAAACCTAGAACAATATGCCCATTTACATTTATACATTTTTATTTATTTTGCCCTAGTAAGAAATGATAATCTAAAACACACTTAAACCGAACTATATTTTTACATAAACTTATGCATAGTAAGTTATGAAGTTACCAAACTGCCTCATGGTCCACAGCTTGCAGGTGAGTCCGCGTTTTAAAAACTTTATTAAAGTCTTGACAAGCAAACATGATTTATGAGAAACCAATGATTGTCTTGTTTCAATAGTCAATTACCGAGTTATAACCTCGTCTTTTTCTTTCATATGCGTTTCTTGTAAAGAGAGAAAAGGACGAAGAATGTAACTCGATAATATCGTTTGGTTTTTAAATGAAGGCTTTTGTTGTTTCGATTGTAGAATTCAGGTGAATTCTTGATAGAATTATGAAGATGTAGTAGTTGTTGTAAAATTCTTTGAACATTTACACGGAGATTTTTTAGTTTTTTAAATAAACTGATTGACGCCAGTCTAACATAAAATAATAGATTCACTGTTAAAACACGTGGTAACTTAAAGTGACTCTTTTACAAAGAAGTAGTTTTAACATATTTATTAATAACTAGCTGTTGCCCGCGACTTCGTCCCAGTAGGTAGGAGATATAAGTTATGTTTTATAAGTGCCCTGTTTTATTCACATTTTCCATTGTATACTCGCTCCTATTAGTCGCAGCGTGATGGTTTATAGCCTAAAGCCTTCCTCGATGAATGGTCTACTCAACACAAAAGAAAAATCAATTTGGCCCAGTAGTTCCTGAAATTAGCGCGTTCAAACGCGCTAATCTACAAACAAACAAACAAACTCTTCAGCGTTATATATTAGTATAGATGTAGATTATTTTTGAAGTTTACATTATTGCAACTGAACGCAACAAACCTAATTTCTACATTTATTTTACTAAATAAAACCTGATTGCCCAATATTGTATACAAAGTCGCCGGCTAACACAATTTGTCCAGACTTAAGTCTCTTGAGGTTTAGACTTTCCCAATGAGTCTGGATCTAGGTCTAATATCTAACTAGATTTCCTCCTAACTGTTCTAAGTTCTAATTTACGAACAATACTGTTTGTTTGTATGTACAGTGTGAAGCAAAGATTTCATATACAGCTATAAAGAGCACTCTTATTCCAAAGCGTTAAGGTCGATTTTAGCAAGAGTTTTGTATAAAGTTGTGTGGTCTACTGTACTTGCTAAGTCGTGGCTGGATTGTTATGATATGACTTCAGTTAAACACAAAGCTTTGAATAATCTATTTATAGAGGGAATTTATTGTTTGAGAATGCTTCTGCTTTATCTGGTCATCATTTGGTTTACATATAATCAAACTGGGCTATAAATATCTATCTAGGGATCTCTCCGATACGGAGAAGGAATGGAGCTTCGTGACAGCACTTGTAATAATCATGATCTTAGGACATTCATGTGTGCATAGGTTTTTTCTTGAACGAAGGAAAAGAGACAGCAATATTGTGATAAAAAATGAAATTCTTCGTCATGCAAGTAACTTTATTACCACGGTTTTCCCACGTTTTTATACACTCACTTTATTCGTTTATTTGTTTGTCGTTACGGTTGGAATTTTGTAAAAGGCACTCCTCGATAACCCAGCAGGCTGAAATTGTCAGGGTTCTTCAAACCCGATGACAATGTAATTTACAACTATATAAACGGTGAGACCGATTTTGATAAAACGTGAATGGTTGACATTTACAAACGTAGGATTTAACGTTTTTCAAAACGATTTTTTCCCTTGTGATCTACGATGATTTTTGATGCCTGGTACAGATACCATGATGACTATCACCTCACAAGTTGATGGTCATTTGTTTCTCTTCCATAATTGCAACACTCTTACTATTGAAGATGTCAGTAGGCCCTCAGGACACGCTTGTTATGTCGTGTATCAGTCCTAATTGGCGACAATAATGTTTATCATAATATTGACAAGTTGTTGGGGGAGCTAATTATCTCGACTCAACAGGCATATCCGCGTTCACATTATTATTATTTATTCTTCCTGATACCGATTTTTCACCTCTTTCTTCTCATAAAAGCGTTTCCCGTAGTAAGGAATTTAATCCTAGTGTCACGGAGGGTTTCATAAACATTGAAGTCACAAGTACAAAGACACCCAGACTCAGAACAAGCAATCATGGATCACACAAATGCTTGTACTACACAGAGATAGAACCCGCGACACCTTAGCCAATCGGCTATCCATACAATCATTTTTGTGTCCATTACGCATTATTTATAGTATTGTAAAAAAAATGCGGGCAACATCACATAAGTTGTTCTGAACCCAAAGTAACTTGCTAAAGCACTTGTGTTATGGAATTCAGATACAACGAAGGTACCACAAACACCCAGGCCCGAGACAATGTAGAAATGTGATTTTTTACATTGACCCGACCGGAGATCGAACCCGGGACCTCAAAGCTAGCGACACCGGTTGAATTCGGTGCGTACGCCACTCGAGTTATGTTTCCTAAAATAATTTAAGTTAAATAAGGAGCGTTTTCCTTCATTTTCTGTAACACTAGCGTTCTTAACTCGGCTCCCAGACTCACAAAGAAGGATGAGACAGTGAGACATTACAAACAAGCCGCAGGATTAACTCGCAGATCCATCCATTACCCGCGGTTTTGAACGACAGCCGGAGCTTACGACACCCACCTCTATAAATATTTAAGTCCTGTGATTTTAACATCATGACAGACAATTTGTCGAGACTAATCCAAAAATAAAAAGGGAAATTACTATTGTAATTGAAGAAGTTAATGTCAATCAGTTTTAATACCTTTTTATTACTTTAAAGGCCTGTTTCATCACCGCCACATAAGTTCCCGTTAAATTTCTTGACAGTTGTTTTCAAACAAAAAATGGCAAATTTTGCAATTTATCTGCCAGGCAGTCAGTGCTAAATATATATAAGTGACGGTTACAGTGAAGTCGTTTTAAATAATATAGCAGATGAGCAATGGCAAAAAGCAACTCTGACTCTCACTAGGTTAAATACTCGGTTAAAACTGTGTGTGTAAGTTTTAGTCTCTGTTATTATAAATGCGAAAGGGAGTCTGTTTGTTAGTCTTTCAAAACATAATCCTCAGTCGATTAAAAGGAAATTTTGTATAAAGCTGGAGTTTAAAATAAATAGATTAACATGCTATGGCTCGACAAGAGACATCCATTGAAGCGAAGCCGCGGGCAAAAGCTAGTGATGCTAATTAATAATGATCGCTTTAATTATTTGTAGCGAGAGAGTTTACCCGCGTGAATGCCTTGATTGCCAGTAGGGAAACGTTAACGTTATGAGGAACCTTTGGTTTTAACTGTAGTTGGTGAACTGGAGTAGAATGAAGTGAAGTGAGCTATTGAGGAGCAACAGTAATTAGCCTTTGATGAGATTATGTAACTATCTACATACTACGAGTTGTGGGTGGAGCGGTTTTACATGATATGAAGTTAGCTAGCATATAAAAATAAATAGATTTAAAAAATCTAAATACCCATGTTTTTAAATGACACTACATTAAAATTTTATCAAAATCGGTACAGCCATTTTTTATAGTTGTAGATTTCATTGCCATCGGGTTTGAAGCTACCCTGAAATTTCAGCCTGCTAGTTTATCGGAAAGTGTATCAAAATTGAGTTACGAAATTCCAACCGGAACGACAAACAAACATACAAACAAGAAAGTGAGTGTATAAAAACGTGGGAAAACGTACCCATAGGGTAATGAACTCTTTTGATAATGACCGACTGATTGTCTGTCCGTGCATCACCGGACTGTATTTCATAAATCGTGATAGCTAGACGTGAAATTTGACAACAAACAGATGATGTATTTCTGTTACCGATATAATAAAGAATGAAGGGGGACCGGGATTAAACAAAAGTTGTTTTGGTTAGTTGATGGCTGTCAAGTAGATTTGAGACTGGCTAACAACATTTTTTGTTACCAAGCCGATTTGTTTGTTTAGCTAATTAGACCGGTTTTATTTTTCAAAATAATTAATCAGTGCCAGTCTGATGGATTGCTGCACATTTACATCGGACCTTAAAGCATTGAAATTAACTGTAAAATAAAAACTATCGTGCGACTGATTCATTATTAAATGATGCAATGGTTTACTCACGCGTATTTATCGGGAGTGCCCGACTACCCTTGTGATTAATACATATCACACTCACATAATTAACAATAGCAAAACTCTAATTTTTGATCCGTTTGTGTTTAGAAACCCATAAATCATTATCCACGAGTCTTTTATTCTTGGAACAGGCAAATCTTGACCAAGATAACAAATGCCTGTCGCAGGTATCTTAGACATTCACAAAGGACCCCTTCACCATTCCTCCATTCCTGAATGTTGAACAATAATCTCTACACAATAGAATGTGCGTCTGTTGAGGACTAGCTGCGGGAAACTTATATTAATATACTTTTGTGGGAAACTAATAATTTTTCCTCGGAATTCAAGAAGTTGTTTCTTTTTTCGAGTTCGATTTTCTGAATATCCTTTTGTTGTGTGATATGGTCTTTTATAGTTTTGAAAAGGCAATAGTTTATTCGTATTTTTTCAATGTATGTTCATACCTGTAGTCACATCAATCTGGGATAGATTTGAGGGAGGAGGGAGGAGGCCTATCAATAGCACTATAGGCTAAAAAACAATTATCAACATTTAATCAATGAAGAATTATTGTGTTATTGTAGGTCTTTTTATAGTTTTATGGTTTACTAGCAGTAGCCCGCGACTTCGTCTGGGTGGATGTTGGTTATCGCTGAAAAGTATAATCTTATGGTTTTGAAGTCTTGCAAAGAGTCTTCAATGTACTTCGAATACCTCTAAGAATATTATATGATGATCTGTTTAGCAAAGTCCTAAGAAAGAGTTACAGACAAAACCACTAGCCATAATTTTATATACGTTATTGCAAAGACTATTCAGAAGATTAAAAAAGCTGAGTGTGTCCAACGTAAAGTTGAAACTACTTAAATATTTTCACTTGGGAGGCATGTCCATAATGAAATCTGTGCTTTTAATAAGCTTTGACATAGTTGAATGAGATTAATATTAAATGCTTAGCTACTTTAATATGAGCGGAGTTTGTGAGTGGAGTTTGATGGGTGTTTGTTACCCGGCTGCTAAACTACTGAACTAAATTTAATGAAATATGACGCATGAATAAACTATTCCTAGTTGCTCATAGGAACAGTTAGTCGTATTTTTAAAGGTTTCGTTTGGGGCAAAAATTGAATGTAAAAACATTTGAAGTAAAAATGTAACTAGAAAAACTAACCTGAACTTTTATAGACTGGTATTTTGAAAGAGTTCGAGAGAAAACGGGCGACTTATTATATATTTTTTATTTTCACAATGATAGTGTCTGTCGACGAAAATGATACTTTTCAAGCAGAATATTTCAACTAGAACCAACGGTAAGGAGTAGACATTAATCTTTCATATTATTTTTTTGTAGAGATAAGAAAATAAGGTTGTTTTATGAATCGTTTTAGGGTCCAGTTTTTTTTTACTTTAGAAACTTCTAGACTTCGAATGTATTATTTATTCTTTTTATCCCTATTGAAACCACCCGAGTGGGCAATATATTATTTATTCGTAACATCACCTTTTACGTAAAAAGAAATAGTGGGCTAAACTAAAGTAAAAACAACCGAGATACTACTACTTATCAAATATTAATTCAGAAACTGTGTATAAAAATAGTAAGTACCCATAAAGAGGTACATACAATATTATTCTTTAATGCTGGTTGTAAAACAGACGATTTAAGGTCATTCCTCAAATAAAAATACTTCAGCAATCTATTGGCAGCCATATTTCATTAATAAAGAACTGAAATCAGAGAAAAAATAATAAATGGTCGAACTTTCAGAAGAATCCAACAGTCGTAAATCTGGCTTTGTGTTGTTTGATTTATAGAATCATCCCTTTACTTACCATTTTATATCGGCCTGTTCCTGTACTGCCTGCGTCAAAGTCGAAATCAATTCGGTTTATTTAGGGCAACAAGGGGCCAAAGACAACTCTGGTTACATCAAAGAGGCTTTCAGGGCAGTAAAGCGGTTGGTATTACAACAAAATACGCGTAGAAGTGAATGTATTTTTACATCATCTTTTGTTGTGCCACTTAAACAATTTAATTTCATTAATAAGTTATTAAATAGACATATTTAATTACAGTAACAATAGATGTTCTTGTAATAAATAATTGCTTTCACTACGAGCTTAAGTTAATGAAATGTATAAAAATAAATAAGAGCCCATATATATTCTTTATTACGTTCAATTTAATTAAAAGCTAGCTTTCATGAGCGATGCTTTGTTATTTTATTAGACAAATTTGTCCCATAACATCGACTCTTTTGATTTATTAGTTGGGGCCAACGTTTGTGGGCCATAAAACGTTATATATTATAAAAATTAAAACAAATACAATTACAGTAATTGATAGCTTTTATATTTTTATACTAAACTAGCGACCTGCCCCGGCTTCGCACGGGAGCAATGCTGTACACTACAGAATGTCTTAACGTTCTTTATTTCAATAAGGAGTATTATAATACCATCTCAACAAAAACAGCTTCGCAAAGAAGTGTTATTTTGGAATAATATTTATAACCAAAAAAAAGGTTCTGGTAGATGTATGCTACGCGAATATTTTGTAGATCTTTTTATGTTGTACAATATTGTTCTACACATTATTTTGATGTATCTCGTAGGGTGAACCCAGCGTTTGCAATGAAAGCGTCACAAAATAGTAGATACATTTGTAACCTCTGAAAATGACTGTTTCCCTGCTCCTTCAATTTAATAATTAAATCGCATCAAAATCAATCGAGTAATTTAAAGATTTAAGCATTCAAAGGTATTACATTATATTTTATACTATGTAGTGATTGCGAAGGAAAACGTTGTGATGTCAGTTATAATTTGAAACTAATACTACGCTCAGAGTTGGCATTACAGCCATATTAATTTACGGTGTCAGGAAATTTGGTAAATCTCAATCTGTTTATTAACTTTTGTTGCCAAACTATACACGAACAGAGTAAGACTTGAGATCATTACTACACAAACTAAATACTAACCCTATTAGTGCGAGTTCTAGCACATTTATTATTTGTATCACAAAGTTGGTGGAACATGACACACGCTAGTTATTTCCCTGTTTTTTGTAATGGGCACCGGGAAGCGTGGTCTAAGTGTAGTGTTACCAGGCGTTCCGATGAACACGGATAGAATCTGGTTATTGGATTATTTGTCTTGTAAAATATTATAGCTTGAGAAATCAAACATAACGTGATATGTCATATTTTTTTGGTAATGCATATCCATGCATGGGTATCCACCCAAAGCATGCCAATTAATATATCTTTATTGAACTAAAATTCATTAATTTTTATTTTAAAGAATAGTCGTAATTTCTTTTAATTTCAAAATAACTCTCTCTATATTTTTTACAAAATGTCCAACAAAATAAATGAACTATCGGTCTATCCGACTTTACAGTATCAAGCTGGCAGCCCCATCCACGTGTAAGATTAAATACTATTATCAAACAGCTCAGTAGTTAGCAAAGTTTCCGGGATTGTACAGCTATGTTTTAATTCAGTTACAAACGCTATTCTGGCGCTAGCTGATGAGCGAGACTAATGTGTGGTGGCAGTTTGATCAAATCAGGAATATGTGACTTCTGATGTTTGAGATTTGTAACACCGAAAGGTTTAGACCCGATGACTTTAATCTCTAAAACGTCACGGAAAGTTTAGTGGTGAAGGTCCATGAACACATCAAACGCAATTTGAGCGTCGTGTCACGGGTTTGTGTTCAAGACAAGCATTTGTGTTCTAAGTCTGTGTGTTTTTGTGCTTGTGACTTGAACGTTTCTAAAACCCAGCGAGATGCAAGCATTTAATCACTCGCAACGAGAGTCATTTTTGTAAAAAAAAGGAAATTATTTTAATCGTTAATATTATTGGTTTTGTTTAGCAGTAAAATTCGGTTTATAGGCGAGTGCGTTATTTTATTTGTCAGTCGTCTATAAAATGTAAGATGATATAAAAGTATAGTAAAGTGACAGTGGGAGGAACTATATTATGATGTGCTTAACAGTGTGGTTTAAATATATTATATTTAGTTAAAGGGGTTGTCTTGGCTATCAACTTGGTAAGTTGTGGACACATATGTCAAATTGTCGGGCAATGTAAGGCCTTTGATACTATAAATTGGTGTTCTAAATAGCTTTTTTTCTACTCCTTAATTATGCCTATTAACCATTACCAATGTCCCAAATGCGAAAAAAGTTTTGCAAAAACTAAAGTTATGAAAATCACATGAAAACTAGCAACTTCGTAAAATTACTGTTAATAACTAATCACCTTTCTTCACAAATGTATCCCAAAAGGGAAATTATCTATAAGTTTTAATTCTTTTAATGGCCCGAGAACGTAACCTTGAGGCATCCCTGCCGTGCACTCAGTGTCAACGTGATTTAAGTAAGGTTTTCGCGGTAATTACTTAAATTTGATTAACTTAGGTTGTAATGTCGAGCAAGTCTAGAGCTGGATCTAATAGCCTAAAGCCATTTACAACAGTTTCGTTTAAGTGAAGTCAATCGTTTGTCTTCTTAAGTGCAACTAAGAAATATTTTTTAATTGAATAATAAGACGTCGGAAATATTACGTTTAGAGTTGACAATATTTTTGATGTTTTAACTCTCATTTTTAAAATAAACCACAATATTCTTAAAACACGTTTTACGACTTTGACTAACATAATGTTAAATGAATTTCTTAGAAGGCCTATCACGTAGTTGCTGAGCCAATTATTTTAATTAAGTAAGCAAACTTTGAATTTAAAGTGAGGCCTCGTTCTACATACTAGCTTGTACTAAGACCCGCAAAACCTCACTGTTTGTTTTAAAATTAGAATCATGGAGTACAGTGAGATCTTTTGTGTATCTGTACAATGGTAGATCACTTTCAGACTATGCATAATAAATCAGATCAAGAATATCCCTCGAATGTGTCCCTTGTCTGCCCTCTGTCGCTTGATTGCCACACAAAAGCTTGTTTGAGGTCCGCAGCATAAAGGTTTTAATCCCGGAACAAAAGTTTCTTCTCAAAACCAGCGGCTGTTACTGTCCGTTTCAAAATAGTCCGTTTTCAAATAAGCTTCGGAATTTGAAACAATAGCTGTTGTTTGGAATGCGTGTTTGTTTTGGTCAAAGTTTGCATTGAAGGCTACTCAGTAACAAATAATAATATTCGGAAGCTTACCACATATTAAGGTTGTGAAGTGTACAGGTGTGACTTTGTATTCAATAAATAAATTATATTTCCTACATTTTTATACACTCACTTTCTTCTTTGCTTGTATTTTTTTCCGTTTGGATTTTTGCAACTCAATTTTGAGGTACTTCCCGAAAACCTAGCAGGCTGAAATCCTTCAGGCTGAATTGCTTTAACCCTGAAATTAACAATTGTGAAAACAGCTGAACCGGGAAATTTTGATAAAATTTGAATGGGGTGACATTTAAAAAGGTGGAAATTATATCTGCAATTAAAAATGTTTTCAATGAATGTGGAGATTATTTTAAAATATTCCATTGAAACCATGTAATTCGGTTTATAAATCTACTTTATCAATTTAGAATTGCAGATCCAGTTTTCAATAAATATCAAAGGCTTCTATTGAATTGAATTCAACCCACGGCCGGACCCACTCCAGAAACCACAATAGTCCATTACCGTAGATCACACAATAGCAAAGCGATTAGCAAAGAATTCACTATTGAAAAATAGGTGTATTACAGTAAAAAATAAAGCTTAAAATCATTTGTTCATGAGCCTTAAAAAAATGTTAGTCACCGTCCCAGACTGACCTTAGTTATTTTGTAGTTTTTATAATGACATGAAATGAAACAAAAAGTTTTTAGATTAAAGTGTGCTGAGCTGAGGAGAGACGTTGTTAAGATTTAAGATATAAAAACAAAATTGTATTTTGGAAAAAATATTTACTGTAGGTGGCAACATTTGGCTCTAAGAGGTATTAATGTATTTTTTAGTCATTATAGATAACTAATACGACAATGTTGAATATTATAACCATTTACGTCGAGGGCGAGTGAAACTTTGGTTGAATATATTGGACATCATAAAATGTACTACTTTATAATGTTCAGACACATTCTTTTTGTTTTTCCCTTCTTTATTAAGCTCCAACATTAGCAATATTTAATGATGAACTTTATCCCTTTCGAGCATGATGCAGCTAATAGTTACAGATAGTTGGCAATAAAAAAAAACAAGAGCTAATCGGACTCGCGACACGGAGAGTTCCGTACAAGAAGGTTAAAATGCTATAATGCTATGTATTCACAAAATCATGTCATCCAATAAATTCAGGTTTAAAAACCTGTCCATCTATTACAGTTTATGAGATACCGTCTGGTGGCAGACATATGGATAGGCAGACGGAGATACAGCGATGCCTAAGTAAAAGGGCTGAGTTTTTGCCATACGACTATAGAACCCCAAAAACCACCGCTAACTTATTTTTCATCCAACAGCGTGTGGCTCCACATATATTTATTTTCTCCTCTTTGTACCATAGACAATAAACTCTTGATTTATTAGTACCCACGTGTGGAGTTTATTTATTGATCAGACCCTTTATTTACCTTATTTTGTGTATCTTACAGAGTAATAGGTTTTATTCAAATAGATACGCCGGCGGAATACAAACAAGCGTGCCGATATTAAACAAATATAGTCTGGTGATATTAGATTTTCAACTGTGGACAAAGATATGTGTGCGAGTATTAGATAAGCTATTGATAAGGTTACTGCAGAAGACCGAAACTACGAACTCTTTAAGAAGGGAGACATAGTTATGCTCAGTGTAGAGCGCCGTCTTACTTCCACAACTGCATTAATATATATTCTGACATTCTTCCTTACAACCCCAACTTTTAAATGGTTCAACGGTTTGTGATAGAACATGTTTACGAACGAACAGAACTCACCGTGAATAAAAAGTGAATTAAATTAAAATTGCTCAATGCGTTTGCGAGCTATGATGTCATAGACAGACACGTCACATTTATAATATCCTACTTTAATGGTTAAGGAAGTAACGGTAAGCCTTCAGTTATGTTAAGCGTAGAATGTTGTCTCATTTTTAAAACCTTTAGTGTAATGAGAGAGTTCAAAGCCAAATATTCTTTCACATTATAGTTAGACCAGCGGTCTGCAGCGTCTTTGCATTACAAATGATTTTGAATCTTATATGTGCAAGCAGAAAGTTTACAATCATTTAAAGGCAAAGGAGGCAACAAAGAGGTGAAGCTGCATGAGAAGCGCTTTCGATTCACGAACTTTAAAAAAAATAATACACATTTGATTAGCCGGATAATGTAAACCTACATAATTATGTATGGGTTCTTTGACGACTCTACAATGAAATATAACTTCACGTTACATCTCGCCGTGACCGCATAACAGGGCAGCGGGGGCGGATATTAAACGGCAGTGGACAGCGAACAAGTTTTTATAGCCGTTAATAAAGCTCAAGGAAATTGTATTACGACTGCACCCCCATGACGTAGTGTGAGGTGAGGTCTGGACATAAATTACAGACAGATACATTGTAGGAGATGAATGATGACTTTTAAACAGATAATGTTCACAACGACCACTTTCATAGCACATAAACTTTTACAAACATATTGTATACTAGCTGTTGCCCGCGACTTCGTCCGCGTGGGTAGAAGATATAAGTTATGATTTATACCTGCCCTATTTTTCCACATTTTCCATTGTATCTTCGCTCCTATTAGTCGCAGCGTGATGGTTTATAGCCTATAACCTTTCTCGATGAATGGTCTATTCAACACAAAAAGATTTTTTCAATTTGGACCAGTAGTTCCTGAGATTAGCGCGTTCAAAAAAACAAACTCTTCAGCTTTAAATATTAGTATAGACATGTCATCTACCTATTTAAATCCACTACAGATTTAAAAAGCCGTCTAAAGGTTATGTTCGTGAACAAAATAAATCCTAATGCAAAAATAGAGTCTTGTATTTCAGCGCTTTTAAAGTGCACATACAATAAATCTCTATCCACCCCTTTACTGCACAAAGAACTCTGCATAACTTTATTTTTATGATCGCTCCATAAAACAAAGATAGTTCAGCCGTTTGACTGAGACGTTTGATGCTCCCTGCATATTTGATGCGCATGTAATATTTATCACATATTCTACTATTCTACCATTCTACCATTCTACCAACATAATGAGATATAACTTCAAAAGTCTCTAAAAGTCTTAATTTGTAAGTACTCAGAAATAATTAGAATTCTCTAGAAATAATTTAAATACAGTCTTTTGTTTTTCGCAACTTTGCGAACGCGACCAGACGAAAAGGTTATCTGCTTACCCCTTTTAAAGACGTATGTTTTTTTATAAAATACTGCTATTTTAGGCAGTAGTTATAAGTGTGTCTATCAAAACCCCCGATAGAAAAACAAATATGGCGTTTCCAAAGATATGTGCATTTTCTCAATAAAGGAAAAAAAAAACATTGTGGGCAAACCTTAATTTCAAATATTGCAACATGAAACCGCCAATCCCCGTTGATCTAGAGCAGTGATCAATTAAATTACCCAAGCTTCCCTGTATGGGAGCAGGCCTGTGCCCAGTCGTATGTCATCTTTGGTATTATCTGGTTGGTACGTAGTACTAATTATATATCTAGTAAATATCTAAATACGGTATCACAGTGCAAATGATAAGACTGGAAGCCGACCCTAACAAAATGTAATATTGGTTCAGTACATGAACAACAGAATAATCACCGACATCTCCGGCCTGAAGTCATTTCGTGTTTTATATATAAGCTAACGTATATCTCCCGGTTTAATAGCTATAATAAATAAGTATTTTATTCAGTATATTCAATTACACACAATAAACAGTCGTTACTACTTCATTTGATGTTTTACGGAATCAAATGCCTGTACCATGATTCAACAACGGAAAAATGTCGTTGTAAGATAGGGACAGCGTTCTACATTGCGTATAGCTATCTCGCTCCAACAAAAGCAAAAGTCTTACTTAAAGATTTGATAATAAGTGTGTTTCCTCAACGGCTTTAAGATGCCATTACTAAGATGTTGTTACCCCATAAGATAACAAAAGCTTGGTATAATACTGGTTACGTATCGTATTCGAAACAAAACAGCGTTATATGGATACACCTCAATAACAGTTACCGTGCTGTTCCCCCGTAGGATTACGCTAAGAACCCATTTATCTTACAATGTAATACTTTACGCTGTGTTTTCGTGTGAATATTACTGGATTCAGAAACAGTTGTCTGTAGTAGAGCGTTGGTCTGAACGGAGTTTTCATTGAGAGTTGTTGTTCATAACAGAATAGTTTCAGTACCGCAGAGAGTTTTAGCTTTGATGTAACATATTTATGCACCTTGGCTGCATAGATAGCCTAGTGGTAAAGGCCACCAGGCCGAGTCCAAAGTACGCGATGTATAGCGAGTTCAATTCCCAAGTATAAGAAGTCTTGTGTGATACACGAACGTGTATTTAGAATTCTGGTGTCTTATACTTGTATGTTTGTGGAAACCCGCCACAGTTGTCAGTTCGTCTGTCACCAGGCTACATCTCAGAAACGAATAGATGTATTTTTCTGTGCTATTTCGACGATGATAACAACAAATAATAAAATCACTTGATCAGTTTTCTTATTATATTGTCTTTTGCCAACTTATACAAACATACACACAGACACACACACACACACATACTCGTATACTGACTTTCATAACCGTTAGTGTATTACTTGTGAAATTAGCTCTAATCTCTAATGTAACCTATGAGCAGTACTCATAAAATGCCTGTTTATCTGCCATAAAATATTAAATTACATATTGAGTCCAGTCAGCTTGTAGAAAACAGGGAACCACTCTTAAAGAGACGCTAGGTGATAGTGCAAGCGGGATGGCGTACTGCACGGTATAGAGCGACGTCTCTGTTCCACAATTCCATAGAGGTTGTAACTCCCAGGTTGTATAGTAACACCCTCACACACATGTAATAGTTCAGCGTAATAAACCAGCTTACCTATTTCGCTTTAAGCCAGTAACAAGGGTTGCCATGCCCCTGTTGCGGTGGTCTACCGGTTCTGTAATCGATTTGTATACATCAGGTTGAAGGTTCGGACCAATTGAAGGCAAGTACACTGCTACAACTACTAGTATCTATTTTCCTAAATATTATTGATAATATTAATCGGAGCATTGAAACGACATGGGGGTAAATGGATTGCAAATATTCGAATCAATTGTGGCGATCAATGTTCAAATGGGAAAAGTGCTGTACCCAGCGTTGGGATATTTAAAGCCAGTAATTTTTCAGTGTTTAGAATGGAAATATAAAATTGAATAAACCGTTTATCTTTTTTATATCATCTTCCTAAACCGTGTTGCCATGCCAAATAATGAACTGTCAAACAGAACTGTCACTTCTCCCGCCATACCGCTAACAGAATCTGAAATGAGGATTTAATTAAGCGATGGTATCGAAATACGAATTTATTCAAGTGTATAGATTACGTGTGAAAACGTTCTCATTAAGCTCAGATTTAATATTCACCAGCGTTTGGTCTGATTGCCTTTAAATCGGTGATTACATCCACCGGTCGTTATAAATAGAATGAAAGGTTTAATATCGTCGGTGTTGCAATAACAAAGTTAATTATTGTGTCCAGCCACACATGCCAGTCCTTGTTATTAAAAAAAGCATTTACGGAGTTCATACGATTAAAATATTCTAACAATTTAGAATGTTACTTTGTTAGAGAGAGCCGCAGACGTGAGGTATTCCGCGTCAGGTCCCGGCAGCTCTGTTGTCGCGGAATTCTTTTGATTTTTAATAAATCCCGAGTCGTTCTAGCCATATTAAACGTGGCTTGAAGTAACCGTGCGTGGAACGAGCACATGTTACTTATGAACGCGCCGCTTACAATATTTAAAAACAGAATTTCATAATTCTTCTCGCGCCTTTTGGTATTCTTATTTTAAATTGGATTTTCTTGACGGAATGTTTTTTTTAATTTGGCCTTTTTCTTATTTTAATTGTAATATTGCCAGCTTTTATTTGACAGTAATGAGCGAATACTGAAAGATATTGTCTTTTTAGTGTTTTAGTTGAGTTTAGTGAGTTAGTTTTTTTAGTCTAATATAAGTTTATTGAAATTGAATCCAGTTTCAGGTATTATGTTGTCTCTGCCACTCTCAGGTGTAAAAAGGTGACATTTAGACATTGAACAATATTAGTTAAATGGTCGTGTAGTGTCTCACAGCTGCATAGATTTCTTTATATTCATTCTAGAAATAGTTTTATTGATTAAAAAATAGCAAGTCAGTTTAATAAATGCAGAGAACACAATAAGTAACTTCTAACGGAAAGCACTTGTTTTATTAAAACATGGCGGATTAATCTCGTTTCAATTTCCTTTCACTAAAGATTTCAATAGGTATCTAGTTTTAAAAGAAACTGTCGCTTAATCCTGGCTTTAAATCCCTGTGTAACTGTGTTGCATGGAACTTTGCTGTTCAAAGGAGGGCTCACAATTGCATCGCTTTAAATATTCATTGCTGTAAGTCTCGGGTCTTACAGCTTTGCCCCGTTTCATGTCAAGGTAAAAGACTTTTGAAAATAGTTTAGTAGGTACTAATGGTGATATGAATTTACTTTCGTGTTTGTTATGTTTAAACACACTGAATGATATGAATATTTTATGAGGTTTACGTGGAGAAAGGGGAAAAGGAGACCAATTCCTCAGGCTATTTGTTACTTAGCTATAACTATTAAGCGGTGATTGCAAAACAGTTAAAATTTACACATATTATTACACGTATTTCTTTTGGTCTTTTAATAAGTTTATAAATGAAAACAAATGAAGTGTATGATAACAATAGCGTTGTATGTACATATATACAGTTTGCAAGCAGCATTATTTCAAACCGACTCGTAAAACGAGTGCCCGGACTTTATTTTTACGTGACGGTAATTTGCAAGCAACACAGTTACAGAATATATTTCTTTAAGCCATAATGCTCAGAGGTTTCCCCAACACGTGCCGAAGTAATATTTTTATGGTTGTAAAAGCGATGCTTCAAGACGTGGAGGTAGATACCCGGTACAGAACAAACCTTATAAACATGCATAATCCAGCTATCTACTATTAAAACTAGTACAATATATTACTCTAAGTTTATTAGATAAACTCGCCGCGTATGTACCGTACCAGTGTGCGCAATATTAAATCATGGATTAAGAGAAAGTAGAGGGAAGTGCCTACCCTACAACGGTGAACTACGGAAAGATGTCGAACTACGCTACGTAGCGAGCCTAGTATTTATTTATTTATTTATTTAGTCGATAAAATGAGAACAATATTACCTACTACGTCTCCGCTGTTGAAAATTAACAAATGATTTAAACCTCTAACTTAGGTGTAGTGTAGGATAATGAACCTTAAGGTTACTGTTAAATCATAAATCTCGTTCCAATCTGTCACGATACACAGGGTAAGGTTGATCATCATCTCTTAATAGTGGCTCGCGCGGTGAAGCCTGATTGTCTCTTCCCTTCTCTGCTCCACGATAAATTCCGGAACAGTAAGCTGCTTTTAAATTTTATTAAGGCGGGAGGATAAATCTTTTTTCGAAAAATTGTGTTACTAGGTCAAGTTAGACTTTTAAAACAGCCTGTTTGTGAAGAGTTTGTGATATCAGTCTTACGATGAGAGTTTAAAGTTTGAACTCATACAATAAGGTAATCTTTAGCGACGTTTTATTAGATTAATAAAAGGTTATTTCCTTTGTATTAAAGTATCAAATCTCTCCAAAGTACACAGGCAGTCTAGATGTTTCGTAACAACCTTAATTTGTATTGAAGTAATAAGATTCTATTGAAATAGGAAACTTTGAAAATGAAAGGTAGTTTATAAAGATATTGTGATCTCACTCCCTTGTAATTTAATATCAAGGTATGTAATTTGGAAAACTTCGACTAGATTAATTTGGGCTTTCATGGATGTTATTTCGACGAAATGATGTTTTACTTGTCAGAGACGAACTAGTAATAAATACTACACCTTTATTCAGAGTACATATTAGAGTACGATACACAGAGGAAAATGACTTAGTTATAACTGTATAATAATAATAAATAAATGCGGACAACATCACATACATTGTTCTGAACCCAAAGTAAGTTGCTAAAGCCCTTTGTTATGGGATTCAGATACATGATTCAGGCAAAGGCATCATTAACGCTACTCTCAATTTCATTTAGAGCGCTTTAGAAAAGTGTTTTTGACTCGAGAACAAACTCATTCCGACATTAACGTTTAAAAGATCGCATGAGTTGTATTCGGCAAAAAGGCGGTACGATTATGAAAAACAGACTAATTAAAAGTCCTTTATAACGAAAGCCAGCGAAAAGGAATAACAGAATTAAGAATTTCATTACAAAGAATGCATGCGAGAAGCTTATTTTATAAACTCTAGCACGTTATTCTGGTGTTAGGGTTGGGTGTAAAGATTAAGTCACATTTAGCTTGGTGGTTCTCTAACATAATATGCGCGCCTCCGTCCAAACCGGCTGCCAGTTGACTTTGCAATTCCCCCAACACCCAGCTTAAAAAAGCGAATCGTTTGCGCTCATGACAACTCTAACTTGAAAACATTTATTAAACGATTCCCTCGGTAAAGAATTTAGTAATTGTGTCGCAGATAGTTTCATCTCTCATGCCTTCGTAGATCAAACAAATTCTTGTCCTATCCGCGGGGATCAAACCTGCAACACATTACGCTCTGCGGGCATATACATTAACCAATCGTCTCTTTGTTATAGACAAAGGCTCTACATTTTCATGGCCATAATATATATAGTTCCAATGTTCCAATAGCAAGTGTCCCAGTTTCAGGTGCTATATTTTCCCTGTTATTGTTGCAGGTCTTCCAAACGACCTGTCGATCTGCTGGCACCAGTATCCCTACAGCCTCGGCATCGTCTTCTGTAAGCTGAGAGCTCTTATCTCTGAAGCGTGAGTATTTACCTACATACTAACTCTAATTAACTAATATCATCTCTTAGATTACGACTGCTATACGAAATAATGATGATACTGTAAGTCGTATAGTCCTGGAATGTAGAAAAGTTGACGTAAGCTGCAGACCCTATGCTACACACTGTTGACGTGTTTTAAACTTTCGAAAGTGCTTGTGTTCTTATACAAGTGACGAGACGAAATGAAAAGGCTTTAAAAGTAAACAAGTATAATGTCCGTCAGACCAAATATATCAAACATTCTTCGTGTGAGAAAATTTCAAATGTTTACCCGTCACATGAGATACATGGTGTGGTAAATTAAGAACGGACAGAAAGACGGACAGACGTAAGGTCGTCTGTAATAGGGTTTTGTTTTTACCATGCGGGTACGGGAAAATGTATACAGACTGCAATACGATGGTAAAGTAAATGGAAAATTATGATAAAAAACACATGTTCAATATTTCAAACACGAGTCAGTGAACCTCCCTCTTACTAAGTTGTCCTAGTTTCAACAAATGCATCCTTGACTGAGTGATAACACAAACTTCAACTTTGGAGTCATAACTTACAAATTACACTCTTATCAGTACACTTAATAAAAAAGTAAATTACCTGAAAAGTTTGAGTAAGGGAAACAAGTAACCAGCAAATTTAATTATTTTATTTTTATGAGCCTTAATACAGACTGAAAATAAACTTTAGTTACTTACAGAGCGGTTCCAAAATTATCATACTCTTTGTTAAGAACCGACAACTCAATAGTTTACTTTCCTTAAGCAAGTGCATCGAGTATACTCGTACAAGCTTCAAAACCACAGGATAGTCGTGTCAGGAAATTAAAAAAAAAATCTATTGGAGACAAATCTGGCAGTTTTGCGTCATTAGTCTTGTCACCGTGTAGGTCTTGTAGATATCAGACAATCGTAGAGCAACCAGTAAAAAGTTTCAAGTGAGCGCGTCTATATATTATTTCCAATGATACTGAGACAAAATCTCTTATCTCAAGTGAGCTTACCTTAAGTTATTGTCGACCCTGAACATTGTGGGAACTACACACTCACAGGAACCTGAATGTTTCCATGAACCAGTTAATAAAGACGCGTGGCTGCATACAGGCCACAGGATTAGTACGAACTCAAAACACCTCGGCTTCTAACAAGATACGTAACATATGTTATTAATATTGTAGCATGTCTGGTTAGATAACCTAGAACACATACTCTTTCATGGATAGATGAAAACTTCGTCGAAGATGGACATAAGATTCGTTTAAACAAACCTTAGGATAGTTTTTGATTCAACAAATCGCCTACGTTAAGTTTTTTTTTAATAACGGACTTAAGAAATTATTCTTTGCGCGGGGGTTTTACGAACATTCAAGTCACATTCATTCGACACGTCTCGTGATAACCAAGTGGTTGAGCCACTTGGCTATCCGTATTTTTGTACAGCACGTTTTGTAAAACAATCACAAAAGTTAGTTAAAATGTTTGTGTTTTAGCTTTCGAAGATTAACCTCCGTGTTCAAATTCTCTCAGATATTGTCCTCAAATGCCAAACTGTCTGTCATTTAAATCCAAATGTCGGAAGAAAAACGACATTGAAATACATCCTTGACAAGATTATTCATGTAAACATTTGAAATAATTCAAATAGTTTTCCCAATAGAGAAAACAAGCCCTATTACAACCGAAAGTGGTTTCCTGGCAATCAAGAGGATAAGGTAGACGCTCATTGAACTGACATTAATGTTTTCTACCGAGACCTCCCTAATACATTTATAAATAGATTAGGGCACACGAACCTACAGAAAGACTCGCAAATTAGATGAGATGCCTTCAGAAGGCTCCAGAGGATTCCTTCCTTTAATGCATACCTACATCGCGGACGAATTAAGGCTTCCCCTTGCCAAATTCAAGATTCGTGATATTTTATGCGACAGATATTATTTGATTCGATCCCGGTGGTAAATATGCTGCGAATTACGGGGAAGATGTCGCAAATGATAGAGGGAAATCAAATTTGATACGGTTGGTGCAGCAGTTGGTACTTTGTGTTTCACGATTTGATTATTATTTTCAGTTGAGTTTTGAGTTGATTCGATCGCATTATATTCACTGCGATTTTGCCAAATGTCGAGAAAATTTATGTTTGGCGGATTTCTTAAATTGTCTACAATAATGTTAGGTCAGGACCTCAGCCTACTGCTGGGCATGGGCTTTCCTCAAATTGGACCATAACCACTGAGGTTTCTCTTTCTCGGTTTTCCCTTTATGTTTATTTATTTATTTATTTATTTATGTACACACAACATTGTAGGAATAAAACAAGTATAAAAATGAAAATACAATAGGTACAAAGGTACTGCATGTAATACCGGAATATCCTCAAAGAGAATAAATTACTATAAGACCTAGCTCAAAACGTTTCACAGTATAAGGTTTAATTCCATTCCATTTTTTACCAACGCTAGTCCCAAGTTACACGTGTTACCATTACAAACCTTGCTTTTCTCTTACATCCTGGTTCCTCGTATTCCCATTGAAGCCTTTTAGATTTTTCCTAGTATTAAATGTGTTATTAAACATTGAATTAGTCATTCGTAATGCTCTCTGCATGGAATTTCATTTTGTCTGAATGTTGTAAGCGGGGTCAAGTGGAGGAATGTTATTAAATTGTTTTTTTTTTATCATTAAAATAGGATAATCTCCGTTAGTTACTACAGTAATACTTAAACGAGTCTAGTTTGAAAAGCCTAATATTCCGCCTATGAAAGTTGTCTTCTCGTCTCTTTCCATATCATATATGTATTACGCTCGCACACTGCGCATTGGCGATTGAAATTAAATGAAATATTTTAAACCCCGGTTTTCGTGTTATGTTTTAATTCGCAGTCCTTAGTGTTATCTCAAATATCAACTTTTAAGGAGTCACATTGGTCCTCTCCTGTGTTTGGATTGAACCCGCATCTCTTGAACACATATCTAATCATAAAATAGCAATGCCACCTCGACATTACCTTACCTTGTGTTAAAACATTCAGTATTTTCAAATTGAATTCAATTTTATAAGCAGCCGATACATTTTCATTTCTCTCGTTTTATCGATGCAAATAGAAATAAAACGTTACCTGTGACTTAATGCTTTTATAGGGTAGCTCCCAGCGCGACCTTGGCAAATAAAATCTCACCGGTATAAAATATTATACAAAGCCTGCGCGCTTACTATAAACACTTTAACTATGGTTTAGGACGCTGTGGAAGAGAGAGAGCGCTATGTGCAATGTAGAGTGTTATCTCGCTCCCAATATGGCGATCTCCTCTGTGAGCTCATAGTACAGGTTGAAGACTGCGCTGACGCGACGCTGCAACTAAACCTTTAATCCCACTCAGTTTTAATGAACGATCGGAGAATTATCATAAGCGCGCTTAAAGAAATGAAGCCAAGAAAGGATTTAAATATCATCCTTCATCGTGATTGGTTTATATATGGTGACACAATTTTGTATGGATACAAGTGAGAGAGAAGGTTTTCGTAAAGTGATAATGTTACAATCGTTAGCGCGGATCGAATCGCTCGAATGAATGGAGTTATTTGTAGTTAGTTATATTTTTACTGCAATAAGGACACATTGTAACACACAATGTAATCTATACTAATATATAAAGCTGAAGAGTTTGTTTGTTTGTTTGAATGCGCTAATCTCAGGAACAACTGTTTCGATTTGAAAAAAAAATTTTGTGTTGAATAGACCATTTATCACGGAAGGCTGTAAAATGTGAAAACTGGAAAATGTAGAAAAAACGGGGAAAATTCTAAACACTATAAATTACCTAATACATTTGAGCGAATGTCTTTAAATTATTCAATAGTGTAACAGAAAGAATTTTGTTTCATATTAATTTAAATATTGGATTAATAAGGACAGCAGTGTTTACGAAGGTACCTTTGAATTTTGACCTTGTAAAATTATTAAGCCAACACTACAGTGCTGGCTTAATAATTGATAATTTTTCACTTAGTACAAAGAAACATTGTAATTTATACAAATTCTGGGTAATGCTCGTCTACAAAAGTAACCAAATTCCTTTTCTTATGATCGTACCTGATATCAATTTCAATTTCCTTCGTTTTGTGATCATGGGGAAAGCGTTAGAGGTCGTCTACGTAAAGACGTTACGACTTACCGTGACACGGGATTGTATCGTGATGTGGATATCCATTACCACACAAAGGGTCTCGACATGACCGTACCGCGGTTTTACTTCGTGATTTCGTCGTAAACTGTGTATACTGGGTTTATACCACTATGAGTCCGTAACCTTTTCCTTTTAATACTTAATGTAATTTTTGTAGACTACTCCAGCATTAAGGAATTTAATCATTATGTTGTTGGGGCATCATCAAAATTCAAAACATACATAATTATGTACAAAGATCTCAGAATCAGGAGAAGCATTTGTGGATCACACTTATTACGCGGGGATCGAGCCAGTGACACGACGCGCGGTGAGTTTGGCGTGGTGACCTCAACTGTCTTGTCCAAAATAGCCAGAATAGTGAGGAAAGTCTAGACGTCAAATATCATTAGCCATTTACTTCAGCCATAATCGTCCGCTTTGCAGTGACGAATGTTTGTTAAAGTTTAACTTTTATAGTAGTCTCTAATTGCTTGTAAATTGTTAGTGGGAACTTGGAGTCGGTCCATCGCCCCGCTACAGTTGCTGGGAGGACCAAACTTCTGTTTTACACTGAATTAAAACTTGTTCTGTTACTCGATCAAGTTTAACTCTCTCCTTGAATTGCTATTATTGTATCGCGGAAAGATCTATTCACTGAATTAAACTTTCAGATCTATAATTTATGATCACCTATGTTTTTGCAAATAATAAATGATTCTGTCCTGAAAGAATAGGCAAATTTTACGATCAAATCGTTATTAAATTAGTTATTCACCCTATGACCTGATGCGGACTCATGATTAAGGATTCCAGTTGGGTCCAACACTAGTCGGGCAATCCCGATAAAAATACGTGTTGCATCATTTAATAATTAATCATTTAGGAAAAGAGATCTAAATCGTATTCCGCACACAACCAAAATCACGTAGAACTTACAAGTGTACCTTAAGCATTTAATATTGTTTGACTGACAGACAGGCTGAGTCAGCACGAAACTTTTCAGCGACTCAAAACTGATTGACATTTTAAATTAAATTAACATTTCCCATAGGTTGTTAATCATTTTCAAATCCGACAGTTACTTCAACCCTCTACCATTTGGCCATTTGCTAATTAATTGTCGAGGTTCTCATGTACTTTTTAATATTAAAAGAGAATGCATTAAATTGTGTGCGTTGTTCTAGTTTTATTTCCATAGCTGTCTGTGACTAAGTAATAAATTCTACATTGAAAGCTGTGTTTAGGGTTGCCACATCATAATTTTCAGTCGCAATCTAGTATTAGATAGATTCACTTTTAAGATAAACCTATTTTATTACTAATAGTTAAAAATAAATATATTTTGTTCAGCGGTGTTTAATAGAAGATTAGTTTTGGTTTGTAATAAAAGTATTTGTTTCGAATTTGATTATATTTTATTTGACAGTAGACGCTTTTAAAACTGCGGATCTATGGGTATCGCAGAATAGCACTATGCGAATTTTAATACTTTCTTGACTAACACATTATTCATATAGCCCTATTTCTTATATCACTTCACGGATAGCCGAGTTACCTAGGCTACCTAGTCAATGACTACTGTTCGCGCCGTACCTCGAATTTAATTGCCGCGTAGGATACACCATTTGCGTAACACAAAACTGATTATTCTAATACTGGATTAATTTGTGCATAAAATTCAGACTCCTTTAAACATATCTTGGCGACATGGTTGATCCAGAAAAATCCTTAGAGTGGAGGTTGTTACGCAACAAAAATCTTCAATGTTTTTATTTTATTGTGAAAAGTTTGACGTGTCTGTCTGCCTTGGCATCATAGCTCCCTAACGGATTGAGCGAATTTACTTTATTTTGTATTTAGGGTGGATAAAATAGATCGAGCCATTTTTCCATTTCAGCTTTTTTTTTAATATTTACTTTTATCTTGTAGTCCATGTCGTGCCAACCCTAGTTGTCGCGACGCTCTAGGGAGCAGTTATCTTGGTGACGCTAACTCGTGAACACTGAATGGTTTGTTTATTGTGTAGGTACCCAGTGTGCAGTATAACAATGTTCCGCTCCTGTTAATCCACAGCGGGTACACCTCTTATCACTGCCTTCATTGTGTGTTATTTCATTTTGTCCACAAGGAGGTTTGAGATTTTGAGTGTTGATATGTTCTATGAATAGAATGAAATAATTTTCGGTAAGATTATTTGGACTCATTTCTACGAGTTGATGAGTTTTGTACAGCAAAAAGCATTTAAATTTTTGAGAAAAAGTTTTGTTGTTTACTTTCAGATACTACTAAATTTATCTGAAAAATGTGATAGATTTATTTTTCGTACACAACAGCGGTTTACCACGATAAAATATTATCATTTCGTTCAACAATTTTGTCAATTCAACTCCATGTTGTTGTTTACGTCTTCGGGGTGTCAAAATCTCTCGTCTCTGTAAAAAACAAGTGTTTACCGAACCATTGCGTCTCGTCCTGAAAACATCGCACGATTTGCCAGAAATGACAAAACAATTTTGGCATCGCATCTAAAGTCCCACATTTACAGATTAGATTTCCAGATAGCTTTGTTTTGCCAACTTTCCTGTTTCCCCGAAACATTGGCATGTGTGTAATATGTATGTGATCGTTGAAATGTATTCGATTTACTACAAAGCGTCGTCAACGACTGTCATTTTGAAACATTTCCGTATACAGGGTGGTTTCAAAGTGAATTGAATCTGAGAGTAATTTGTTCGTAAATTGTGTGTGTTTGTATCGCACAAACAAATGTTACAGTACAGGGACTACAATGTTTATTTCGAGCGCGATTCAGTGATGATACGATTTATGTTGAAATCGTTGGAAATAAATAAATAATAAATGCGGACATCACATACATTGTTCTGAACCCAAAGTAAGTTGCTAAAGCACTTGTGTTATGGAATTCAGATACAACGAAGGTACCACAAACACCCAGACCCGAGACAAAAAATGTGAACTTATACATTGAACCGATCGGGGATCGAACCCGGGACCTCAGAGCTAGCGACACCTTGAAATCGGTGCGTACGCGACTCGACCACGGAGGTCGTGGAAACAGCAGACAGGTTGCGTTTGCACTATGGGTAACGTGGCTTTGGTTTTATTAATAAAAAAAAACATTTCCATGCTGTATCCCTTGTAGTCTGTCTAAGGCTAGGTTGTCAATGTTATGTCAATGGTTCTGAAAAGAGACCCTTTGCCAGCATCCGTAAAGAAAACGAAGACTTATAGTGATATAAGTACACCATCGGCTTGTTACTTAATATTAGGCAAAGTGGACTCCATTACTAACTCTCAGAAGTCAAAGCCGAGCTCCCATATTATATAACTACAAGTCAACACTAACTTGGGGGTCTACCATTACGTCGTGAAGTAAGACTATTTGCAATAAGACATAAATTGAAAAAAAAAACAAGCCTCAAACAGCACATCAACCTGCGACTCCTGGCTTTACGAGCCAGTCGGTTGACCAACTAAGCTACAAAGGTCACTGAATAAGAATTTTAATTTGTTCACTGCATCGTGACACGTCTGATTTAAGAGTCGCAGGATCGAATCTTGTTGGTTTGAATTTTGAATTTTACTATTTGATTTTTTTTATTTTCTTGGAAAGTCTTGCACTCATTCACAACCGTATTCCTTTAAGGAATGATGGTAGGCCTCCTTAGACATAACACATATCTACAGTACGTACACATAAAAAGCGTGGCTCCATAGGTCAGTAAATCGTGTCACGGCGACGCCATTAGGAGGACTACGTGGGGATAACCTCAAAACATGGCATCGACAACCGTTCTCATTGTCTCCCTGTTTCCCTTTCTTCAGCATTCCATTAATGTAATGCGGTGACACGGTGGGCGCCATTATCCGCAACGTTTGAAATGGAAAATAAATTGTCTCTGGTTTTAAATCGATTTTCTTAACTTGTATGGTTTTGTTAAATGATTTTTTTCCTTGTTTTGGGAATTCGATTACAGAGTTTTTAAATACTGATGAAACTGATTTGATCCTTACTAAGTGTGGTTTTAAGACTATACAATTTAATAAAATTATTGTCGTTATGTTCAGATAGACTCGTCGTTCTATTGTTGTGTTCAAAACAATGGTCCTATTTATTGCAACCACGAAGTATTAAACTACTATTGTCTAAGTTTCGTCAGCTGTTTCTGTATTTACTGTACTTTAAACTGTTACGAGCTTAGATATTTAAAAGCAAAAATCGGCACTACACTGAAAACAAAACAGTGACTGACCGCTGAACTGACCAAAGACTGCAAGAATACAATTAGTATATGATCACCCTCTCACTATGTGGGACTTTAGATGCGATGCCAAACCCATTGTGAGGCGATGTGCCTCGGGTTCGATCTCCGCGTGGGACAAGCATTTGTGTGATTCACAAACTCTTTTTGACACATGACTTTAGTGTTTTTGTACCTCGGCAAAACAAGAATTATCCTCCACATATGTGAGAAATGCATTTTATGTGAGATACCCATCTACATAAAGGAGAAAAAATACAAATATATGTTCTAAAATAGCCGCCATGTATTCGAGTGCACGTGTCGGCTCCGGGCACGCATGTTCCGCGCGACTGCAACTCATCCATTTACATGTTCACAATCTTTTAACGTTACGTTAAATTCATGCTCTTTGGAGTGCAAAGCGCCGGAGAGCGCCGGAGAGCCGGACTATCGCTTCTGCACGCCTCAATTACTTTCAAAACGTGAATTTAAATAACTGCAGAAATATTGCGAGCATTGATGCCTGTGCTATGAATTGTGAGTATAACTGTCGCTAGTGTGGGAATGAGACGGTACGCTAAATTGCGTGTATCTGCCTCTCGCTCATTGTCGTTGGTCGTGTTAAAACTTTTTAGTACTGAGTAAGAGGGCGCATGTGTGGAAATAGAATTTACTTTGCTTTTGAGTGTAGTTGAACTTTAAGAGGTTGAGTTTATTTATTTGAATTCGTTTGGAAAGACGCTGAGCCTGTTAGGGGGTAAGCAGGAGTCGATACTACATATAGTATCATTTGTAGTTAAAGTATGATAATACTCTTAAAGTATGTTAATTAACCTTGGCAAGGGTATTTCAGTACTAATGGCCAATTATCAATTTTGTTTGTTTCTTTTGTTTTTTAATCTGCCTGGGTTTATTTATTTTTGTTTTCTAATCCATACTTTATCCTTTTTTTAACGACTCTAATACTAAGAATCCAAATAATTATTCATAAACGTACAAGTGACATGAAATACAAATGTCTCTGCTTATACCGAATAATACAAATATACATCATGTCTTCGGTGAAACTGAAAATATTAATAAATAAGCAGAAAATTTATGACGGTGGGTTTAGTGTATAAATTTAAAATCGTCAACAACACCTGTGAGAAACTCTAAAGCTACGAGAGCTTACACAAACAGGCCTGAAGCTTTCCTTCTCAACTTAATAAATACCGTACAGGCTTATAGTTAAATTAATTTTCCTTTCATAACAAGGAAAACAATTTAAGAACCAAATTAGCTATTACAGTTGCCTGCAATATATAAGAAAGAGTTTCAAATTCCTCACAACATTATTTGAGGAGTTCTCAAAGAATTTGGAAACCTAAACAAAGTTCAAAAAAACAGTCAATTGCGAGTCAGACTTGCAACACTAAGGGTTTCGTGCAAATAGGCTGAAGACATTAGATATTATTTATTTAATTGTTACGCCATCAGACATCGTTTTTGAAAACGTTACGTTTAGCTGTCATGTTTCGTCATGAGATGTTGACAGACGGACTTACAGATGGATAGACAGTGAAGCTTAAATCAAAGGGTTCCGGTTTAACCCTTCGTGTACGAATACGGAACCATTAAAATACCAGAAGTATCAAGAGTTTAATGAAAAACTTGCACTGAAGTATGGAATCTAATCGAAGCTATTTGAGAACGATTTTAGCCTGTAAGTACATAGATGGTGGAGATAATTGATCGTTAAAACATGTAAACTGTTCTTACGTAAGAGTCGTGCGAACATTTACTTTAAGACCGCTTTGATAAGCATTTTATGTTATTTTTACTGTCATCATTTAGGTTAAATTGTGTGTTACATGTTTATTGATTTTTGTTTTATGTTTGATGGTTTTGAATGCCCGGATTCGTTGTTCAATAATCTTTTAGTTGAAAACCTCCACCCTTTTGAAGTTGTTTAAAAAACGGATCATGATAGTCGGGTTTGGAATCATATTTTTCAAAAGTCAAGGAGCTCACCACAACTTCATATCATGAACAGTTGTCGTTGAGAAAGACATCCATAGAGCGTTATCTCGCTTCTACTAATGTCTTGCAGTAACTTGCTGTTTGAGCTACAATCTCTGTATCATTCCGATGGATACATTTCTTACTATGGAACATGAGACATCTTATAGCCCAATTCATCGGCTCTCCCATTCTCTAACTTGCGAAAACCTCGGCAACAAGAATATAATGATACCATGCTGATAATATGTCTCCTTGCCTTGGTGCAGTACAAAGGCAAGGAGACATTTGCATATAATACATTTGGCGGTATCTGAAAATGTACGCTATTGTAAGACAGTGCCAAGGCCATGCCACGGCGGCTCCGGGTCTATGGACAAATTAAATTTCTTTGAGAGCAAACGATGATGAATCGCTCTAATATGTGTTGAACGGTACCTCTGCTATGAGATAGGGTCGCCGTAAATGATTGTAACTAATTGTACTTTTAGCTTTCATTGTATAAATAAAAAGTCTGTACCACTATAGATCTCGATATTTTATAAACGTAGGTAATGCATACTAATATTATAAATGCGAAAGTATCTCTTGTCTGTCTGTCTCTCGCTTTCAGGCAACAAAACTGAACCGATTGCAATCAAATTTGGTACAAAGCTAGTCTAGAGCCTGGAAAAGTCACTCATTTCGATGGTTCTGAAGTTTTATCCTATCCGTGCGTGGATGTAACACTAGCTTAGCCCTCAGATTTCTTTTTGGAAAAGTTCTTCTTCAGATGGAACCCCAAGACTATCCCTTATTGATCTGTGGTCATTAAATAAAGCATTCGACTGGAAATTCTTGGGTTCGATGCCGGGTTGTACTCTAAGTGGTATAGGGGTCGGAATTTGAAATGTAATGTCGTTTCGACCCCTATTACGAAGAAAAGCTATATTTAGCGGTAATGTGGGTAGATATTTATTATTTATCTGTGTTCGAGGTTTTAGTACCACTAATATAAGTATTTTGTAAATAACTTTAATTTCATATTCCAGCTCTGTGCTACGGGATCAGAGATGTAACGATTTTTAGACTTCACATGTATGTTAATGTACCTACTTAGATGTATACAGCTTCATGGCTTTTAGCTGAATCTACTAAAAATTAAATAATATTTTAGTAAATTAATCGCAAAGAAGCCTTTTATGTACATCATGTTCTTGCAAATAAGTGAAATCAAGCAGTATATTAGACAGAAAAAATACGAATATTAAATGTAAGCTCTGTTTATTTGCGAGTATTTTATTTAAACTTTACAATTCTCAAGTGAAATGGTCTGTATTATATTAAACCCATTAATAGATCCATTGTTTACATGCATGGAGTTAATGTAGAAATGTAACACGCATCCATTAGTGAGCTACTATTAATAACGCGACCGCATCAATTAAGGCCACGCCAGTTGCACGGTGACACCATCCTTTATTGTAATTAACTTTACTTATTATTTTAATTAGTTAGATATTCATTATCAGCTACAAAAGCTATTATGGAATGACTAGTGCAATTTATTTATTTTTTATTTATTTATTTATTTAAAAACATAAGTATAAAGAGTTATGAAGTCATATGCGCATATCGTGCAAAATAAACTTATTTGAAAGACAAATGGTTGGCTGGGTAATTAATATTGTGCGCGTGGCGTACACAAATACTAACATTACTGTGAATTGCATCGTATTTCTACTATCAAAGTTAAAAATTATCAAAAAATGCTGCTTAAGCTTTAACAACATTTCAAATTAACTTAACTTCTCATTCTTCTTTAAGTGAATTTGAAAAATCATTTATACAAATTAGGCTAAGTAGCACTTATCGACCTTCTTATCGCCCCTTCCTAAAGAAAACGTCGCAACGAAATCAGATCACAATTTTCTGACTACGTCATCATCTCATCTCATCTCATCTCAGTCGCTGTCCACTGCTGAACGTAGGCCTCCCCCAAAGAGCGCCAACCATCCAACGTCATAGATAGTAATAATGTTTGTTGCTATAAATACATTGTTGTTTACAAATAACAATAGTGTAATATGATAATCATAACATATGTTATTACATCGGATATCATTTACGTTAACTGTGAAGCCTTTACTGAGGAAGTGCGTAGTTTGTCATACTACGTGATATACGTTACGTACACGTGCATATGTATGTGCCTACATGGTCCGATTAAGACGACTGCAATCTGCCTTTTTTCAGTTTGTGCTCTGGCCTAACTAATTGTTTCACCGTCTATGCAAGCTTCCACATTCAGCCATATTTACCAATTTCGACAATGTATTTATAACCGGATAGCCGAGTGGCTCTGATAACCATGCAAAAGCACACTAGGCGACGTGTCGCGTGTTCGATCCCCGCATAGGACAATAATTTGTGTAATCTATGAATGGTTGTCCTGAGTCTGGGTGTCTTTGTGCAATTGATTTTAACGTTTGTGAAACCTCCGCGACAAAAGCATTAAATTCCTTCATTCGTTTTTTTTTAAGTAAAGTATGCAATGTTATTCAAATACCAGTACTAAAAGTTTCTAGGACAGTTTTTGAGATACAGTCTAGTTTCAGACAGACAGTGGAGCCTTAGTAGCAGGTGACCGGTTTCACCCTTTTATTACGGAACCCCTGCAATGGTGAGAATTCGAACGCACGTTTACCCATTCCTAATCCACAAGGAAACAGTGGCATGCTAATCTATGACACGTGCATGTCAATACACTGCAATAACTGGTACTATAGTGTTCGTTTACACTAGCACACACAGTACTAAGACCCTCTAATAAGTTAAGGAACTTTCTTATATGTCTCTACATATGTACTATCATTTTAAAGTGACAAAGACGGCATAAAAATTAAGGTCAATTTTTTTCTCTTAACGACATTCTTAAATGTCATCAAGAGAGTATGATGTGCCTCTCACACCTAGTGAAATTTCCAAAAACGTTTACGTTAAAAGAAAACACGAATGTACGGAAAGGTCAAAGTCACGTGACTTAAATAGATGAAATGACATTTTTATACATTTGAGAGTAATTTGTTGGAATATCACTTGGCAGTTGGCATAAGTCGTATCTCCTGTTACTTTAAAAATGTCTAATGTCTATTCAATCTCGTTACGTATAGTGGTAAACACCCAACTGCTATAGCAGTGTCGTGTAGGTCACCACGCCAAATCCGCTGCGCCCGAAGTATCGCGGTATGCTTCCTGACTCGGACAAAGATTTGAGTAATTCACAAACGCTTATTCCGAGTCTGGGTGTAGGCGACTTAAATGTTTATGACAATTATTAAATACCTTACTGCGGAAGTCGTTTAAAAAGGAACATGTACATTTTTATAATAACTATTGTGAGACTGATCCGTTATTAAATGATGCTTACTCACACGTATTTATCGGGGGTGCGCGAATAGTTTCGGAGCCAACCGGAGTCCTTAATCATGAGCTGTCGCGGCGGGATCGCGAGTCGGATAATGAATATGAGTGTTTTAAAATGATGCAATGGTTTACTCACGCGTATTTATCGGGGTAACCCATCATTTAAAAATGAATCATTCTCACGATAGTTACTATCAAAACTCATATACATATTATAAAATGAACAGTTAAATGAATGTTGCACATGAGTGTCCAACTATAAGCACAGTTTAACTAGAACTCCCTCATATCGGTCCTCTGCTGCGAGGTAATCACTTTGTAAACCTGATTCATGAGTTGTGAACGTATATTATTCGCTAAACTCGGTAAATGTTCTGCGAATTATGTGCGGTTTTACTTGTAGAGCAATTCGGAACCGCCACAAAGCGTTAGCGATATACGAGTATGTACTCACTACCAGCAACTCCGCCCACTACAAACCAAAATGACGACAAGGGAATATGGAACCGGGATTAAAACTATCCATTGTCGTGTTAATCCAGGCTACAGACTATAAGTGCACCAAATTTCGTTAAAATCTGTTTAGTAGTTTTTGCGATAGAGTGTAACAAACATTTTTTTATCCAAACAAACTTTCACGTTTTTCATTTTTGTTCATCATTGTACTAATATTAAGAGAGAGAGGTAATATTATTATAGCAACGGTGCTACTAGGAAGCGGTGACGAGACGACCTGATGCTTACCGAGCGGGCTGGCTCCATGGGGCCCAGAATAGAGAATCGTGGAAGAATTTTGGGGAGGCCTTTACCCAGCAGTGGGACACAGTGGGCTATAGAAAAACGGCGCAGTTTTTACGGTCAAAGCAGACTCTTTTAACTCTTAATTCTTGGTTACCAAGACCATCAGTCACGCTTCAAGAACGTTGAAGATGAATGATGCCAGTGACTTGAGGGTGGAAAATTTTACGTAACCGCATTTTTTGGTCTTGTGTCAAATAAACAAACAAGTCTAATTATATGTCGTAAGTTTATAATTAAGTTTGATGTGTCTAGGCCTGGCTGTGATGACAAAACCCCCTTAAAGCTCCTGGCTCACAACTACTGTTATAAAATATTCAACTAGAAACTTCTAAACTTTCCTCTAGTGTAGCGTTTGACAATTGTCTTCGTATGTTGAATTGTTTTTGTGTTAGACATGCTAATAGTATTCTATCAAAACCGGTCAAGTGCGAGTCGGAGTCGCGACACTGAGGATTCCGTAGACACAGGCCAAAAACTTTTTTTAAAGAAGAATCTGGGTAGTCATTTGAACGAGTTTGCGTAATGTTTATTTCTATTTTACATAGCTACCACGGTTCATATGATACAGACTGGTATCAGACAGACGGATAGACGAATCGACAGCAAATCCGTGGGTACAATACAATAAAACCGGCATCTCAGTCAGAATTATAATAGGTAAGCAGTAACATTATACTAACGCCGCCTGCGAACATCGGCCTAAAATAGCAGACATCTGCGACCAGCAAAAAGGCATAAAAGCAACGATTTCTGGTTTTACGGTCTAGGTAACACATGTATCTGAAATCTAGACTGATAAGGGCGTTCGTGTACTAGGAAGCAAGTCTAGAACAGTACATATCTGCATGTACCTAGTTTTTGAATATAGTTAGTGTGTTGATATTATACATTATACAGATTTTTGCCTTTGAGTGAAACGGCGAAAAGCGGCATCACTTCTACTACAGTTTTATGAAGACGTCATTGATATTTTAATTTCATAGTGTCTTACGTATAGCGGCCTCAAATATTTGTTTGTTTGCCACACCTACACACGTATTGTATTGTTATTGAATATTGTAAACGGAAAGACAGCGTGCTGTTGGGGAGTTTGTTGCTCCGTTTCTTCTCTCGCAGCAAAAGCACTTAGGAAGCGGCGAAGGATGGGTGAAACTGGGTGCTGTCCAATGTAATTTGTCCTTCAAAAAGGACCTTCTTAGTTGCCTAATTTGAATAATTGACTTTTGATTTTGATTGCAAACTCCCAGAGAAACAGACCAAAGTAAACGACTCAAACTCTCAACAACAACCTTTTACTTAACGACTCATTGTGAAACAACAAAATTTTCTCCCTCCAATTTAAAAAGTCAACGTGATATCAATATGGCGTCCGTATAAATCGATAGTACTTCCAGATAACAATATTGAAGCAGGGATACACTGACTAGCTTTATTGGTGTAGTAAAACCTCTCGACTAAATAGGATTTAGTGAACAATTTGCTGAAGGCAGAGGCAGGACTTTCGGAGATTTAATTAATTAGACATTGATCGGATATGTAGGTTTGGATTGAGGAAAAACGAGGATAGTCACATTCTTTAGTTACTTTGTGTACTACTATGTAATGTCAGATCATGTTTTGTGTGCACTGTAGAGACTGGTTCAGATCACTACGTCAAACTCATTGTGCGCGACTTGTTGCGGGTTCGTTCCCCGCGCAGGACCAGCGTTTGTGTCTTGTTCTGAGTCTGGGTGTCTTTGAGCACGAGTCTTGAATATTTGTGAAGCTTTCTGCAACACAAGTACGAAAGTATAAAGCTGACTAAATAGACTTTTATAAAGTATACCGGTTACCATTGTCCGTTCGTCCGTTTGTCACCAGACTAAATCTCACGAACCGTGATAGCTCACAGATTAAAAATTTCTTCATTAAATAATGAACAAAGACATCGAGGTTTAGCAACGCTTGGCACTGACTTAAAATTGATGCGCGACCATCTCCTGCCAATTATTTTTTCTACAGCCAATTTTAACTATTTACGTTTTCTAACCATTAACTTACCTTCTAAACCATTTAATACCTGATCTTGTTAGTAATTATTCCGGGTTTCCGTATCCAAGTGGTGTACTTACAAGATGCCATTGTCATCAATATTAATGCTCCTCTGAGACAAAAGCTACAGTTTATGAAGCCACAGTTAGCGGTAAGTGAATAACTAAATAGTTAATGTAGGTACTGGATACGCCTACGCCTTTGATAGTACTAAACTGGGTTTATTAAAATGTTTTTGGACATTGATAGGGGTACCTTTTGTCTATGGTCTGTCTTTATCTGGACTATAAACTCCACGGATAGATAGAGCGGTTTTGGTCACTGCGTCAAACAGTTCGACAAACGTTTGTGTAATCCACGACAGCTTGTTTTGACTCTGGTGACTTGAATGATTGTAAAACCCCCCGCGACACAAGGAAGAAACTCCTTAATGCGTGAGTCTCTTTTGTAGTTAGAACAAAACTATACTAACAAGCAACTAAATAAAACAAAACTATTTATCAATTACTTAACAATCTGGAACTACAAAAATAAAGCTCTTCATATCCAGTAGCTCTCGTAGTGTATCCTCATTAGTCCCTGACACCGGCACATCACACATCGCTCACTGCATTAACGAGCTAGATCGATCTCAGCAATTTGCGGATATTGCAACTTGTATGATCGGAATGCCAACACAGTTACTACTGTGAACAAGTCCTTAGACTTATGAAGAGAGAGAGAGAGAGAGAGAAGTGTAGAGGCAAGACTCCGTTACAGGGAAAGAAGTGTGCCTATTTCGCTCGCATAAATGCAATTATACTGTTTCAAGAGTAGGTAGTATGTAGTCATCGGTGTTTCATGTACGACAGCTTAATAAAATGGTTTTTAGAATTTTTACTCGGCCTATTTCAGGATCAACGCTAAAACATTATTACAGCAGTTGCATGTATGTTATCTGGTATTACATATATTATTACTTGCTGGTACCGGGCCCAATTTGTAAATATAGCATTCATAAACAAAAACAAAAACACTCAAATCGGTCGAGCCGTTTAGGAGGAGGTTCGTCTCATACACACATGTAAAATAATTAATCATATTTACGCATAAAGATGTGAGGTTATTGCGTTTCAAACAAACAAACAAACAACGCGCTAGTTGAAAACTAAGTAAACAATATAGGCAGAGTCACCTCTTACATTCATACTAGGTAGTATAAATGTTAGTTTTATCTACTTTGCTTGTCTAGTCCTATATTGAATATTAAGTGCATTTTAATACATACATTACGTTACATACTTTTAGTCAATTCCATTTGTTGACAGTCCCGGTTTGAAGAACATCCTGTATTATAATCACCATAATATTTACTGAACGAGTATGTATCAAATAAACAGTTAAGTCGGAAACACGTGAAGTAATTACAGACTTGAGGAATACTAAATAACAGTTCTTAGTTAATCTATTCAGCCTATAGAAGTCCACTGTTGGACATCGGCCTCTCCCAAGAGGTATCACAACACCCATTCGCATCCGCATGACCTTTTAGGTCACCAGCCCAACGGGCTGGGGGCTGTCAAAAAAAAATATAGTATAGTATGTTTTACTAAGCAAGACAATTTTCTAACAAGAATGATTCTGAGGAAAAATCTCTAGAACTGTAAACGCAGCTGAAAACCTTCGAGAGAAGTGCTTGTCTTATTCCAGGTGACAAGGTAATAAAATGTCTGGACTGTAGTAGGTGAGGCTAACAAAATTTCTGATACGTTAAAGTTCCTGTAACGAACAACTTATGCCTTTGTTGTTACTTTTGCATGTAGTTCACAACCCTTAACAGAAGCAATTTGACTTAAAAATCAATTCTATTGTCAAGCTATAAAGATGATTTTCAAACACATCTTCCCATTAACATGTGACCTATCGTTTAATAAATGTTCTTTCTCTCTCGATCTTTCATTAATTCTATAACGTAGTTATAAAGTCGTACCAGCCCTGCAGAAGTTTGTCTCCGGCACAGCGCAAGTGTTATTAGCTTTCAGATTTGTCCCGAATTTACACTTAATCGGACTTGCGAAGTCTTTACGAAGTTCGCTGCGAACTCAATTAATACGCATTGAAATATTATTGTAGAAAGGAGGTTGTTATACATTGAATATTATTGTAATTGTTGAAGGAACGTAAAGAATTGTGGGTACAAGGGTATGTCGCAACAGTGATTTTTGAAAAGAATCAGTGTAATGGTATATTTTTTGTCTCCGTAATGGTTTAAATAAAGCTTTTAAAAAGGATGCTACGTCATCTTGCTTCAAGACCACTAGCTACAGGCACTGCTATACGATGACGATGAATCACATTAATTCACAAACTTTTCAGCGAGCGGCCGTATATTACAAGCTCAACAAAAACTCAACAATTAAACTTTTCACCTCACTCCGTCGATTGGCGTATTCGAGCAAGCAAATAGGACGAAAATAGCAGCAAAACACACTGACATCTGAAAAAGTAAATAGTCTGTAGTAAACATTTGAAACAGTTAATATTTTCAATTAAAAACAAGTTGTTGCGACGTTTAATTTCCAGTTGATACGGGTTCCGGCGCGCGGCGGTCGAAGGGAATTGGCGCGTAATTGCGCGGACGCCATACTTGTTTTACTATGCGCTCGCTGATTGGTCGGTAGCGAGTGCTCGTAGTCCGAGGTTAATGAACCGTTAGTTTGAATTTTGAATTGAATGATGTTAGGTCCGGTTAGGTTTGGGAATGAGACCTGGTTTATTGTAAATAGTATTGCGTCCTAAACGTCAGTGTTGGAGATGTATATTATGACCATAGAAATATAAATAATAAGGTAATATTAAGATTTCTATGATTATGACGCATTTTGAATTAAAATGCTTCAGATGAATTGTCGACACACCACCTACAACCTGCCGTCACATTTCATGAACTACTTTATTAAGAAACTGTGTTACTCTCAAAAGTAATTTTAAAGAAAACACGCTCTTCAGGCGATTTCTGTATTTATTTAAGCTTACCGTACACAAGCACCAATTTATAAGGGGATTATAAAAACATTCCACACTGAATATTTTTATACATTTCTTACTTTTAACTCGCTTAGTAATTACTTTCAATCATTTAGCAGTGGCGAAGGGTGAATTTTCTTAGAAGGGAAGCCGGACCAAAAAAAAACCTTACCTTGCTTGTGATGCGTGAATTCTAGTTATTATGGCTTGTATCTTATATCTTGTACGATGAATTTTCTTTAGCATTCTTATTATGAACTACATGCGTATTAGCAAAAAATGTTTTTATCCTATGATTTCCGAAATCATGCAATGATAAACAACTACGGATATGTTTTTCGGTCTGAACATGTTTTTAGATGAATTTGTAAGATTATTAATATCATTAAATCCCGTGTGGCTCCATAAGCTGTTAGAATCTGAGCATAACAAGCAAGGAAAACAAAACATTTTATTTAATTTACAATTTCCCGTGAGCCAAGGATACTTGTTGTAAAAAGAACTATTAAAATGTTTGAAAAACCCATCGCGTCGTTTATAATAAAATAATCATGTCAGGGCGAGCACGGCCTAAATGAATTACGTGCTTTTTATTTTCAAAACTCAACTTTGAAAAGAATGTTTCCTCAGTCAACAATAATCTGTCAGGCAGCATTCTACGTTCACTAATGCCGCCATGCTATCGAAGTTACTCTATTATAACATATTACTACTTAAATAACAACTGCTTCTATTAAAACTACAAACTAAAACAACTTACCTAAATACCTGCGTGAAATAGACGACTACCAAACAATATAACTAAACTGCACCACACTGCACTAACACGACACAAAACTATCACTAATTCACTCTAGTTTACACTAATTTACTCAAATAAATAAATTTCAACAATAGTACATGACCAATTCTAAATTATTATACTAATATCGAATGAAATGCAAATGGTCTGGTGAAAAAAATATAAAGTTTGACAGATAAATGACCGCGAACCAAAAGTGAAAAGAAACTATCATTCTATCCCGTTCCGGCGGACAACGAAGTTCGGTATCATTCTATCTCGTTCTGGCGTATCTCTCCGTCCCTATAACTCGAAAAATTGCGGCTTCCCTAGCTCCTAAGATTGGCACGCTTTGTGACGTCAAGGTCACGATCGGTGCAATAGAAACTTTGTACTGGATTCCTGTTTCGCCTTACGAGTTACCTTAGTCCTTACTAACGACGACCAAATGTGCGTGAGCGGGATTTATTGCGCGGTGTATAATGGTAGGCGATTTTTTTTATAGTTATTTTTAAAAGCAATTTTATTGTTATATCAGTACTATAACTTCGTAAATTATTAATTTGTTTCAATGATAATGAAAAATAATAGACACTAGTATTTTCTATATTTCGAAAGGGAAGCCGGTAGGAATCGAGTTGTATGGAGCCTTCGCCACTGTCATTTAGCATCTGGTTTCAGGAAGGAAACAATCTCGTAATTGTTTAGTAAGTGTTATTGCCTGTTTATTGCGATAATTACTCTTCGGTGACTAATTAGCTGTGGAAGTTTCTTCCGGGAACACTGGAAACTGACCAAATGTGGGCAGATAAACTGAAGTAGAAGCGCGATGATACTCTATTGGGAGTAGTTGACTCAATTTCTCTTCACTACTACGTAGTATATACGCACTATACGTACCAAACAAAGTCGCTTTCTCAGTCCCTATATCCCTTTGAAAGCTTAAATCTTCTCAAAGGATTTTAATGCGGTTGTTTAATAGATAGAGTGGTTTAAGAGAAAGGTTTTCATTCATAATTTGATAGAGAATTTAAACATAGTAAATTTTAGAGGTTTAACAATTTTTACGCTTCCAAACACTGGCTTAACCCTACGAGATGCATTAAAATGTTGTACACTACAAAAAGATCTACAAAAATCTGTACAGAATATGTCTATCTTTTAATGTCTAACATTTTTACCCTCAACGACACTTATTTCGAAGTTGTTACTGAATAAATTCTGTAGTTTATGTAAGCATTGCACCCCTGCATAGCTGTGGTGGCGCTAGTATACTACAAGCCAACACACACTCAGGTAAAACTTTCTAAAGCTAATATTTCAGTACGTGCCTGTACCTTCATATAACACTCGTATATGTAACATTAAATGGTACGCCTCACTTCCACAACCCTATGTTAAGTAGATTACAATTATGAGTAAAAGAAACAAAAAAAACCTCTATTATCCTTTTGTTAAACTTACAAACCGGTCAAGTGCGAGTCGGACTTCGAACAGAGGGTTTCGTATAAATAGTGCGAAGAAAATTTTATCGGTTGGATTACAAATTTAAGTGAGGGCTCAAAATGTTTATGTCACTAAATAAATTTATGACAACATCCAGAATTTTTTTCGCTTAATCTTTTTATAAATGATGTTTGAGGGTAACATCATTTATAAAATTTTAACTGTCGAGCCTTCAAGGTTCCTAAGATAAGATATTAGATAAGATATTCCTAAGATACAGCCTGTTGTCAGGAGGACAGAGAGCGGGGCCTCAGTTATAGGGTTAGGTCTTAACTCTCTGCGTACGGAACCCTAATAAAAGAACACAAGCTATTAACTTAAAAAGAAAATACATTATTCTTTACTTTTTACATCCTTTGCGAACAATGTATTCCTGTGTTCTGGAATATTATAATTACAATAAAAGTACTTTATGTGAAAGTTACGCGTTGTTGTAATGTTGCGCATGTGTCTCGAGGTAAAATTACAATTGTATGCCGTAAATACTTAGCTCTACAAAAAGGGCTTAGGGCACCAATGGAAACTGGTCTGAACATACATATGAATTTTCTTTTTTCTTTTGTAATTAACTTATTTGTTTTTTTAATTATAGCCTTTTTGCTCTTTGCTACATCCGCTTGGGCTGTAGTATTTAGAGTGGGTTCTATTTACTTACATATCAGGCTTTTTAGAAATCGATTAATGATGTAACAGTTTACTCACGCGTCTTTATCGTGGTTGCCCGACTAGTTTCGGGCGAGCGAGTCGAAAAGATAAATACACGTGAGTAAACCGTTACATCATTTAATAATGAATCATTTTTAGAAATCGTTTCAACGATTTCGTTCGTAATTGAAAATATTATGATTTGGAATAAAATACAGATTTACAGATTTTCATAATATTAGTATGTTCCAATTGGTTATGATCTGAATTAAAGTGATATAAACCTGTTTCGAACGTCGTTCTGTGTAATGACCTATCGGCCGCAGGATTAAATCATAGCTTTGTGAATCACGTGACTGTTGTGTTAGGTATTCTATAGTAACTATCATGTCACCTCTATGGGTTTTGGGGATATGTGGTGTAACTGAATTAAAGTGAAGATTTGCAAAATTGAGTACTGAGTGTGGATGCTAGGTATTTCGTTTGTTAGCCCTTCACCTAGATTTTCCTAAATAGCTTCAGCAGCGCAATACGTAAATAACTCATCATAAAAATAACTGTCCACAACCACCTCTAAGGTTCAAATCAGTGTTTAGTTGTATAACCAAGGTTTACTATGGCAGATTATTAAAATTTGCCGCTTTTTCTTTTGGGCATATATCACTGAACAGACTCTACCTTAAAAGTACATACCTTTAGGTGCCACTTTGATCCATTACCTGCTATACATAAGGTTCATTTTACTGTTGCAGGGCCTCGTACGTGTCGGTGCTGACGATCGTGGCGTTCTCTCTGGAGCGCTACCTGGCCATCTGCCACCCGCTGCACCTGTACGCCATGGCGGGGCTCCGGCGCGCGCTCCGCATCGTGGCCGCACTCTGGCTGGTCTCCCTGCTCGCTGCATCGCCCTTCGCGCTTTACACTACTGTCAGCTATTATGACTATCCTCCAGGTAAGTTTGTGATATATTGATAGTGGATTGGCGGATCAGATAGGTAAGTGAACAAGTATTGTGAGTACATATACGCATATGCCCAAGACTGGTTGTTGTTGGTGACAGTACTACTTACAAGGATTGAATTTTCTAGTGAAGATAGGTGTCGTCCTATTATTGAGGATATGGGTAGAGAAAAGATGTAGAAGCTAAGGCGTTGTATGTAATTGGTAACAGGACAAAAAAAATCATCTCAGATTCAACTAATTTATGGGTGGTAAGATAAAATTTATGTATGTGAACCACTAATTAATCTATCGTGAATATTGATATCATGTACTTCAATTACAATCAACCTAAAAGCACCAATATCAATATTTCTCATAAAGCCATGCACAAGACCGAAGGATTGAAATGAAAAATCTGAAGCGCTTTCATTACTTAAGGGCTTTTAGTCCATGGTTCATATAAAGCTATGAATTATTGATAATAATATAAGCAATGTCAATATAAAATTATTGATCAATTATTCAACCAGTTACGGTTGACCTTCCAACCTTTTCTATCTTACTTAACGCGACAGTTTGTACGTATGGATGTTCCTTCCCCTTTCACGCAAAAACCACTGAACGGATTTAGATGAGACTTGGTACACAGATAGTTTATACCAGGACTAGCTGTTACCCGCGACTTCGTTACCGTGGGTAGAAGTTATAAGTTATGATTTATACCTGCCCTGTTTTTTCACATTTTCCATTGTACCTATCTTCGCTCCTATTAGTCGCAGCGTGATGGTTTATAGCCTAAAGCCTTCCTCGATGAATGGTCTATTCAACACAAGAATTTTTCAATTTGGACCAGTAGTTCCTGAGATTAGCGCGTTCAAACAAACAAACAAACTCTTCAGCTTTATATATTAGTATAGATTAAAATAAAGGATAGTTTTTATCTTGCTTTTATGCTCTCGTTGGATCATTTTCGATTTGTAGCAGGCGTGCCCGCGGGCAAAAGCTGGTATCTGCACAAACTTATAGGGTCTAGACTTTATTGAATTACAGACTTGATAAATGAATTTAATATGAGATTATTCCACGTTATGAATAATTTTGTTGTTGACTTATTTTTTTTTTTTACCTTTTGAAGTTTAATTAGTCATCGTTCCTGATGAGATTGGAAATGCTAAAGGTGATTCGGGGAAGCGCAGTGCTCTCGTTAGATCGAATTTCTAGATCGATTGGAGGACCGCAGTGAGCGTGGTGATCGATACCCAAACCTGTTTTATAAAGGAAGAGGCCTGTGCCTCTGGGATATTTATAGGCCAGTATTATTTATTTTTTGAAGATGTATTGGGCTTTTTGTTGTCATTCTGGACCAGCATTTTTTATATCTTCGTCCCATGTAGTAAACAGGGAAAGGAAAGCTTTGGAGAAGGGCTTAACATGAGACGGGTTCCAGTGCAGTACAATGCTGCTGTCTATTTGTAACGTTGTACCTTGCTAGCTCTAAGAATAGGTTAGAAATTATAAAACTACAAATAATTACAATAGAATCATTATAAAACTTAACTCTAAAATTATTAAAACGCCTTAATTAAACTAAAAGAAACACAATTCTATCACTTATAAATTTAAACTACATATTAATATAATTAACTTGTCATAAATATACTACGGAACCCAATATTAATTGTTTACGCGAAGGTCCGCGCATCTATCGCGCCTGCGCATCTCTAAACAAGTTAAAAACCGGTCCCGCCGCTCGCCACTCTTCGGCTCCGCTCGGGCACATTCGTTAAATGCAAACGGCAGACGACTTAAGTGCATCAGACGTGACGGCTGTGTCACACGCTCTCAGATACCGTAACATCGTGCCTAATTAACACGTGGTTGTTCTAAAAAACAAATCCGAATCGGAAATCCCGCTGGGGTAAGTTTCCATGCATTGCTTGATAGTGTTTCTATTGTAAGGTGTTCTCCTTTGCTTAACATTCTAGCTAGAATCAGCTGTTCCTTTTTTTTCTTTTGTTGCTGGGACACTGTGACCTTTGGACCCGGCTACGTGGTCCGAGCTCTGTTAACGCTTGCCTTGTGTCTGCGCTTCCAGGATTTTATGTTCCACCTTGGACCCTCGCTTCGCAACCTATTCTACCTTGCGGCGAGTGGAAGACCGACCGGATCCTGTCTGGACTACCGGAAGCGTACCTGGGAAGGAGCAAGGCCGCCGCCAGAGCTACCCACGGTTCAGGCCAGTGTTCCCAGTTTACTTCTACGACCTCCTGATCTGGGTGTGATTGGGGCAACGGAAGTTGGCCGAAATAAAGACAAATTTCCTCAAAAAAAGATTTGCTTTATTTGGACCTACCTACCTACCTGCCGGCAAGCCTACTACCAGGCAAGTGCCGCAGTGGCGCCCAAAACGTGGTTTCTGTTGCCTAATCACATCTAGGTTCTAGACCTTTGTCAGCTGCTAGATATTCTTCTACCTACAACGTTATTGTGAACGAGACGGTGACTCAGCGAACTGGTACGTACTTTCACATTATCATACTGTACTCTTTTTCTTTTCTAATTTATTTCTGTGTCTGTGTTTTCTTCTGTCTTTCTGTTTTATGTTCATTGTTAACTGTTGCGTATTGTATACGTTACTTTTGAAGCACATAACGGTTATTATTTTAAAGAAGAAATCTACCTACATTTTTTCATTTTATTTTGAGTGCAACTAAATTGAACTAAATTTAATATTAACTGCAAATTGTAAACTATTATTGTAAATTACTGTAAAGCTACTTTATTAACTATTTCTAAATAGTTAATTACTATTAATTGTGGTTATACGTAACAGTTCGCACTATTATTTCTTTCCTTCCTCTGTTTTTTTTTCTGTTCTATAATTTTAATTTTCAGTCACCCACTGATTTTCATTTCACATCTCATTTCATTTATTTTGGGTTATTCATTTTTCATCACCACATCGTAGTTAATTTTACTTGTAAAGAACACCATTTCATTGCCATCTAGTAGTTTGTATTCTATCTCTGTTTTCATTTCCTTAATTTCCGCACTTTAAGCGTCATGGAAACCTACCCTATTAAATTCTTTTTGCTGAACAAAAACGAATTAGTGTACGAGGTGCTTATTAGAGGCGAGGAACCTGCGTCAACGGTACTTGAACTACGTAAACAAATTAATAAACTTACGCCTATTATTCCTACTTCTGACATTTGTGAATCGGGCATAGAACCGGACGTTGATATTTCGGGTGCTAGCATATCTTTAAGCGAGCTATTATCACGCGTTAAGAACCTTGAAGATAAGTTCGATAATAATCTCTTTGAACGTACTAGAGCTTTATGCAATCACCTATATCACCGTATAAAACGTTTAGATGTTTCGGATACTAAATATGCAGACAAAATAAAATCACTAATAAAACATATAACTACACTTTCGTCAAAATTAGACACAATTAATAACTCTGCTAATCCTACTAGCTGTGAGCCTGTAGTAGATGTTGTTCATCAAATTCCACCTAGTGATAATCCACCACACGTGTCGATACATTGTGACCGCTCGCATATTAGTGATCTACAAAAACTTAAATATAATGGCAAATCTTGCGTTCACGCCTTTATACAAAGGGTGAAGGAGTACAGCACGGCTAGGAACATACCTTCTTCGAAACTGTTAGCTTACGCCACGGAAATATTTACTGGTGACGCGTTACATTGGTACCGTAGTATCAGAACCTCTGTGTCTACGTGGGATGAACTAGTGGCAGTACTGGTTGAAGATTTCAGTCAGTTCGACTATGACTACCGGCTTCTGTCTGAGATTCGGCAGCGTACTCAAGGTGATTCTGAGACCATCACAATTTATTTTGCTAAAATGATAGAATTATTCTCCAGGCTTAGTAAAGGAATATCGGAACAAGAAAAACTAGAGATCCTTCTACATAACATTCGACCTTGTTATGCTAGTGTGCTGGCGTCTAACTCATCATCAATAAATTCTATTGACAGCTTAAAAACAATCTGCAAGAACTTCGAAAAAATACAGTCTATAACTTCGCAATTTAAAGAACCTCCTAGAGTTACAGGTGAAACCTTGGCTCCAGATCTTGCCTTCTCAAAATTTAATGAATCTAATTCAAATAAACATAAATTCTACAATCAACATAGATACAATAAATACAACAATCCTGATAATAATTCACCTTACACTAAAACTAATTTTAAAAATCAACATGGTAATAATAATTTCTATCATTTTAATAAAAAACCAAACACTAGTATATCTGCTATATCACAGCCTAGTTCAAACACAAAAACTGTTTTCTGTCCACGTTGTCGTAACTCTGATCATCCACTGAGTCAATGTAATGCTAACAGGTACCCTATTTGTTTTAAATGTGGAACTAAAAACGTAAAATACCCTGATTGCCCTAAGTGTCATACAATATCTAATTCAAAAAACTAACTACTGAAGATTGTCGTAATATAAAAGATGAAACTAAAGGTTCTAAAAACTTTGATGTTAACGATTGGCAAAATTGGCTATCAACTATTAAAACTTTCTTTTCAAGCTATTTTGTTACAACAATCTTCGATAAAAAACCTATAGATGATATTCGACCCTACGCAACTGTCCAGATTGGTAATATTACCTTGTGTGGATTACTAGACTCTGGCTCAGCTGCAACTATTCTAGGTAACAATTGCCTTGAATATCTAAAACCTATCGGCCTAGCTATTCATAAAGACCTAAAAACCTTCACTGCTGCAGGAGGCGAAAATTTACCTACTATTGGTTATGTTAATTTACCCGTAACATTCGAAAATCAATTTCATATTTTAAAAGCCTATGTTATACCTACTATAAAAACCAATCTCATACTCGGTGTTGATTTTTGGACAAAATTTAATCTCTTTCCAAAATTTTACAATTCTATTTCATTGCATAGTTTGTCTAATTGCCCTACTAACGTAAACACGGTCTCTGAAGCAAATGTTGTGTTACATTCCTACCATGAACTAACAGATAATCAACGTGTTACCGCTGATAATGTAATCGATCAGTTTAAGGATATTTCTACTGAAAAGTGTGGTTTAGGTAGAACTAATCTAGTCATGCATCAGATTGATACTGGAGATTCTATACCTATTAGACAAAGATACTACCGCGTTTCTCCAGAGAAGCAACGTATTTTATCTGAGGAACTGGATGAAATGCTAGCTCTAGGTGTGGTTGAAGAATGTGAGAGCCCTTGGTCTTCCCCTGTCTTACTTATACCTAAAAAAGATGGCAGGCTTAGGTTCTGTCTAGATAGCAGGAAACTAAACTCGGTAACTAAAAAGGATGCCTACAAATTACCCTACATATCTGAGATTCTAGACAACCTGAAAAATGCTAAATACCTAAGTAGTATAGACCTATCTAAAGCTTTTTGGCAGATTCCAATTTCTGAAGCTGACCGTAACAAAACTGCGTTCTACATTCCGCATCGTGGTACCTTCAGATTTGTCACTATGCCTTTCGGGTTGACAAATTCACCGGCTACACAACAAAGACTAGTTGATACCTTATTCTATGGACCTGAATTTGAAAACTCCGTATTCGTTTACATAGACGATATTGTGGTGGCTAGTCCTGATTTCGAATCCCATATTTCTCTACTTCTGAAAGTTCATAAAAAACTAAAAATGGCTAATTTAACTATTAACTTTGAGAAATCTGTTTTTTTTCGTAATGAACTTAAATACCTTGGCTATGTAATCAACTCTAAAGGTCTTCATGTTGATCCTTCAAAAATTGAGACTATTGTCAACTACCCTACACCTACAAATAAAAAAGAAGTTAAGCGATTTCTCGGTATAGCTTCGTGGTACCGGAAGTTCGTCCCTAAATTTAGTTCAATTGCTGGTCCTTTAAATAAATTAACTTCTACAAATAAAAAAAATAATCCTTTTTCTTGGACTACCCAAGCCGAGGAGTCCTTTAATAAATTAAGAGAACTATTAATTTCTGCCCCTATTCTATCTTGCCCCAATTTTAATCTTCCCTTTCAAGTGCATACAGACGCTAGCGATTATGGTGTTGGAGGCATGCTAACCCAAATCACAGAAGGAGTTGAGCACCCTATTGCCTACTACAGTAGAACCTTGACTGGACCTGAAAAGAACTATAGCATTACGGAGCGTGAAGCTTTGGCTGTTTTAACAGCTTTGGAACACTGGAGATGCTATCTCGATAATGGCATGAAGTTTATCGTCTACACTGACCATTCAGCCCTCAAGTGGTTCCTAAATCTAAGCAGCCCAACGGGACGGTTAGCTCGCTGGGGTGTCCGTCTATCAGCCTTTAATTTTGAAATTAAACACAGGCGTGGCGTTGATAATGTTATCCCTGATGCATTGTCACGTTCATGTAAAATTTCGGCTATAAATTCTAATAACATTCTACTTAATACTAATGATCAGTGGTACTTAAATATATTTAATGGTTGTCAAAATTCCCCTACATCCTTTCCTAATTACCTAGTTAAAAACAATCGTTTATTCCGTTATTCAAAAAGTAATAACCCTCTGCATAAAGAGTTCGAGTGGAAAGAAGTGATTCCTGCTGAGTCGAGACAAGCTATCGTGCTCGAAAACCACTCGAACCCAACAGCGGGTCATTTCGGAATTTTTAAAACTTTTAAACGGTTAAGTCTCAGTTATTTCTGGCCAGGCATGCATGCAGACGTTGTAAAAGCGGTCACTTCTTGCGATACTTGCGTCGCGCATAAACACCAAAATCACGCGATCCTAGGTGAAATGGGTAGACCTAAACCTTGCACTAGACCTTTCCAAGTTATTAGCGTCGACCTAGTAGGACCCCTACCCCCTACCAGGAAACTAAACACCTTTATCCTAGTTGTCACTTGTTGTTTTAGTAAGTATTGCTTACTATTTCCAATCAAGCGCGCTACCGCTGAAATTATTACCAAAATACTGGAGGAGCATGTATTCCTAATACATGGCATCCCTTCCACTGTGATTTTGGATAATGGTAAACAATTCGTAAGTACCACGCTTAAACATATGCTTGAGAAATATAAAGTCCCTAAGTTGCATTTTACACCTAAATATTCACCTCAAGTAAACACAGTTGAACGTTATAACAAAACGATAATGACTGCCATTTCCACGTTCATCTCTAACGATCATCGCATCTGGGATCTACTAGTACCTAAAATACAATTCGCTGTGAATTGTTCCGTAAATGAAGTAACTGGCTACACTCCTTCATTTCTGGTATACGGACGTGAATTAGTAACTTGTGGTACACATTATATCGACACTGATACTGAAGATGATTTAATTTTCCAACCTCGCGATTCCTACGCGGAGAACATAGGTATCCTATCTTCTATCTTTAATAAAGTTCAGTCACTACTTCTACAAGCTCACAGTCGTAATAGTCTACATTATAATTTACGCCGGAAACCGGCTGAATTTAACATTGGTGATATAGTGTGGAGAAAGACGTTTTACCTTAGTGACAAGGACAAATATTTCAATAAAAAGTTAGCACCGAAATTTATAAAATGTAAAATAATTGGTAAAAAATCTCCTCTTGTCTACGAGTTAGCTGATATGTCTGGAAAACCTCCTGGAAAGGCTCCTGGCATATCAAAGATATTAAAATTACAAATTATAAAACATAGTATCTATAAATAAATAAATCTAAAATAACTAAATTACAAATTATAAAATAAACTAATATATCTAACCTAGTCTTAATAGTAACATCTTATCTACTTAACTTATGTATTAAATATTATATCCGTTTTTTACATACAAACTTACTAACGAGAACAATTGATACTATATAATTGTTACTCTGTTTGTTAGAGTCTCAAGTCATAAACTAAAAGGCTAAAGACGGTGTGATACCTTGTATGTAAGCGTGAAGTATGAATGTTAGCCTGAACGTATTAGTAGTTTGCAGTTGGTAGTGATAGCGGATTTTTCTATTCTAAGTACGAAAAATCCTTCACTTCGCGGCGGGGTACTGTAACGTTGTACCTTGCTAGCTCTAAGAATAGGTTAGAAATTATAAAACTACAAATAATTACAATAGAATCATTATAAAACTTAACTCTAAAATTATTAAAACGCCTTAATTAAACTAAAAGAAACACAATTCTATCACTTATAAATTTAAACTACATATTAATATAATTAACTTGTCATAAATATACTACGGAACCCAATATTAATTGTTTACGCGAAGGTCCGCGCATCTATCGCGCCTGCGCATCTCTAAACAAGTTAAAAACCGGTCCCGCCGCTCGCCACTCTTCGGCTCCGCTCGGGCACATTCGTTAAATGCAAACGGCAGACGACTTAAGTGCATCAGACGTGACGGCTGTGTCACACGCTCTCAGATACCGTAACATCGTGCCTAATTAACACGTGGTTGTTCTAAAAAACAAATCCGAATCGGAAATCCCGCTGGGGTAAGTTTCCATGCATTGCTTGATAGTGTTTCTATTGTAAGGTGTTCTCCTTTGCTTAACATTCTAGCTAGAATCAGCTGTTCCTTTTTTTTCTTTTGTTGCTGGGACACTGTGACCTTTGGACCCGGCTACGTGGTCCGAGCTCTGTTAACGCTTGCCTTGTGTCTGCGCTTCCAGGATTTTATGTTCCACCTTGGACCCTCGCTTCGCAACCTATTCTACCTTGCGGCGAGTGGAAGACCGACCGGATCCTGTCTGGACTACCGGAAGCGTACCTGGGAAGGAGCAAGGCCGCCGCCAGAGCTACCCACGGTTCAGGCCAGTGTTCCCAGTTTACTTCTACGACCTCCTGATCTGGGTGTGATTGGGGCAACGGAAGTTGGCCGAAATAAAGACAAATTTCCTCAAAAAAAGATTTGCTTTATTTGGACCTACCTACCTACCTGCCGGCAAGCCTACTACCAGGCAAGTGCCGCATAATTACAATAATAGAAAATAAAGAGACCTAATATTTTTTTAAATCCTTTTGTAAATTAAGTATGTTTAGAGGACAAATATTTGTGAGTTAATTTTTGAAATACAAGACTTTTGTAATTTATTTGCTTTACATAATTAGGAATATATGATTCGACTAGTCCAGTCGGCCTCTCTTTGCTCAGACTAAGGTCAAGTGGGCAATAAAACCAGCAAGTCGATACAAATATCAATATCCACTATCCTAATAAACCTTTCAGCCATGAATAAGCTACAATCAGTACTTTCATATTCGAAGTAGAATTATTAAAAGATAAAGGGGAAAAGTTCAATATCTTCCAATTTATTGTCCTCTTTGATGATAAAAACAAAATTAAATTACACATTAACTTTTACCTCAGTCGATAGGGAATATTTGTAAGGGGAAATATACCTTCCAGTTGTTACGTAATTTGGAAAAAATATGTTCTTATGGAAACGTTAAGTAATGCCGTGGTAGTCTTCCGGTTCTATGGATGGATTGGTTTGCATGAAGTGCAGGTTCGATCCCAAAGTACCAAAGATTCTTTCAAAATTATAGGTACTTTCTTAATTATTCTGAGACACCACTAACAAATGTTAAAAAAAAATGTGAGGAAACCTGAGTTCCAAATATTGGAATCTGAAATCCGCAGTGAGTTGTCGTGGTGATCAATTCTCAAAAATTTCGACATACGGGAATAGGAAATCTTCCGCAGTAAGCTAGCGGGGTGATCAATGTTCATAACCTTCCCTATACGGGAGTAGGCTTGTGTAAAACAGTGGGACGAATATAGGCTGGTATTACATGGTATGTATCTATGTACGTTAGTAATAGGTTTTATATTGTTTTTCTGGTTATAAATAGAATTAAATTTGTGTTCAATGGATTGAGAAAGTGTTGGAATAATACGTAGATAGCAACTATTTCGTCTTCATCTGATCCGAAGGGCATCTATTTCAGATTTGTGATTCATTGGACTTTTTATACCCAAAAAATAAGTGTAATATTTCAAGGGTGTAAGTGTATGAGGTCATTTATAACGCCATTACTTCTGACCTACATATTACGATGTGATATTTTGCGAATCCCTCGAATCTTCGCATCGCGGCATCGCTACGATAACATATACAAACCGTATTCGTATTTTGCAAAAAGGAACTAAATTTTCTATAAATCTGTTCATTATTGGAAGAGTTATTGTGCATTTTCGTGAAAAAGAATTGTATAGCCAACATCATGTTATAAAATGTCATTTAATTTTGTTTCTTTTCTAACCTGCTTCAAATGTGTCATTCGTATTGTCGTATTTCTTACTTTTTATTTTTCAATCACACAGAATATGCATACATTCCTTCAGAAGTTTTAAAGGAAGATAGAACAAAATACATCCTAATCCCCATTCCCTAAAGTTCAAAATTCATTTGTCCTTATTCGTCTAGCTCTGTCTGATGCCCTTTGGTCTTGAGGTTCTCATCGTAATCCATCTGGTTTCGTCTGAGGATTACTTGACGCAAAATGAATGACCTGGTTATCCGGGAATAACCTGGTCATTTGTTACAATCAGTTTCATCCGACCACCTATATATAACAATATATAATGCCAGATAAAACATAAAATGTTATTAGATTACAATAATATTATACTATATTTTTTTTTACATAATATATGTGCTGATTTTACAAGCCAAATTAACATCCTAAAATTCTGACCAAAAAATTACTTGAAATTGAATTAAAAACCTGAAAACCAAATGTGAGAATCTACCTATTACTATAATTGTCTCTCGATAGGTTCTGGCAACTCATCCCTGGAGTCAGCCTTCTGCGCTATGCTGGAGCAGCCCTCCTGGTACCTGTGGGAGCTGAGCAGCCTGCTGTTCTTCATCCTGCCAGGAGTCGTGATCCTGGGCCTGTACGTCCGCATGGGACTCCGCATCAGGTACGTCCTGGGGTAGGTATCTGTTTAGAGTGAGTCTGTTCGTGTATTATTTCTGTTGGTTTGTATGTGATTTTTATTTAGCCTTCTTAGATATTACCTTGCTACTGATGAATAATAAATTTAAGAAGACAAAACTGGCAGAAATACTAATTAAACTTTTGTGTTTGCGTTTTTGAACAAATTCATAAAATTGTTGAATGGTGGTTTTTCGAGATTGTGGCAGAAAAGATGATTAAGGACTCTGGTTGGTTTTGAGACTAGTCGGACAATCCCGATAAATACGTGTGAGATAACCGTTGCATTATTTAATTATGAATCATCGTCACAACAGTAACTGTTATACATACAATTTTAAAAAAATGCCATTCTCATCAACATTAAAAAGAAATACAAATTCTGTCTACGACTAATGTGTGTCAAAGTAAAAGGACGTCACAAAGAAACTAACAAAGGCTGGAATACGCCGAAAACCTTTTATAAAGCCTTCGATCGTTTAGATATAAGTCAGTGGTACTGGTGGGCACCATCACCACATTCACCACTGACACATTTAATTAAACAATAAGCAGAACTGCGACATTTGTCAATAGCTAGTGACGTCTCTATCTGTCAGACATCGATAGGTATTCAACAGTTAATAGGGTCACACACACAGCCTTTGCTTGGATTCTCATGAGTAAACATGATACATTAATTAGTAAATTGTAATCAATTAATTACTTATAGTAATTACAATTTCTGAATAATGTTATAGTAGTAAAGTACACTTTCTTAATATAATTGGTTCAAGTTTTTCTAAGAGTTTCATTAGTACCAGCCATAAAAAAAGCTTGAGAAAACGCAATTGAATTGGATAAGCCATTGCTGACTTGAACGCGCACAGACACACAGACAAAAAAAAATTATTTCACTTCGGTATATTTTGTAAACCACATAGCAACCATTACTTAAAAAGATATTTAATGTGCAGACTTCAAATCTCAATTTTATAAAGTCAAAGTCAAATTCTTTATTTCAATTAGACCACTTGGCACTTTTGAACGTCAAAACAATTAGTTTTATTATTTAAAATCTCCATTGTACGTATCGAAGACTGTACTCCAGAATAAATAAAAGCCATAATCTGCAGTGTATACTTACAAGGAGTGCCATGTCAACCTCCTTTGTTCATAGAATATAAGAAACCAGTGCGTTAACTATAAATTCTTTAAGCAGGACCACTATCGTTGTAAAAGCGACACAGAGTCACGCAATATAGAGCGCCATCCCGCTTACACTACATCAACAGTCACTTACCAAGCTTAATAACCACTGAGCTCTTGTGACATTAAGACGCGGTTATCATAACGGCAGTCTCTTTGAAGTAGGTTTACCAGGACTCTGCTAACAGCTTTGTAAACAGGATACCTGAGACAAGGAATAATTAAAGTTCATTTGGGAAATATCCAAGTATTGTTAGGAACAATTAGTTGGGGAGATACGCCAGGAATGTTTGTCGGAGGCTTTGGGTAGCTCGTTGTACAATGTACATGGTATGTATTGTCTGCTATTTAGTAAATGTTTATAGTTTCTCGCAAGGATAGTAGAGTATCATAATGTTATCTACTAGCTGGCCCAGCAAATGTTGCTTTGTTTCTATACTTAAAAAGATTTTAAACGAATGAATTAAAATGTGCAGGAGGATGAAAAATAGATGTGGTCCGATCGTCTGAACTACCCAAAATACACACAAAATTTAATTACGTACATCGTGATACGAGAATTATATGAGATACTCATAATTATGATAGTTCATCGTGTATGCTGCAGTCATAGAAATCTAAATAATAAGGTAATATTTAGATTTCTATGGTTGCAGTGGAGGTTTATTGAAGGTGTTAAGAATGATAATGTTTTCAACTTTACATGTTAGTGGTGACGGACTATAGATACAAATATTAATTTAACTAAATAGGTCAATCATATTAGTGTCCTGATTGCGTTGAGGCCGGTCCAGGAAGCGGTGGCGAGATGAATTGAACGCATACAATTATAAAGAATTTGAAGTATAGGCTAGGAAAAAAAAACTTAATGCCTAGGTAATTAATAAAATATATTAAAACCCATTTCTTTTAACTACTCAGATGTAAGGCCATTTGAATCCCTTTGACGAAGTAAAACTGTATTAATAAATAAAAAATGTTTGATATAACAATAATTAATTTATTTGAAGACCTATAAAAGTACATATTGGTTCTACATCAAAGGGTACTTCATTTCTTTTGGTTACGTTTTCCAACTAAATTATATTATTACAGGAGTAAGTACAAATTCTCGATAAAACTTGAAAAGTTGATTGCTTTTATGAGTCGATTAATTAGTAGTCGCTGTTTATTTACATATTTTTTTCAAGATCTATATTAAAAGGAACTCAAACTGAGATGGAGAGTTGTTTGTTCACATTCACATTTATAATATTAGGAGGTATGTATATACGTTATGATTTGTTAGTTTTATTCCAAGAGTTTAGATACATAAAAGAATACAATACTTAATTAAACCGTGGTGGCACTAATTAGCTTAATTTAGGAAATGAAAATTCATTGTACATTGTACTTCATGTGCATTTTTAACACGTAATATAGACTATTTTTTGGCATCCGCACCCAAAGGGTAAAACGGAACTTTTAAGAGAGGTTGTGTACGGAGTCCTCTGTACCGTGAGTCCGACTCGCCCTCAGTATATTTAAATCATAAATTAGTGTCAAAATAATAACCCGTTACAATACACCTTATAAAACTTCTCATTTTTTGTTACTTCCCTCATTATATTTTCTGTCAAAACTGTCATTTATCATAAACCCCATAAATCTCAAATATGAAATTCAGGACGATTCACAAAACTATTTGCTAAAAGAATTCAAGAGTGAAATTGGATAAAATGCGCTTTAAAAGATATTTCAATACGTTTTAGATGTGAATCCGTGTCGCATGGACCGGCGTGGGTAGTGGCTGATGCGTGACCACGGACACTCAACCCGGATAACTAGGAAACTACACGTGAAACACTCTAACCTTTATAAACTCCTGCTTAGAGATAAACAATAATAAAAATAAAAGTCCCTGTTTTATGAAAACGTTACATACGTTACATTTTTGACTGAATTTGTTTCATCTATAAAATCTGATGTACCCAAACCATTACAATTGTCGAAAGGATTCAACCAATCACAATCAGTTATTTTGGAAACAGACAAATAGATAAACTGGGTTTAGCAAAGATAACAGGAAAAAAATCTTGTTTGTATGGTTATCTGAAATCAGAGGCTCAAAGCGCCTTTGACATTTCTTAAAACACCTGTGGAAAATACTTGCGCCGGTTTCCTTACGACATTTCCCTACACCTTTAGCAAGTGATAATTACTTTGCAATAAAATACACATTTCGGAAAGATATTAGTGCGTGCCGGGACTTGATCCATCGATCTTTAACTTGGCATTCTAGCAGGTCATTCCTCTGAGCTGTCAGAAAAACAACACCAATCAATCGTGTATCGCTAAAGCGAACATTAAAACTGTTGGAAAGAGAAATATTACTACTGCATATATACCTATACTAATATATAAAGCTGAAGAGTTTGTTTGTTTATTTGAACGCGCTAATCTCAGGAGCTACTGGTCCAAATTGAAAAATTATTTTTGTGTTGAATAGACCATTCATCACGGAAGGTTTTAGGCTATAAACCATCACGCTGCGACTAATAGCAGCGAAGATACAATGGAAAATGTGAAAAAAACAGGGCAGGTATAAATCATAACTTATATCTTCTACCCACGGGGACGAAGTCGCGGGCAACAGCTAGTATTATGATGTTTCTGAACCTACTAACTGTATGGAAAATGGGAAATACAAGGAAAAGATTACGTTTACGTTCTCCCTAAGAAGTGTCACGAATCAATTAACAATTTCAAATTCTTAATCTGACTCCTGCACAACATCAAACAATCTTATTTTGAATGCCTGTTTTCATAACTGCTGCGTGTAAACATTGTGCAATTAATTTAATTTCGTCCAAATTACTTAGGTACCATACAAAACGGTTTCTGAAAAAATAAGTTCAAAGCTAAACTAAAAGTTTATTTAAAAAAGAAAACATTCAGAAAGGTTAATAAATAAAATAGCTTTAATGTTTAAAACACTGTTTGTTGATTCAGTACAAAATAAATATATCACGATCTCAATTAGAGGGTGTTTTAAACCGAGATTCAAAAACGACTTTAAAAAATGAAATAAATTATATTTAATTGGTTTTTTCAAGTAAGTGAAAGAGATTCGCGTATTTATAAATGTGGGGGTATTTATAAATACCACTGATTTTTGAGTATTTAAATCTATTGACTGAAGATGAAACGACAATTAGTTTTGACTCGTCCCTTTGAAGTATTTACTGTATAGATAGATAGTTTGATTATTATTGTTATCGTATACCTATACTTGATACGTAGTTAGTATTAATTTTAGTAGATTTAAAGTCGATATAAAATAATGTTGAAAATTTGTATAGATAGTGTTTAAATAGTTATAATATTACTTTAACTGTCGCGTAGGTGGTACTTACCTGTAAAGATAGTTTTAAGTTGGTGAAATAAATAAATAAAAAAAATAAGTGAACAAGTTTAAGTTGATATTGTTATTGTATTTGAAATCAAACATGAATAAATGTTTAAGTGTTGACTGACGATTAGCACGATATTTTTCTTGTTAATGTCCAAATGATTTTCTTTATTATCTTACAAAGATCTTACTTTAAAGTTATAAAAGCCTGTAATTTACGCATCATTTTATACTAATAAACTTCTCAAATAATGTTCCTTAGATCATGTAAAAAGATAGGTTAACAATTTATTAAACAAATAATTAAAAATTTCTCTCATTTCTCAAACACCATTCCTTTTTTAATTACATTGACAATTGTTATGTGCTTACAATAAAAAAACGTAGATTCAATCAAAATATGTAAATTAATTGAATTGAAACTCGGCGCTTTCCAATTTAATTGAAAATTCACGGTCCATTTGACTTGTAAGTAATCTATTGTGGCGTGTCGAATGTTTTCAATGTAATTATAGCAAATTATTTTGATTAAATCACGTTGAAACAGAGTTACAGAGAACGAGGAGGGTCTGACCACGTAAATGATAAAATTATGACCAGCTGTGTGTCACCGCATCGCAGACTAAAATCATAATAATATATATCTAATTTCTTATTGTATGGAAATGTAATTTCTTATAGGACTGAGACTAGTCACACCCGTACAGATTCGATAAGGACTACGACTAAAAACGTTATTTGTTTATGATTGGTTATATTCGTAATCTCACTGACTCAACTGCACAGACATCCGAGTGGTTGAGGTTACCCAAAACCACAGCGTGCTACGTGTCGCTGTTAGGATCCCCGTGTAGGACAAGCCAGTGATCCAGGATTGTTCTGACTCCAGTTTTTACCTTGTATGTTTGGTAAAACCCCGGAAAACATTTACCAAATTCCATAGCGATGGAGTAGTTTTAAAAAAAACTGATTTTCAAGACAAGCTCTATTCAATGGTAAGAAATAACAACAAATCTGTTCTCCTTCTCGTTTAAAAAAACTATAGGTATCGCTATGTTTGGACCGTGACTGTACTAATGTATTCACCTCAAATCGTATTTAAATAAACATTTTTAAGTTTTAGATCAAAACTAAAGCACAAAGGAGTTTAATGCCTTTGAGAACAATACGTTTAGGAGAAAGTTTTTCTATTTCGAATAATATTTTAGAATCGCTTATGCTGAACGTTTGTCTGCATCGCTTTCGAGAATGTTCTAGAAGTTTCTAGAAGTTTCGGGAAGTTTTATAGTGTTTATTTGTGTTCAGAGGAGGTAGGGGTGCTAATAATGACTAGATAATGGCGATAGTTTGCAACTCACACGTGTTTGCAGGAATTTTGGAATCATATTTTAAATAATGCAGCAATGATTTAAATCCTATAGCAAATTGAACTTTCACAGTTATTATTAAAATCATCTTTATTTCTACCAGGAATTTTGTAAAACACAAAAATGCTTGTCGTATAACTATTATAAGTGCATTTGTGACCTTCAACTATCAGTGCAATCAAGCTATAATCTTTGGTACCTAGTACACAATTACAACAATAGGCTATTTGACAAAAAAAAAACTGTATAGCACGTAAGATTTCCAAAAAAAAATTGGATACCTATATGTCTTTCATCTCGAAAACAAAAATAATCGATACAGTGAAATAAAATCTCGTGTGACGTCACTTACCAGTACGCTTTTTACAAGCAAATGATGTTACAAATTCCAGCACTAAAATACATTTCATCATCATAACGGCTTAACTTTAATGTCTGTGAAAACATAAAAAATATTAATTCAATATTTTTGGGAAACCTGTCTGACGGACTACTTACATTTTTTTGTCAAACGCTCTATTTTTAGTTTATTAAATTAGCCAGAGATTTCAATTCAAATCTGCTCCTAATATAATTCTATCTTTATAGTACATTCTTAACATAAATGTATTAAAAAGACATTTATTAAACTTCAAAAGCGTCTAATATACTTGTTTACTACTGAATAATTCGATCTTATTTTTTATGTTCAATATTTTTAATTCTCTACTAATGTTCTACGTTAGATTGAGGTTGAATGGTCAACTGTAGACTGTATTACATCGATAGCAGACTTTATGGCGGCGTGAGATCGTAAACAATGATAAGAAGTAAGGCATTACATTATGTATCGCAGATGATATCATTGAAAAGGTTTATCTTTGGTAACCCCCAAATAAACTCATTTAAAAGATAGACCTTGATTTCGATACTGTAGGGTGGATCCCTTTTTTTGTCTGGTTATAGAAAAATATATGTAGAATTTAAATGATAGCCATAATCACAGACCATACTCGGTTAAAATTAGCTCTTAACAAAACAGCATGATAAATGTTGTTTTTAATTAATCTATTATTTAAATACGTCATGGTGTACGAAATTAAACTCCTTGGAAACGGCTCATCCGATTCTCATGAAATTATGTGAGAATATTGGGTAGGTCTGAAGTTAGCACAACATCTATTTTTCATAGTCCTATTTTTTATTCCCAATATTTAATTAGTATGGCAAAAACCCGTATAAATATATAAACAACCAAAACTTTGTTTATTCTTTTCTGAGGTCGATAGCCGGGCTTGAAAACTACATAGTTTTAAAATATTAAACATTATTCTAAACTTTGACTAAGTCTGAGACGTGTCTTCTTTTCATATTGTGCATATTTTAAGTTCTTTCTCTGAACATCTAAGGCTAATAAAGCGTTAAGAATTCATTTCGCAATCAAGTCGAATCCCTAATGGGATACGTGCTCAGAATTATCTGACCTCCTACCACTGCAGCTTAAACTAAGACTGAAGTAGTCGATGGAGCGAGATAGCAGTATACATAGCCTGGAGCGCTGTCCCGCTTGCACGCTTCCAACAGTCTGATTTTGAGATGTAGTGGTAGGCCCTCTGGACCTACACTTAACACATTTACAGAATAAAACGTTGGATATAGAAACCTTTTTTTTTGGACTCAGAAATGTTTTAACTGTAAGTGTTAATAATTGAAGTGGGGGGATATAAAGTTAGTAGTTTATTTTTCATAATAAAATTATATTGAAAAATCTATAATCGGTGTATAGAAAAAAAAACGTATTTTAGCTTTTCCTTGTAGGATAATAGAAATATCACTTGAAATAGGAACTTATATCTACTTTTAAATCGTAAACATCTAAGACAGATAAAACTTCATCCAGATATTTCTTTCTCAGATATAAAATTATTTATAAATAGGAGACGTTGTAGAATAGCGGAGTAATCCCGACATTTTTGTACAAAATATTTATTAAATTAAGATCTTGACCTAAAAACAAACATCCAATACTGTAAGTACCGTCTCGACATCCGTAACCATGGCAACCGTTAATGAAAACCACCGAAAATATCTTAAATTAATTTGTTATTCCTACAAATTAAACGTTATTATTTCTTTGACAAAATTGATATACATTACATTGAAATCATTAGGCGGCCATTAGGAGGACAAAAAAGGAATGGAGATGATTCGTTAAGTTAAAGATACTAATAAATTTGGGAGACTTCAATTTTCGGATCCTTCGAGAGTTGATACCGGAATAGTAATTATTATTAGTTTAAGCATTAAACATTTTAAATAATATTTATATTAATACAAATTACCGATCCTATGTAGTTAGACGTAATTTCTCTACATTTTTATACACTCACTTTCTCGTTTGTATGTTTGTTTGTTGTTCCGGTTGGATTTTAGAAACTCAATTTGAGGTACTTCCCGACATGCTGGCAGGCTGAAATTTTCGAGGGAGCTTCAAACCAGATGACAATGTAATTTACGACTATAAAAACAGCTGGAACAATTTTGATAAAATTTCAATGGTGTGACATTTAAAAACGTCGGTACCTATTTAGATTTGTTAAATCTATTAATTATTCACACACTCACAGATGCCGTGTGAACGAATTAGATGAGAAAAAGACTTTAGAAAGTACCAAAACATAATTTCCACAAGCAGATAACTTAAAAAACAAAACATGACTGACAATTGTAAAATGACTTCCTTCAGCCGCCATATTCTTTTTCCTAAATATACGCGCCGCTGTCACTCGGAGTGACGCAGGGACTAACGATGAGACATTAATCAAACTGTTTAGGTGTTTGTAAAGAAGAAATTTACATAGACGCGGAACTTTGAACACATGCCACTCAACCGTCAGTTAAGGACTAGTGTTTATGTAACCTAGCCTAGTTAGCTGGGAAACAAGATAACCTATGATTATAATAATTACCCGCATGCAAAAAAAGTGAGTCGTGTTGGGGGAGATGGGGTTGCATATATTCAAGCCACCCAGATGAAGAACAGACATTCGTGAATCACGCAAATACTTATCTGAGCACCTTCCAATGATTTCCATGATGCCTTTAACAATAAAAATGTAAAACACACAAACCATTCAATTAAAACTTCACTAACGCCATCTATCATTAATTTGCATAAAACTCCCTAATTGCTTCCGTAAATTACGTAAACGCTACCAAATCTTACTTTAAATTAAATGATCACAACACATTTATCCCCATTACCGTAACATTAAACACATCCGCACTTCCTGATCCACACATCCGGAATTCAGTTCCGCGTTTAGTAAACACCGCATTTAATTACGGAACTCCGTGATTTTAGCTCCAACATTAACTTTATACGCAATTAGTTGCTGAAGTTCTTCATATTTTGGTACTTTGGTACCATCTTTCTATGTTTTGGTATCTCTCCTCGAATTCGTGAAAGAATTTCGTATCTTTTTATTATATTCCGTTATTTAATTACAGTAAAACAAATAATTAATCGATTTAAAACATCTAATAACCCACGTTTTTAAATTCGCTCCATTGAAATTTCATCAAAATCGGTCCAGACGTTTTTACACTTGTAATTTGCATGTCATTAGGTTTGAAACTACCCTAAAAAAATTCAGTCAGCTAGCTTATCGGGAAGTGCCTCAAAATTGAGTTGCAAAAATCCAACCGGAACGACAAACAAACAAAGAAGAAAGTGAGTGTATAAAAACGTGGGAAAATAAATGGATTTTAAAATTCCAGTATAGGAGTTGGGTACTAACATAAATACTGAAGCCTGACGTCAGTTAAGCTGAGTTTATCAGAGCGCGATTGAAATAAAATAGGATGTTGTGGAATCCGCTTTACGATCCGTCCCGGGACGAGTAACTTTGTTATTGTCCTTTTATTTGCTCCAATTTGTAAACCTGTGGCTTTTCGTTATGCTGCGTATTAAAGAATTTTCAAGCTGACATCTATAGTTGTAACTTGTAACCTCTCTTTTTTAGGGATATGAACTATATGAAAGTATTTCTGTCATCATAGGCCTAGACTTTTCTTCTATGTTGGGGTCGGCTTCCAGTCTAACCGGATTGAGCTAAGTACCAGTGTTTTACAAATAGCAACTGCCTATTTGACCTGAAGCCTGACAACCCAGTTACCTCGGCAAATGATACCCCTTAGTTAGACTGGTTGTTGGACTTTCTAGCTTCTGACTACCTGTAACAAATGTCAAAGATATATGAATAACAGTCGGGACCCAAAATTTAACGAGCCTTCCGAAACTCGGAGGAACTCGTTATAACAATACTCTTGATAAACCTATACGGTAAAAATTTGCTGAAATCAATATTGAATCCTCTTATATTTGCAGGACGACACACGCCAGCAAGCCTGGTAGCCCCGGCACATTGAACGGTGTGAACGGCAGCGTGCACGGGGAGGCGCGCCAGGCACAGTCCAAGAAAACCATCATCAGGATGCTGGGTTAGTAGTCCTGGGAAGGAGATGAGGGGAGATATCACCACGTGTTGAAGTAAAACCGATGTGGCTATGGAAGCTCTGGTCTGGTCTATACCGTGTAGCGAGTGTCATCATCACGAAACCGAGAGTATATTTCTATACTTTAAGACGTGGTAGTGGGTTGTCTGTTCTAATATAGAGGGAGCAAAATATCGTGAATGAGTTTTGTTAGATTTCAAGACTCTGGTTGAAAGGAGCAAAATATCGTGTAGGAGTTGCACGAGGTATCAGGTTCAAATCTTAGGTTGGATTAGATATATCTACTGGGTTTTTCTGTTTAATGGTGAATTTTGGGATTGTCTCTGACATTATTTAACAGATAGTGAGCTTTGATTATTCTTTTTCAAATTTCAGTTTTAGAAGGTACGGTACAGTTTATACTTATAAAGTTGGACAGAGCTTTTTACATGTGAAATATTAATACAAAAACTAAACGAAAAAAATATATTCCCTATCAAGTTTTTTTACTTCTTGTGACTTTCTGTTAATAAGAAAACCATTCTTGTTTGGAGTATCCTGTACAATCATTGTGTTATATGTTGATGAAGAATGACATGCACACAACACAATAATATCAAGTGAAACAGAAGCACCGAGACAGCTGACGTCACGGATCGCTGGTCACGAAGTCATCATGTCACTTGTTATGATAGACGCCGAGACATTCGTCAGGAGTTTACAAAAATAACACATTTTATGTCTATGATAAGTTGTAAGCTTTTGCAATAGAAATTCGTGTTGCATGCAGTACAAAAATAATTAAAGTGGAAATAATAAAAACTTCGACTTATTAACGGAAAATTTGAAGAAGCTGTTTATAGAAGTTGCAATTACTATATTCTGATGTCAACAAAAATGCACATCTGTGAAAATTGTAACTATTTAGTCGTAACGGTTTATAAGATACATCTGGTGGCAGACGGACAGACGGCTGGATTAATATGGTTCCATTTTTGTCTATTATACAGAACCCTAACAATGTAACCCGTAGTGACGTGACGATATTAATGACAGAGATGAACCTATAACAACGATTAGTATAGAGATTTAGAATTTCAAAGGTCTTGGATTCAAAGAAATCCCAAGAAAAAACAATTTTGGACTCCTTTTGGTAGTCGTACAACAATGAAAGAGCGACGACTCATTAACGAGATTTGATTCAGCCTTCTCCATCTATTCAATAAATCTTCAATCTGAAAGCATTATATTATTAATTCATTTAGATTGGGATTCCATTGAAACATCTAACTGTATTAAAACCCTTTCAATATAGATTGGTTATCAATTATAACGATGTCCCGATATCGTTTAAATTTTAATCAGTCGACGAAATACTTTTTGCTAAATTTTTTGCTCCCATCCATATTTATTGGGTATTTTTTATCATGAAAATGTGTAATTTTTTCAAAGACCGGTTTGGGTCATTATGTAAAATAATATTTGATGATCAAACGTCGGATATGTATGTTTTTAAATATAAAATAATAATGAATGTGTATTTGGAAGCATAAAAACGAGAGATACGCTTTTTGTGTTTCAGTGTGAGCATATGGGGATTAGACCAAATATCCTAATAACATAAACGCGAAAGTTTGTATGTATGGATGTTGGTTCTTTTTTTTTTTAGCTTCTCTTTCACATTTTTTTTTTATGTAGCCTGTTTTAGATCCCACTGCTGGGCAAAGGCCTCCCCCTTACTCTTCCACACTTCTCTATTTTGTGCAAGTTCCGGCCACGTGCGCCCCGCGTATTTGACTAGATCGTCACACCACCTTCGTCGCGGACGGCCTCGTTGCCTTTGTCCTCCCTCCGGCGTCCAGTGTGTGACGATTTTTGCCCAACGGTCAGGCTGCATTCGCGCGACGTGACCAGCCCACTCCCTGGCTGTTTTTTCCCCGACATCTGTTACTTGCGTTATGGAGCGCAGTGTGGTGTTTCTTACTCGGTCCGATAGTTTGACGCCAAGTATGCTGCGCTCCATCGCGCGTTGGCAAATTTTGAGTTTGGACTTCTGGTGTTCTGTAAGTGACCAACTTTGAGCACCGTAGGTTAGGACGGGCAGGACGCACATGTCGATGAGCTTCCTTTTTAGAGTAATTGGTAAGCTGCCTTTCAGGTGTTCCTTAAGGGCCCAGAAACTCTTCCATGCGTTCTGTATCCTTTTCTCTACTTCTTTTTCCTGGCGGTTCTCAAATGAAATAATCTAGCCCAAATATACATATTCATCAACATACTGCAAATCCTGTCCGTCTACCACGACCCTACGTTTTGTGCTATTGGTCATCAGTTGAGTTTTGGATCTGTTTATTGTAAGCCCAACCTCAAAACTTGCCGTGCTCAGGTCTTGGAGCATACTCTCAAGTTCTAAATGTGATTCGGAGAATATCACTATGTCATCTGCAAAGCGAAGGTTCGTTAGTCGATGGCCACTAACATTTATTCCTCGTGTCTGCCACGAGTCTGGCAGCTTATTGAAGACCTTCTGCAATGCGCTCGTGAACAGCTTTGGTGAGAGTGGGTCGCCTTGCTTGACACCCTTTTCTATTTTAAAATTGGGACCTTTAGTATGCAATTTAAATTTCTCTTTCACATAAAAACTACAAAACCGATTTAGACAAAATTTGTAATGTTGATAGTTTATAACCAGGATTAACACATATAATAGCTTTTTTTCCGATTTAATGTTCCGTAAGATCAATTTCGATATTTTGTGGGCGAGCCCGTGGGCAACAGCTAGTATACAATAAGTTGGCACAAAAATATATTCAGCCTACTTCAAGGTTGGCTTATAACATAATATTGTAGTGTACTCAGACAAACTTTAGGTGGTAACTACAAAATTACTCAAGCTTTTAACGTGTCACTTTAAGTAGCCGCCTAATGTAGCGTCTGAAGATTAATCAGAATAATACACACAGCCCATTAAACTATTCAACAAGTATTCAAGATTTAGAACAATGCTGTGTTAACATACGAGGCACAATGATACAAAAGTTAACAAATTTTAAAACCTGCTTCTCGAGCCTAATCAAATGTCTGCAATCGTTAATGTCAAAAAATAGTGCTTAAAATTATGAAATGTCGTTGGTGTTATCTACTGACGACAAAATTAAGAAAAAAATAACTTAACTTTCCAAAACAAACCGAGGCCGGTCTTTCTGCAGTATGGACATACTCTCTCTCGTTAATCAGTGCTAAAGGTCGTGAACTCATGGGCACATTTGGCACGGACGATGCTCCGCCTCTGCTTGTATTCTGCAATATGGATTTGATCGGATATACTAAAGATTGACGAGCCTACCATAAAATGCAGTTTCAGGTTTAATTTACCAATGAATTCCTTACAAAAATCCCAATTACTGAACATGAAGTCATTTCATCTAATCCGAGACAGTAAAACCTGACGTTTTCCAACACTTTCCTCTTCATTGCTCACACTTCATCTCCATATGTAAGTGCGAAGTCTAGGTCTGTACCATTTAGACAATTAGCAGCCTTCCAGACTAATGTGGATCCCGTGTAGCCAAGCCAGTTAGTTATATCTAAAACTTTTAGATTAATCAAATATGTTTTATTCATTTAATCTCGGGAGCAAACATTACTGAAATTAGTTCTATTAGTAAACTCTTTTCAGTGAGAAGTTAGCGAGACATTAGTCAGGTGATAAAGTGTAGAAGTTGTGAGTCTAATAGATGGTAAAGTCTTATCTAATAGGTTTTCTGTTCGGGAGTCTTTAGTAAACTTCGGTCTAACTAAAGACATTCAAGAATTTTAGCGAGATTGATTAATTCGTTCAGATTTTAACAGGAATAAAATGCTTGACACCCAAGGAATTAATTTGACTGAGAAATTAGTTGATAGAGCTTGGTTTTCAATTGACCAACCTGGTATATATTTTATGCTTGTGACGTTTGACACCGAGCAACAAGAATCAGATAGAGTATATGGAGAATGTTTGTATTTTTAAAAAACGACTCTACTATTAACGACTTTAATCTTTGTGTCGCGGGGGTTTAGAAACATACATATCACTTGCACAAAGACACCCAAACTCAGAACAAGCATCCGTGGATCACACAAATGCTTGTATGCTACGCGGGGATGGGACCCGCGCCACGTCGCGCACTGTGGGTGACCTCAACCGCTATCCGTGCAGGCACATGTGTATGGAGTTTTTTGCCGCTTAATTTCTACAACAGTATTTCATCCGCAGCGGCGGTGGTGGTGGCGTTCTTCGTGTGCTGGGCCCCGTTCCACTTCCAGCGCCTGTTCTTCATCTACGGCACCTCGTCCCCCTACTTCCACACCATCAACGAGTGCCTCTTCTACGTCGGCGGCGCCTGCTACTACATCTCTGCTACTGTTAACCCCATACTGTATAATGTTATGAGCCATAGGTGAGTGGTGGGATTAGAAACTCTTGTTTTATAAAAACAATAAATTTTGGATAAAACAGTGCTTGTATGTAGATATAAGTAAAATAGCATGCCTCTACATTTTACATAAGTCAGGCTTATGATTTTTTGACGTTGCGGTGTATAATCTCATGAATTCCTAATCTGATTTTAAAAACTTTTTTAAACCAATAGGAAGCCATATGATTTTTGAGTGGCATAGGCTGCATAATAACTCGAAAATAAACGACCAGGAAGGCGAAACGTATCCCTAGTTAAAAAGAAATTGCTGCTAAAATACAGTACAGAGTAAAAGGCAATGGTTTAGTTCATGTTAATGCATGCTAAATCGGGGCAAGCACGTCCCGTCACAGCTCTGATTTTAGACCATTCCGAATCTTTTATCTGTATTTTGAGAGTAGAAGGATATCTTTAGAATGGGCCAAAAACGGCGAATAGTACGTTCTATGTTATTGAGAGTTTATTTGCATAAAGGAAGAGATGAAAAAAACGTCTCGAATACATAATTACAAACTGTTACTTTAAGAACTCCTTTGAACGACAAACAAAATGAAAATAAAATCGACCATTATTGCAGTTCCGAGATGTTTTCGGTTTGGATTGACCTCAATACCCTGCATCGTTATCCCCTCCTGATACTTTGAACATTTCTCTAACAAAATATTGTGCAGAAATATTTTTATAAATCCCAACATTTTTCGAACTACTGGGACTGTTATTCAACCTCGCCGGCTATCTTAAGATACAGTTATTGAAACTATTACTTACTAGAGATAAGGTTGTGTTGCTTTTATATAAATTGACAGGAAACATTTCTCTCCTTATCAAAAAGGTTTTTGGAGTTAGAAATAGTTTCTACTAACCATACGTAAGTGAGTTCTGGGAAGCTACCATTCCTAGTAGCGTTAAAAATCTTTGAAAATAAGTTCTAGATATAGAAGCCACTTGTCCGACAAGACCTTCTCATCCTCAGGTACCGCATGGCGTTCACGGAGACCCTCTGCTGCGGAGCTGTCATCAACAAGAAGGGGAGGTACCGAGAGCACTCCAGCATCAGAGAGACCATGGTGAACCACCACTCCGAGGGCACGCACCTCGTCAGGGTCCGCTCCGAGGTCCAGGGCCGGAGGAACCGCCTCGACAGGAGGAGCCGGCGCTGCAGCTACTACGGCACCGAGACCACCAGCCTCTGCAGCGAGAAGTGGAGACAGGAGACGCCCAAGAAAATGAATACCATGCTGATTAATGACAGGAACAGCGTGACATCAGCACTCTGTAATAATAACGAGAGCCTGATCTACAATGAGTACAAAGTCGATGGTGACGTCACGTAGGGCTGTCACTTCTTGTAAAGTGCGTATTTTTTGTGAAGGTTCAAACTACGGTATTGTATATACTGGGAATGTGGGACGAATTGAGAATGTTGGTTATGTTAATTTGGGGCATAAGCTTAATCGTTAAAAATCGTTAGAAGATAATCGGTAGCATTTTTATAAAACATTTTTATTAAAACTGTAAGTTAATGCAGACGTAAAAGTAAATAAAGTCATGTTTTAAGTATTTGTAAAATGATTCATTGATCACCAATTTTGTAAGAAACGCGTTAAACTATCATAAGTATGTGATATTTGTTTATAACGTTGACAAGCAACATTTAATGTACTTAAATTAATAACTTAATGTGTATAAGAAATAAAATTATCATTAAGTAATCAGTTTTTCATTTTTTGAGCTTGTTACTATGCATAAAGTTTATATTTCAGAGGCTTCGATGAAAACTTCCGGCGTACTGCACCTAGATCAGTAAGTTATCAAACTAAACAAATCTACATATAAATTCAGATAGACCCCAATAGGCTAATATTACAAGAGACAGGTCGGGGCCAAACCCGGCATTGTTTTTCATTGCCGCATAAAAAACAGCTAATCTGATTACACGTCGCACTGGCTCAGCGTTGGACACTTCACAAAAATTATATCCCCATTACGATTCGAGCATACACAAATGTAATGGAACCTCTTTCAGAAATCATTTTGAACTTTATTTCGTGTGTCATAAAGTTTATTTTTAATGGATTTTAGAGAAGGCTGCCAGCTAAGATAAGCGATTCGTCTGCTTTATTATGAAGTCTGTGGATTTATTCATCTTTTAATAGAGTTCCTCTGATCTTAATGAAACATCGTGTTTGACGAAATTACAGAAATGTCCGTTTATTTAATTTTAGATTCTACTGAAATAAAACTGATTTCTTGGACCAACATTTTGCATCAAAACATTTTCTAACAAGGGTTTTTTAATAACATACAGTCGAATATTTTTCTGTTCTTACGTTTTAAGCCAACGTAATCGACGCGACCTAAGTTTCCAATACCGGACGACATTTTTGTATCCAAATGACAAACACACATGACACATGATAAACATGCGTCATAGACTTTAGGTCCAGTTTCACCATACTCTGTTTGTTAAATCATAATCGGTCATTTACTAATGGATTGTTAATAGTTAACGGTCTGTTATGTCGTCATGTGTCCCACGGCAAAAATTTAACAAGGCATTAGTAAATCTGCCATTTAACTGAATGACGGGCAAGTCATTCGCTCTTATTTTAAGCAACCAGATTGAAGTGCTCGCTTCCGACGTGTATTTATATGGAATTGGACGACATTTTACATAGTCGTATAATACGTCGTTTGAAATGAAATGTCAAGTTATCTAGGTGTTGTTTACGTTTTGATTAGTTGTGTTCGGTTTGTTGCGGTGTAATTTTTTCGCGATTTTTTGAAATAAAAAAATGTCGAAGAAGACACGTGGACCGAATTTTACCACACACGAAAAAGAACTCCTGATAGAATTAATTTCACGGCATAAGGATATCGTGGAAAATAAAAAAACGGATGCCGTGACCAGTGCAACGAAAAATGAAGGGTGGAAGAAACTGGCAGAAGAATTTAATTGTTTAAGTTCTTTTCACGTGCGTCACGTTGAGCAATTAAAAACCTGCTGGGACAACATCAAACGCACCACACGGAAAGACAAAGCCGCTGCCAAAAAAAATATTTTTTTAACTGGTAGGTGACACAGCTATTTGTTTTAAAACATGAACTAGCTAGGCCTGAAAACAAGAAGAACACAATATGCTACAGCTAGGCACATCCAATGCTTGTACGGTATAGCCGAGTGGTTAAGGTCATCACGCCAAACCCACTATGCGCCGCGTGTCGTGGGTTCGATTCCCGCGTAGTACAAGCATTATTTTGAGTGATTCACAAATGCTTGTTCTGAGTCTGGGTGTCTTTTTGCATGTGAATTGTATGTTTGTGAAACCCAACGACACAGGGATTAAATTCCTTAGAGCAATAGTCGTTTTTAAAAAGAAAAGTGTATAGATTTATTCCGAGAAGTCGTGCTAAGTATTGTGTTTCTTTGCAGGAGGAGGCAAGCCTGACATTCCACCACCAGGACCACTTCAAGGACAAGTGGAAATGTTACTTGGCCCAACTTTGGATGGACTTGATAATCCTTATGACTCTGATATACATTTCTCAGATCAGGAACTTCGTAATTCAAATACTGAAATTGAAGTTCTTAATAAAAAAGTATATTTATGTGTTATATTTTTATAGTAACTTTAATTAACATAATATTATACGAGGTAATTTTTTTATTTATTTACCAGGATGATATCGAGTCTGGGGTCGTTCTGGGATCACAGACAGTACTCAATGCCAATGCGCCTTCTTCACCAATATTTAAAGATTCCAGTATGTCTCAGAAAAACAAAGGCATTATTCCAACTGAGGTGGGTAAAAATATTTATGTAGGTACTGGCAGACAAGTGGCTTTTATGGCCATTATAATTATGAAATAATTAATTACAATAATTATTCTATTTTTTTTTAGAAAGTGGAAAATAAAAAGTGGAGCAGTTGGACTCCAAGAGATTTGAAAACTAAAGTGTCGACTACACTTTCCGGCAATAAAGAACTTTCGACATCAACATGGCTGCACCGAAGAAGGCCAAAGACTTCTTTGCAGGACAAAGTCCTGCAAAGCAAATTATTACTTATTGAGAACATGTTGAAAAATACCCAAAAAGAAGCTGCCCTAAAGGAAGAAATTTTACGAGAACAGTTAAAACAAGAAAAAATTAGAACGGAGAAATTGGAAATGGAACTTGAAATGTTAAAAAAAAATATATGATTTTCGACTTTTTATTTTATTTTACAAACGAATTTAATTAAACTAATACACCACATTATGTTTTTATTCTTTAGTTACATTTATGAATCATGTTTTTATTTGTACTTAAGATTTTTTCATTTGTACTTAAGGTACTAACTGTTTTCGGTCTATAAAATTTAATGCAGTTAAAATAAAGACATCATAACAACTAATAATTATAAATCAATTATGAGATGCATTTAAATGTAAACTTTTAAAATAATTATTTATTAGCTCTCTTCGCTTAGGATTTATATCTCTCATAACTCCATTATTTCTTTGTTCCCTGATATGGCCCTGACGGAACAAATCTTCCCATGGCATAATTAACTCAAGTTCAGGATCATCTGGTGGTAACTCTTCCTTTCCCTTTATTGCAATATTGTGCAGTATTCCCGTTGCAACAATAACAGCAAGACATTTTTTCACTTGTATCTGCATCCCCAAGGCAAGTACAGGGAATCTTCGTTTCCACACCCCAAACATGCGTTCAACAGGATTTCTGCTTCTGATTTGAGCCTCATTATATAGTATATCCTCTGGGGTTTGTGGATTGTCCAGTGGCATCATGATATAAGGCCGATTCATGTACCCACTATCAGCCAATAATACAGCATACTTGCCGCTTTCGAACAAAGGATTCCTGTAGGAAGCGTTCCAAATAGTTTGGTCTTGGCTACTGCCAGGCCATCTTGCCACCAAATCTAAAATTTCTAAATTTGCACTGCAAATCGCTTGCACATTTATGGACATGTAGCCTTTCCGGTTCCTAAAATATTCTGCATTTACCCCACCAGGGGAACGAATCCGTACATGTGTACAATCTAGAGCACCCAAAGCTTTTGGAAATTTTGCAATATTATAAAAATTCAACTGAGTTTTCCTTATCTCTTCCACTGTGTCTGGGAACTCGATACAATTGCGGCTTAATGAGGCTATTGCAGCAGTGACCCTGTGTATGATTCTGTGAGATGACGATTTACTTATACCGCAATAATCACCAACTGATATTTGTTGGGAGCCAGTCGCATAGTATCTCAAAGTCAAAAGAAGCTGATTTATGGGTGAAATTGATTCGTTTCTGAAACAAAATAAATGATTAATTTTATAAAACATTCATGTATTGAATAAGCCTTATAAATCTTACCTGTATTATGTAAATCTGTGTTCGTAAAGTTATAAGGTTGTAGGTGGATATAATCAAAATATCACACATGATAAGATGGGTTGTATAAGTGCATAAAAATACTACTCAATGATTTCTTGCATTTCATAACGTACATGATGGTCTTAATTAATTAATAGACGACTTACCGATCTGATGGATATTCTAATTTATCTTCGATCAACTGGAGAATATCAAGGGTCTTTTGATAAACGAAACCTGGTACAAAAATCGACATCATCGTATTCTTCGAAATAGCAATGACGATCTTTAAAAATTCTGGGACGTCGTACAATTCCATCTAAGCAATCTAAATTTTCTAAAATGTTATTTGCAAAAATAAAATTATATGCAGCGTCCATTTTGACGTGACTTTGACAATCTGTTAGTGTCTAACAGACGTCTTGACCGGTGATTAGATTTAATGCCTTGTTAAGCGAAGTTAACAGACGTTTAGTCGTGGTGGGACACTCGATAACTTTAACAGTCCGTTATCTGTCTTAACAGACCGTTAAATATTTAACAGAGTATGGTGAAACTGGACCTAAAGATAGGATGTCGAACACTTAGATACGTCACCTTTCAACTGACCTTAAAAACGCGATGGTACTAAAGTCTCCCGCTTTTTCTGTATCAGGACATACACCGATTTCTCAGAGATTTGTGGTATGATTTACGAGTAAGTGTTTTGTATATTTGAAATTAGCTTAGCGCCAACTACAGTTATCACTTAGCTGAAATACTAAAATCATTTGTCAGATTCATTGTTGTTTTTAAATGCCGCTATTTATTAAGTCGATTATATTTGAATATCGAAATCACCTAGTAATTAAGTTGTTACCTATGAAATATAGTATCATAAGCGCCCACGGGTAAACTAATAAGATCCCAGATTCTACTTACATCTGCAACTTGTTAATACAGTTACCTATCTATCTATAGAGGGTAGGCAGTGTTGTTGCGTGCCAACATTTCACCGTGACAGAGTAAGCCGGTGCTACAGTGCGTTGGAGAACCATTTATCGCGGCATTACCGACGCCGAGCCGCGATTTATATGAGGGCACATACATACGTAGTCCTTGTTTACGATATAATGTTGGTTGTGTTTGGTTATTTGATTCCTGTTTTTAACCAATGACGCAAATAACGTGTCGGTCTATCTGTCTGTCTGTCAGTGGCATCATAACTAGCGAACGGGTTGCGTAGTTTAATTTTGATAACTGGTTTCAGGATAATACCTACTTCTATATACGGAAACTTATAAGTTGGTCCGGCCGAGAAATTTTAATACGCATGAATAAACAATTGTATCACTAATAAGTTTTATTTGTGTTACTGTATAATGAACAGTGACTGAAGCCCGGAAACATAAGCGAATGTTTTAAATGATTGATGAACTTCCACAAAATAGTCATAATCGATTACACTTTGTATTACAGGAGGGAAAGGATCAACATTTTGACAGAATAGACAGTAATGCTCTCTTGGAGTCGTTTGTTCACTAGACCGCAAAGACTTTAAAAATAAGTTTAAGAAGCACGCCGAGTGACGTAAATAGACATGTAACTGGTCAGAGTGTGCGACGTCATTAGTCCAGTCCTTGTAACAAAGAAACAGATGGGTGTGGGTCCATCTTACAGCGCATCCCTCGGCAGCGGAGGCGTCGACACAAATAACCCATTGTGTATATCCCAGACGGTATTTCTGGATATATACATAATCTTTTGTAAAGATGTAGGTACATGTAATTCAAGACATATTCTATAGTTAGGCCATACAATATAGACATAATACGTAGGGATGGATAGTAAAAGTATTAGTTGTTGCGTTTGCAATTGCAGCTCCTAGTGTGGTATATAGTTTAGTATGGTTATAGAATAGTTTCATCATCATCATCATCATCTCAGCCTATCGCCGTCTACTGCTGAACGTAGGCCTCCCCCAAAGAGCGCCAACCATCCCGGTCCTGGGCAGCCCGCATCCATCCGCTGCCAGCCACCTTCTTATAGAATAGTTTAGTATAGTAAAATTGGAGCCCGACAATATAACTTAATCGATTCTTAAAAGTGCATTTCAAATTACAAAATTAATGGTTTTGAAAAATCTAAAAATCCATGTTTTTAAATGTTCATTAAAATTTTATTAACATCGGTCCAAACGTTTTTATATTTGCATTGTCATCGGGTTTAAAGCTACCCTGGAAATTTCAGCCTGCCAGCGTATCGGGAAGTGCCTCAAAATTGAGTTGCTTAAGTCCGACCGGAAAGACAAACAAACCAGAAAGGTGAGTGTAAAAAAAGCGTCGGAAAACATCAAAAATCATCGTCATGTAATTTGTTGTATAAAGCAACACTTTCCTGTATCGCCAGCTACATTCGTAAATTTTATATAAAACGAGTCTTGCATTAGTATCGCTGGCCGGTCCCTCTCGGCCACTCAGATTCAATGCGCTCCGTCTGAGGAGAACGTGACGCCGACAGCCCATCGGGAATACAGTATTGAAGACATCTGCCAGTAAACAGGCGAAGTAGAAGGACTAGCTTAATTAAATTACATGACCTTAAATCTTTATAACTATGTAAAGTTGAAATAACCGTTTTTTTTCTTCATATGTATGAATTTAATAGATAGGTACCTACATCAAAACAATTTTTGTTTAAAGTTTGTCCGTCTGTCTCTTTGTTCCGGCTAAACTCTGAAAATAGCTAGACCACTTTTGTCGGGAATCTTATTGGCAGGTAGTTGTAGTAAGGTTAACTTAGGCTACATTTTAGAAAAACTCTTCTTCGCGGACAAAGTCCCGGTACAGCTTTTACTTGATAATTATTTTATTACATAAAGCGATTGGTTACCAAAACTTGATATTCGACTTTTGTAGGTAACAAAGCTATTTATTTGAAATCTGGTTAAGAATTTTAGGAAGTAAAACAATCAAAAAAGATCTGTTACTACTTCCCACCTCTAATTTGATCGAGAAAGTTTTTCCACGATCAAATTTGGATTGGAAACTTGTCTTGACTGATTGTCTACAAGACAGGGCGAGTGATAAAGGTCACCGCGCCGGATCCCCCGTGCGCGACGTGACGCGGGTGAGATTTTGAATGATTCTCGGATACGACTTTATGTTTAAATTGATCATTTGCCTTTGCGGATTAAGGATATTTTACCGGTATTCCGTAAAACCGTAAAAATCTCCTCAAATTGTCAAAGAACAAAAACATCGAATAAGCCTCAGTTTTTTGGTTCCTAGCCTATTTACGAAGAAAACAGGCAAAGTTTCGTTTTAAACAAAAAGAAATGAGGTTAATATTCTTTTGTTTCATCGCATAAATGTTTTCATCTGAAAGCTTCTGTGTAGACAAATGCGCTGCCATTTACTAAGCAGCAGATAACGAGGGCTCATTACGGAAGGCCTGAAAACATTCCAAATCCTCCCTATTTAACACTTATCTAAGATATATTTTTTTGAAACAGTTCAGACAGTGAAATATTTTGGTAAACATCATCTTAATACGAAAGCAGTAACATGTATATTCATAAAGTGGTGTTGCTTTCAACGTAAGGCAATTTGAGTTCTCGTCCTGATTACTACTTCTGATTAATTTCGACTCGAGTTCCATGACGTTCCAAATCAGTACCCTAGTTTTCTGGAGTTGCGTTGATGGGCCTGTGCGGCGAGATTGTCATAACCAGCCTTTGTCCAACAAAGAAAATATTCAAATATTTCACTTACGATTTAAGCCCATTAATATTTATACAGTCACGAATGCGATCACACTTTTTCTGCTCAGCCCTTTTGGAACATTGTTTACGAGAATGTTATTCTACGAAGCGAAGGAAAATATGAAATGAAAGAACGAAAAGATGAAAAAGTAGCTCAAATCGCAGTTTATAAGTAATTGCATTACTTGCCTGACGCTTTGACGCCTTCGCAGGCAGACCAGTGACCTTGACACGTTAACCTGGGGAAATAGATCTAAAAGCGTCGAGAGGTTCCGATTAAAACCGGATTCATTCCAAGAAACTTCTCTTGAATTCCAGTAATATCGACGAAGCTGTTACTTTTTCTATATTTATGTCTTTATCGGCAACCTGCAGAGGTCACACAGAGGTGGTTATTTATCGGGATTGCTCGACAAGTTTTGGAGCCATGAAAACCCGGGGTTCGTTATCATGAGTTGAATCCGACAAACCATTGAATCATTTAATAATGAATCATTCTCACGATAGCTACTACTTATCAAAAATACAATGTAAATTATCAATGTCTACAATTGGTAAGCAAGTCATTGCAAAATAACGCGAAATTTTCAGGATGGTCTTATAGCTAGTTAATTAAGTAAAGTGTACCTTCTGCCATTGTTTACAGTGTGTCCCATATTGATTGGTATGCATATTCGGTATTAGCGAAGCAATGTTTGTTGTGCCGACCTTGAGGGGTGAACAATACTCTAGTTATGATCTGAAGGTCATGCCGCGCTTCCCTGATTGAGTTACGACTAGCCAATTTGTAAAAGGCTAGGAAATTCCGAAAACGTTGTTTTTACTGGAATCGAGAAATCCAAGACAGATAAATGAAATTTCATAAATGAAAAAGATTGTATGACGTTTAACGAAAAAATTAAAATTATTTGAATATTCTCAAGCATTTTATAAAATCATTGTGTTCAAGAATTTTTATGTGAGCAAACTCATGCCATCCCCTAAAGAAAACATTATTTCCTATTCACCCCGTTTTACGTTTTCTAAAAGTAGAAGTTTTCTAAAATTGTCTCTTGGCTACAGGAGCTGCTCACCTCGCTCCGTAGAACAAGCGTTGTAATAAAACACACGTACGTTCTGTAAGTAATAAGCGAGCAGTCATGTGGCACTAATTGTGTTTATGTGGTACTTGTAATAGCGCTGGTATTGTCTCGGTGCGCTCTTCATCATGTGGCGGCTTATCAGCTGCTGCCTCGTCCTGTTGCTGACTGTCAAGGTAAGAGATAATCCCCTTATTTTGGCCTGAAATATAAGGAGAAATATCATTAAAAAAAATGTTCAAGTGTCTTCCCTTTAAATGACCAATCACTTTAAGTAGTCTAAAAGGATATGAAGATATAGAGTAAACAAAACGAAAATAAAAATATTTTATTACTTACGTTTGGAAACTTCAAATCAACGATACACTAGCCAAGTATAACATGCATCCACATTTAACTTTAAGAACTTTTTCAATACTTTTTTAGAACAATGTACAGATTTTATATAAAAACAGTATTAACAAACAAGGTTTTAGATAATTTTCGGGACTATTTTCAACCGACTTCATAGTGTGCTGCCTCTGCAACAGTATTCGAGTGTTTGAGTGTTTCCAATATCCTCACTTCATCAATTATTCAATGCAAACAAGTCGTGTTAATTTGGAATTATCAACGGCGCTGTTATCTTAATTTTAAAACGGCTGTCGTGCTAAGGAACTTAATCCTTGTGTCGTGAATATTTAACAAATAATAAAATAATAATAAAATAATTTATTTCCCAAAAAATATTACAAAGTTTGTCTTAATTATTAGCTAGAAGAAAACAATGGTTCAGATATATAATAGCATCCGCTGCCGAACTAGGTTAGGACCTGTATTTCAGCAAAACGGCGCCACTCCCCGTAGCATCAGAATTTAAACTAGCTTATCACTATTTTACACAAAAACATCAAACTAGAAATAAATGTGAAATAAATGGTGTGTAAGAGTGCCTCTCTTTGTATATGGGTGTAGTGAACGTGTGTGTATGTGAGAGGGTGTGTATTGTTTACATATCAGACTTATGAATACTGATTCCCGCGAAACAATGACTTGTCCAGCTTGTTGTTATTTACTACGTATTTTAATGTATTTATTTTATATTATTATGTTTATATATATATTTTTTTTCTATTTCTCTGCCTTATATATTATTATTTGTTATTATTAAATTATTAATTGATTATCTTTGTACGTTTAAATTACCGTAAAACCGCCAAAAGCTCCTCAGTATCTTTGTATTGCAAAGTTAGTAACCAAGCTTCAACAGTTTTTTTGCATTTGTTTTTATTTAGTGGATAGATTGTAAGGATATTATTGATCTTATTATACAAATAAGGACCTAACGCACAAAAGAACTTCCTGATGAAAGCTGTGTGAAACTGTTTTGTATATTCACATACTCTATTTTTGCGTCGTTGCGTATTGTTTTGGGGATTAAAAGGCAATTCGTGATGTTGCTTCAATATTAGGGACGAAATAAACAATTGTCTGACTGTAAGCACTGCACAGTCTTTATAAAGTAGTGCTGTAGGGTACAAGAACGGGCGAAAAGTGCTTACCTTTAGTACAGCACGTTGTGCGATTTCGAGGCGTTTTATAATTGTAGCCGGAGCACCACCCCAAACAGTGATACAATACGAAAGCAACGACTGGCATAGTGCGAAATACACTTGTTTTACAAGTTTGGGTTCAGCTACATATCTTAATGTTTTAAAAACTATTATAAGCTTGCGGATTCGTCCAGTTAAAACCTCAATATATTTAGCAAAATTTAAATTTTTATCTAAAATTAAACCGAGATATTTAATATGCTCAGTTTGTTTTACTTTGGGGCAACAACAGTTCTGGGTATTAGAATTAGGTTCCACGCAACTATGAGCTACCAAAACATGTTCATCTGAAAATCTACTTTGGTTACGAATGGTAAAAGTCATGTACTTCGTCTTATCAGCATTTAACGTCAAGACATTATCGGCGAGCCATGTAGTTATAACGTTAAGTGCATTTTGAGCAGCTTCGTATGTCTCTTTCCAGGTATTTGCTGAAAGTAAGATTACCGTATCGTCTGCGTACGATATAACTTGACCCTGGGTGATATTTTTTTGGCACAGATCATTAATATACATCAAGAATAAAGTAGGCCCTAAAACGCTACCTTGCGGAACTCCAAAAGTTACTGGCAAATCGGCGCTTACGTAATTTCCTATTACGTAAGCGCCAAAATTAATATTCAAATTTCAAGAAAACTCCGAGTAAGAGTAAGCATTTGTGTGTATGTGTTGTCACACGCGGGGATTGAACCCGCAGCACGTCGCAAACATTGGTCATCGTTATTAAATGATGTAACGGTTGACTCACGCATTTTTATCGGGGGTACCCGACTAGTTTCGGACCCAACCGGAGTCCTTAATAACGAGCTGACGCGGCGGGATCGCGAGTCTCGCGGTTCGAAATATGCGTGAGTAAACCGTTACCTACATCATTTAATAATGAATCAGTCTCACGATAGTTATTATAAAAATTGGTCATCGTGTCACGACTAGCATTGGTTTTTATTGTATCGATGCAGCTTGGCCATTTAAGGAGGTTTGAAAGCGTATCCTAAACTTATTGGTGTTGATTTTTTTATAGACAACTTGCAGTGAATGTGACGCACGGGTAAGCTCCTAAGTATTACGAGGTATCACTTTAAGGTCCTAGTACACTGGTACTTTTTAACGATTGAGCTAAATACCTTCTTGCGCTATACTTATAAAAGTGCTAAATCATTGGACACCAGTTTCTCCCCACCTTTTCTAGAATCCGTTAATGTTTATCTTTTGCTAACATTTTTCTTAATGTTTATTTTTTCAGTGTTCTGGTGATAGGTGTAATTCGGGGGTAAGTGCTTTTAATTATTTTACAAAAATATCAGTATAACAAAAATCTACAGTTAAAGTATGTTGATTAAAAAAAAAATAGTTTCATAATTAATTTAAGTGTAGTCGCATATAATAACTATAAATTGAGTGAAGTAAAATTCTCGACAGCAATATCTACATAATTTTTAGTCGTTTCTTTATTCAATCGATTCTCACTTACTGAAGTAAGGGTGGTACTTCATTATACTTGTATGATTCATGTAACATGGTAGGCATAACACAATACCCTACTTTTTTATACAGTTGCGTAAAAAACTTATTCAAAATTAATAATAAACTTCACTTTCCAGTACGCTGATAGCCAGTGTTTTACTATTGTAAGTAGCAAATATTCTTAGTAATTAAAATAAGTACCAACTTCACAACTTAACGTTAAACGTGCAGTTGTGGGAGCGAGACAGCACTATACATGTTGTATTGTATTGTCTCTCTCTTACTCTAATATGTATGACAGCATCACCTACTTTATTACATGGTTAGTGTTTTACCGCTTAGGATAATTGTCAGATAATTAAAACTTGATTAATTAACAATTTGTTAAGCACAATAGCTTTCTGGATCCATAATATTCTGCAATTTTGTTGTTTTTCAGTGTTCCGCAAATGTATGCACAGCAGCGGTGAGTACGCACAAACAACAGATATTTAGCACTGAATATTCCTATCTGCTATCTTAGACCTTAGTATTTAAAATAAGTTCATTTTATATTTAGCGTTCAGTATTTACCCAATAAGTTAAAACAAAACTCAATTACCGAGGCTTCGTTGTATATCACAAGATAGGATAGTTTTAGAGTTAAAATTTTCACAGACGATATATTTCGGTTGTTTTTACAACAACAAATAAATTTAAGGTTAAGCAACACTTGGTAGGGTCATAAAATTGATGGGTGACCAATTTTATGTCGAGTACTGCCCGCATTTGACCGGTGTTTATATCAGTACAGTCAATACTCTTAAAAAAAACATTCAACTTTTGAAAATGACTCTACACAGGCATATTTAATGAGCTGTTATGTTATTTGGAAAACAAGGCTTGACAAATAAAGTATAGTTAATAATCAAAAAACACTAAATCTCTTCAAGTGTTAGAAAAAGTGCTAAGTCTACAATAAACATTGAGCCATGTAGTTAACTATCTATAAATTCAAATAGAATGGCCGCGAGCTGGCGTTTGGCTGACTATGATACTGATAACACTAGCTGTGCCTAATGGTACTAGCAGAGTGATATGTGAGTACTTAGGAACAGACTTAATAAATAATCTTATAATGGCTCGGTTTAGACAGACTAAAACTTAAGGTAAATCTTGACAACGCACAAGAAATAATTTAATCTTTAAGTAGAATATATGGTCACTTTTTTTAGTTTAAACAGGATAAAATTGACACGTATGGAAAAATACGCGTTTAAACAAACGGTTTTATTAAAATTTTGGTTCTGTACGTTATGGAAATAAGTTCTCTATGTTAAATAAAAAAACTGAAATGAAATATTGATTGTAAATCAACTGGTTACGATTACGGGGTGCTCAATTGATTTTTCAATTACAAAGTTACAATTACGAGAAGCCCAACCGATGTTTCAAACTAGTTTATGTCTGTGCCTATATTTAAAGTATAACAAAGACAACAGTACCACATACTAAGCCCTACAATTACGATAATTTGGACCATTAAAAACTCATCAGGATACGATTGTGTGTGTGTTTATTTAAAAAGAGCAACAAAAGATAAAATTGTGGTAGATTAAAAACGTAATGGTCTGTAGAATATTATTGAACATGTTTTATGTATATCTTCTAATATATAAAATTCTCGTACCACAATGTTAGTTACCGTACTCCTCCGAAACGACTCAACCGAATTTTACCAAATTTTAAATGTGTATTCAGTAGGTCTGAGAATCGACTAACATCTATTTTTCAAACACCTAAGTGATAAGGGTTGCTCAAACAAAAAAAAAAAATTGGAGGAAATAGTTTGTTTTTATTTTTTTTTATAATGTGGCATTAAAAATACATACAACTAGAAAAAAATATATTGGTAAAACAACGTTTGCTGGGTCAGCTAGTGTATATATGTATATCAAAATCAATCCGTACTTCCCTTGGGCACGGCATCGGGCATGAACGGCTGGACCGATTTTGCTAATTCTTTTTTGTTATATTTTTAATTGTCAAGAGGAGGACCTTATGAGACAAAAAAATTAACAATATTAGTTCCCCAATAATATAAAGACACCGGCAACGGGATCTACGTATCCAGGGTGAAACCGCGGGGCATAGGTAGTTTGTTATAAATGTTAGCTTCACACTCATAAGTACTTGAGTATTTCGAGAGTTTCTTAAGTTCAATAATAGAGCTGTGAAGGCAATTTCATTGTGAGAGTAATTCTGAGCGCACGGTCTCTGGGGCGACGACGCGGAGTAAGATATTACATCATCTTGCTGAACATTTGTAGCCTTCACTCACACCTGCCCATCGCAGGGGAAATGAAACCAAATACCTTTTGTTTTACTCTTTAGGACGATGCCCTTTTTATTTACTGAGCATATATTTTTAATGTATGCTGAATTATAGGGAAGGTTTAATCAGAGATTTGTAGGATGTTTTTTTTTTAATTAAACATAAAAGTGAACTATGGTAAGTATTTGATTCATGTTAACCCCTACACAGTAATGGCCTAGTTATATAATGTTAGCGGGTTCGAATCTCAGCAAGCACACAATGTCAATGAAAACATGTCGATGAAACCTGTTAATTTAAGAACTTTTAAAGAGTGTATTCAGCCGGGACATAGGTCTATGCGCATGCGACATATCCTTTATTGGGCTTTCTGCAATAATACTTATACTTTTGTAAGGCGCAACGGAAAATTCATAAAAGATGACATTTTTTTTTAACATATGCTTTAATGATAACACCTGTAGTATCCGAATATTACAAGTGTTATCGTTATAAGTAAGTCCTTTGTTTAATTAATACTACTAGCCTGATTTTCTTTTACAGTGCGTGGGTACAAATTGCACTGCCATGGTAAGTAACAAAAAGATTTAATTTAATAATTTTCAAATGTTACTAATTTATCTCAAGACTGTCAACTCTAGGAGCAATATTTTATTTTTCTCATTTAGTGAAATCAGCGCTACATAAATCAAATGTTTAATTTATTGTTCAACTAATACTAAACACGTACAGACGCGTATAATCGTGTTTTTCATACTTTTAGTTGCAAAAAGAAGTTTTAGAGAAATTATTTTTATCGTGTTGTTTTGCAAGGATTTTTGACTCGAGGTTTAATACAACTTAATTAAAACGTAGCCTAGGTATTTTAGGCGCATTATAGACAGGCTTATTAAATTTTAAATCAAGGCCAAATTAGTGTATTGTTGTGGAACCAATAAGATTTTTTCTCGGATGTTTTGATTTCTCAATTTTGATTCAAGAGTTCAAAGTAGAGGCTCTATATATGATCCCTTAATCTAAACTTACCTGTGCTATTAGAATCAGTAAGTACCCTAACGTATTTGAAGTGCCTGGAAAACGGCATATCTGAAAAAAGTCTTACCTATGTATTTAGGTAAAAATATATTTACAACTGTTACTACAACGTTTATAAACACTTACTTAAAAACAAAAACCTATAATATATATGTATGAGAATGAATATAATCAGAACTAATGTTTTGTTTTATGTTATTTTTTTTCAGTGCACTGGATTGAAATGTACTGCGGGGGTGAGTCATATCCTAATTATTCTCTATCTCCCTTCATCATACTTCTAATCTATTTATCTCTCTTTATATATTCTTTCCGATTCTCTACTACTACAAAAAAAAAAAACTAAAAACTCAAGTGTTAAAAGTCTGCACCAAACGGATTCAAACCCGCGCCTCTTACCACAGAGCTCCAATCACTTGGCGCTTCCACGAAGTCTCGTTATTTGACAGACAGACAGAAACAGGTTGGATTTATATTAAACTATCTGGGATCCTACCACCACATCTTAACGTACGGCTGTTGCTGGTGTGTGAGCGGGACATCGCTCTATGAAGTGTCTCGCCGTCCTACTTTCACTAATGCATCGATCTTGGTTTACAAGTTTGTGGTAGGCTGTCGAACTGGAGCTAGGTCTTATTGCAAGTCTGGACAGATCGCTGACACTAAGTAAAAATGTCGCGAAGTAACATGACGTTTTAAAAAAAAGGGGTAAGCAGAAGTATTTTTTGGAAAAGTAAGGTTTAATATATTACATAACATATTTGTGTTTTGAGATTTGAAATGAAATGTGATTACAGTTTAAAAGGACGAATGGATAGACTACAAACAACATTAGCTCTATTCAAAAAATAAATATAATCTATGAAGAGAGCACTTTAGAGAGCAACTAACAGACTACCATTGACTAATTCCTACATGAATATACAATAAACCAACATAGTGATTAATACAGTTTAAAACGCTATAAGCTATAGGTGGACCCCTGAGGGCATACCTCTTCATTAAGTCATTGTGGAAGCGAGACAGAGTATAACAAAGTGTAGAGCGGCATCTCGTTCACACACAGACAACGGTCTTACACCACGAGGCAGTGGGAGGGTGATATAGAAATAATAACCTTATTGAATTATTTTTTAGGATATTTAGCGGAAGTATTAAGGCAAGAAAGAAATAACATTAAACATTTTGTTTTTCAGTGCACCGGAGACTTCTGCAAAGCTACAGTAAGCACTTTCAATGTATTATTTAATGTGACTGCATTGATAACCGAGATGTGTCGCTGGTCCCAGTGATAGATCAGTTGCGTGAACCTATAATACTCGTTCCACAACTCACGTATTAAATTCTTGCGATCGGGTGACATTTTCATAAAAAAGGGCTATCACGAAGTATAGAATCTTAAAAGAGTTATAAGTATCACTTACTGCTTTTGTTGTGAAGGTCAAAAAGTCGCTCTATAAAACACGGTGTCAGTTAAATCCGGTGGGACTGTAAGCCACCTCCATAATATCTGGCAAAAAGGGTACAGAAAAAGTGTTTGTGGTTGAAAAAAATCCCTTAATTTTTTCATTAGACGGAGAATAAAGCGTTATGTTCGAAACATTTAATAAAGAGTTATAATTAATTCTAATGCGCAATAAGTAGGGTTAAGTCGGGTTTGGGGTAGCGGGGATGTCGGGGATTACCCTTTTTAACTCATAAAATAAGTAGGTTTTACGTTATTTGAAAAACTTTTATTTAAACCGATTAGTACTGCACGAATAACTCACTGTGCACGACTTGTCTTTGTGCATGTGACTTGAATGTTTGTGAAATCCCTGTGACACATGGATTAGAAATACCCTACTGCTGAAATCGGGATAAAAACAAGAAAATACTTAGATTGTATTTACTACGGCTATGACTTAAAAATCTGGCTATTAAAAGTCGATTATTTTTTAAACTACCAGAAATTGCGCCTTCTTCATAGCCAGAGCATTTAGGATGCGGTAAAGGGTTGGCGATATGGGGTGATGTCCAAAAAGTGCTATTTTATAGCCTGTCTTGAATAGCTGGATTTAAATTTTTGATTTAATTCGATTTTGAAATAGTAGTTATTTTTAAGTAGGATTCTAGTAACATTAAAGTACCGGGATCGAGAGAAAATAAGGCAGGTCACACTGGGAGACAAAGATAGTGTGACAATAGATTACGAAACATTTTAAAGTAGTTAAGTCCCTGTTATGTTACAAACTTGCGGAACTTAACCGATATTTCTCACCAACAACTAAAAAACAGTTTATTTTTAAAAAGATAGTTAAGTAGAGTATCGCTTAACTGTTTGTAAATTGCAGCACGAATTAGTTACTTCGAGTGAAGTTTAAACTTTTTGTAGAGTTTTAAACGTTTGTAAGGTTTTAAAAGATACAATATAGTTTTGTAGGCGAATTGTTTTAACCAATATGCGTATTATTTCATTCTGTACCGGTTTAATTACAAATATTTATGATGATACATATTACGTTTTTAGGAATAGTAACAAAAATTTATTTGTAACATGACTATCGTTTTTTTTTTAATTTAAGTTGCAAATGTGTTGTCCTATTAAAGTTCATTAACTGATGTGTTATCATGCTACAAGTACCAGTTTTCGAATATTAGTGTAATATACGAGTATTTTCATCATATAAATCGGTTCACGTGTAAAATTGTAAGATATAAAACTTACAAAACCGAGTACGGGACGGAATTACGACACTAAGGATTCCGTATAAATTGGCTAATAATAATCAATAGATTGGTGACAAATTAATTCGTGGAACTCCCTCATCTTTTTTTTTCACGAAACAAAATTATGCCCGTAATCATTTTACAAAGATTTTAGTTCATTGTTTGCGAAAGTTGCAACTGTGCATCTAACATGATTCAGGAATCATAACAGCTCGACAAGTGAAATCTGTCAGTCAGTCTGTATCTCAGGATACACACAGCCTGATAGACAGGAAGACGTATACACAGCGGAGCCTTAGTAATAGGATTCTGTTGTACTCTTTGGTTGCAAAACCCTAGAAATACAACCATCATTTCTATTATAATAACATACTATAATGCCGACCTCCGTGGTCGAGTGGCGTACGCACCGGTTTCAAGGTGTCGCTAGCTCTGAGGTGATGGATTCGACCACGGCCGGGTTAATGTAAAAAATTACATTTATACATTGTCTTGGGTCTGGGTGTTTGTGGTACCTTCGTTGTATCTAAATTCCATAACACTTATTTAACACTTTTGCTTTAGCAACTTACTTTGGGTCCAGAACAATGTATGTGATGTTGTCCGCATTTATACATCAACGAAAGCAATTCCGGTCTTCTAAACCAACTCAAAATGAGGTCGGTAATGAACGGTTAAATACAAATTTACCAGCTGATTAAACTAGACACACGTGACGTCATTGGTCATGCGAGCAGACAGTTAGTAACGAACAGTGGACAGCTGTAGGTTAACGAGAGAACTGGGAAAATGGACGTAATTTATTGGGTACATGTTGCATTATGTAATGTTAATAACGATAATTGTCTAGTGATAAGTGGCCCTGACTGCTAAAGTGGAGGTTGTAGGTTCAGTTCCCACCCAGGACAAATGTTTTTGTAATGAGCATGATCATTTATTTGAAATGTATGCGTATGTTTATCTGATGTCTAGTACTCATAATACAAGTTAGCTTAGTTGAGACTAGATGGCGCTCACCCTCTTCAATTAATTTTGTCTAGTAACTTGTACTTCAGTTTTGAAATACAATTAATAATTCACTCGATGAGAAAAAAATGTTGTCCAAGTATATAGCACCACATAGGTATAAAATCCATTGCTGTCGATAATCTGAACGCCTATGTACCTAATACTATCCGTCAATCAAAGTGCGACAATTTGACGTATACACGCGAAGTTTTAAACTAATGGCGTCGCGACACCAAATTTAATGAGCGAATGACAATGGGCCCCAGTTGGGCACCAATAATCGGGCATCAAACCTTGAACAAATACAGTCATACAATATCGTTATACTAACTAATTGTGTCGAAGGCCAGACATACTTTCCATTTTGTTTTGACACCGTTCCCATTTTAGAGAAATTGCGTCGCGTTATAGTGTGACATCAAGCAAACATATTTGTAAAGAAAACACTTTATTTTAAATGACTCCCGCACGCAGGTATGAAATACTTGCATCGCAGGAATTACACAAACATTCAAGTTACATGCACTAAAAACTCAGCGATGCAGTTTCCATGTATTAAGGGCCTTCCATTATTCGGTGACATTGATTTTCATTTTGCAGTGCGTCGGACTCTCCTGTCAATCTTTTGTAAGTTTTTATCCACAATATAGACATTATATTAATATATTATAAGTAAACTGAGGACTGGAAGTGTTACCCCACAGTAGGAGCACTTAGGGTCAATCGCCATTAAAAAGCGACGGCGTGCAGCAGACATTAGAGCAGTGACTGCGAGTCGCTTGTGCTGCCCGTTGCCCCTATTTTTCTGTCATATAACTCTGAACTACACACTCTCGTGGATAAGATTCAAAATTATTTGTAATATTTTGCCACATAAAGCTGTCCGCTGCTTTTGCGGCAATTGTACATATGTTGGATGCTGCATATTGTATGTTGATATTCAAAAAGGCCTACTTAGTTACCAGTCATATTCAGATAAATGGTTTCTATTCCGCTTTTAAGTCATTGCTTTAAGTTAATTTCTTCATTTGCTTCTGTTACAGTGTAATGGCAACAATTGTGTCCACGAAACTAAATTATGGTGAATGTATCTGTAATAAAACTAATAAATATACAGTGTTTTTTATTGTTTTTTTTTATTTCCCTTTAAATATGAAAGTCAAAGTCACCACACTATGGGAGCCAACGGATGGACGGCGTCGTCGTGGGCGACCTAGGAAGCGGTGGCGAGACGACCTTAACGCTTACCGCGCAGGCTGGTTCCATGCGGCCCAGAATAGAGAGTCGTGGAAGGATTTGGGGGAGGCCTTTGCCCAGCAGTGGGACACAGTGGGCTAGAGAAAAAATATATATATGAAAAATCCTGAGAAAATCATTCTGATAAATTATTTTGAAATTCGACATTTTGACATAGTTGGGAAAAAACTAGAATGGTACTTTTGTAATTAAATCGTTAGAAATGCACTTTGGACGACGTATTTACTCGAAAGGCCTAAAACAGAAAACTCTCTACACGACCCTGACACTTGTAACATGCAGGCTTTACTAATTATATCCCACCAGCTAATAGGTTCACCAGTGAGCGCATGAAGCACATCACTAAACGAGCCGCGTAATGATCTCTGAAGCCGAACGCACAACACTCGAGTTCGCACTAATTAGGAATACGATTCACTGACGTCACGTCACACCTAGGTAGAGTTTAAGAGAGCTTGGAACTGCTAATTGTAGCCTTCAGCTGTATAAATGATCATAGTTCTAATTGAGGTACTCCCAAAACAATTTTTAGCCCAAAATATAAGTAGGGATTAATGTAAGTCGGCAGGAGTATATGGAGTGTTGCTTTGTTTGTTGAAACATTGGTCCAAGAAAGCGGCCACTGATCGTGTTTTTGTATTTTCTTACAACTTTCTAACTATGGTTAAATATAAGGGCTGGACTATATATATTATATTTTGACTGATTTCCAATTTAATTTCGACGGCGTCAATAGTAAACTGCAATCTAAAATCCACTACTCCAGGTATAAAATGACTATCAGAGATTAAAAACTTAATCGAAAACATAAATAATCTTGGTTGTAAATAGCTCTACAAAATTCCATATTACGGAATCTACATCACTGGCGGGTCCCGTGTCACACGCATGTGTGTTTTAATTACGAGCCCCTTGTCACCCCCCCCCCCCCTGCCCCCCCAACCTCGTACATTGTAACCTTCACGAAGTTGTCAAATTAAATCGTTCAAGTTGTTTGCCGGCCGATACGTTAGGAAGTTACTGTGAGTTACTCAAACTTAGTTCAGTTGACTCGTTGTGAGGGTTCCTTCGATACAAAGTTTATTTTTCTTGTCATTGTGGAGGTTACCTTTTGAAAGATTTTCCGTGTTTAATGTGGAAAGTATCGGTTGTATTTTGTGGTTCTTAACTTGTTAGTAGTTTTTTCCATGTTACTTTTAAGGTACTTCACGAAATGTCACTACAATTTTGTGCAAGTGCATTGCCACAGATTAGATTTGGCGATCTTTATTTATTTACACTGCTTATATGGAGACAAAGTAACAATCAAATATTTTTTCTAGTCAACCACAGGATGATGCAAGCGATAACAATAAATAGATACATTAAGTCAGAGACGTCAGTGATAATACCTACTATTCCATTTGCGATTGAAGTAAATGGCTTTAAATATTAAGAAAATAATATAAAAAAAACAAACGATCAAGTTCGTCCTGTAACAAGTTTATAGACCCCAGGTTTAGGCGGTCGTAGTGTCGATAGAATCACAAAGCTTAGACAAGTATACATATGGGTTATATTTAAAAGATAATCTTGAAGATAAAGAAGGCTCAACTTAACAAAGAACAGCTGGTTATAATCCGGAGTGATATCTTCGACCTGTCACGCCTACATAGGGGTAACATATGCAAAGTTTATTTGTTTTATTATTATTAATTTGTCTGACACACAATATCATGAAAATTCTTTACATGTCATTTTTTGACAATGTTTTTAAGTTTGTAATTGATATTCTTATAAAGAAGTTTTATCAAGAATTTTGTTTTTAATTTCAATGTGGAGTTACTTTTTCTTTATGCCAGTACTGCTATTCTGAAGAATCGTATACGTGTGTCCATACACTAGCTGAACTTTTGTTAGCTTGCGTTGTTGTTACCTAATTGCTACCGACAAAAAGGAACGCGACATTTTTATTTAAGGGTTTTGAAGCTCAACTTATGGAGTTCTTTTCCCAATCTTGTTCATAGGAATAACATTTTACAAACCTTGTACCTCTTCGAGGGTATCACTGAACTTAGGCCTATAATTATTTTAATATACCGAAAGTCTCTCCCTGAACTAAAAGAACAACATAGTGCTGTACATTTGAAACTCAAACAAAATTCCCGCAGTAACTAGTGATGTGCCAGTTAATTAAAAATAAACACGAATAGTGTTGTGCTAGCAGCTAGCGACAAGTTTTAGCTAACTGGTGTGACAACAAGTTATTAATAAGGCAAGACTCCGAATGCTGAGTCGCGTAACTAATTAAAAGTTATGTGCGATTCACACCACCGTGTGCCGAACCGAGAGCTGGGAAACTAGGATTGGAAATGTATGGCCTAATATTAACTATTTATTTAAATATATAGTCATTGACTGCACGGATAGCAGAGTGGTTGAGGTCACCCCGCCAAACCCAATGTGCCTGTCGTGTCGCGGGTTCGATCCCCGCGTAGGACAAGCATTCTGTACATGTACTTTGTACATGTGATTTGTATGTTTGTAAGCCCCCCGCGACACAAGGATTAAATTCCTTAAAGCGGGAGTTGTTTTAATAAAAAAAAACATGGCATTATATTCGCAAAAAAGGGCATTTTTTATGGAGATTTTTAACAACTTTAAACCAGTTATTAATTTAAATCTCACGGAGGTAGTAATAGTCTTATAAAATTGGTACATTGAATATTTTTAATACCAATTTAACACATCTATACTCATACTTGTTAAATACTTCACAAAACTTCTATGAGCACAAAAATCCTGATGTAAATTCTGACCTCAACCATTGTTTGTCAATTTAGTTTAAAACAAGAGGCACTTTTATCGACATGTGTCAACAAACAAACGTTAAATAAAATGGCCGCACACCACCGTTGTGAAACACTCGACATTGTAAAATCGATGACGGTTAAAAGATAAATTTGTGAATTGTGGTGAATGCAGTGAAAATATATCACAAAGCGAAAACAAGAGAATAATAAAATGAATTCTTTTTTTGACTTGGTATATCAATTCTATTTACAGTAACTAAGCAGATATCAAGTTTCTTGATTGAGTTTCTTTTCTTCGGTTAAGTCTGTGCCATCATAGCTCTTAAATGGATGAACCGATTTTGATTGTTTTTTTGTTCGAAAGATTAATTATTTATTCGGGACTTTGGAAAGGTTAGCTTAGTGGAGTAAATATTTTTTTACTAACTAATATTGGTATCAAATGATCTGGTTTAACTATTTTAATACTAAATTTTATATGAAATCCAAGTTTGTCCGAGTTTATTTTAATTTTAATTATTCTTGCGTCATCAATCTTACGTTGCCTTTCCAGACAGACAAACTTTTTTACAAAAACAAGTCCTTTTGTCCAGGAAATACACGTTAGCTCTCGTCCTCATAACATTTTATTTGGAAAATATACAGCATGACACGCCATGTTTGTAAATTTTTACCTCCCCTGTAATCGAACGTCTATCAATTTTGATGAACTACTTACTCGCGCAAGCATATAACGTCTGTAGCAAGCAGGTAAGAAATTTGATGGAAACTGATCGACTTTTTACCTAATGATGCAGTTATAAATTTTAATATCTATCAAAGATAATCTGAATTCGTTGAAGAATTATGTGTATAATATTCTTGTTTAACATATTGAACAGCTTCTGTAGACAACGAACAAATGATCAAATGTATGGAACTGTCAGTTTCTCAAAATTATTTCAACATTTAAAAATATTATTTTGTTTATTGATTACCCACAAATTTCAATGTTTAATTCGGTACAATGACGCGTAGCCAAAGGCGTTTGCAAAAGTCGCTCTACAACATTCAACATTTCAGCTATTACGGTTTAAGAGACACTTTAGTACAAAGTTATTTTTGATAAATTCAATCTATGGACGCCGAACCATAAAATGATTCAAAATTATTGTTCTAAAATCTTTACTGATCTTTGCTTTACTTATACCACATCCAAATAATTCTAACATCCTAAAACTACTTGAATGAGCCGAAAGTTTCGACAAAGCATTTGTGAGCATCCCACACACTGAGAGCGTAGCTTGTAGTACGCGGTGAGTTTGCTCTATTGCGGCCAAACTTCTAGACATTCATAATAGGTTAGTGACCGAAATCTCGTGAAACAGTGACTCACACCGCTAGTGACGCAATTAAAACAACTTTTTTTCTAAGTTTTTCAGCAATGGATGCAACGACGTTTGAAAAGTGAAAAAACCCTTAAAAACCCGTGTTTTTTTTTTAAGTATAAAAATTGGCAATTCATTATTGCATTATGTTCCCCTGTAATGGTAGTTGTATTTTTGGTAAACAAATAATTCTTAAAAATAAAAATAAAGATTTGGAAACATAATTTGTGCTGCTTCACACATCTATTTTAAGTTAGATTTATTTAGGCTCATTTTAGCGAACCGCCTGTCTATCTGTCTTTCACAACACTTTTGGCTGGGTTACACAATATTCCAAAACAACGTTGCTTGCCAGAATACTAATAAATTAACGACTGCCAAAGATCACTACATATCTAGATACAAAGCCAGGTCCGAGGGGATCTCGTGTTGTTTACAGAGGGTCACTCGTCTGCATATAAAATTGACCTTCATTACCATTACTTCAAGCTTTTCAAAGTAAATAGTGCAAGTTATTAAAATTCTGGGAAAATGTCGTCGAAATATGACTTCTGAAAGGTCAACGTTTGTTTGATTTAGGTATAATTATTATTTATTTCTTGGAACCGAAACTAAGCTGGTCGGGCTTTATCGATAAATACGCTTGAGTACCTAACAATTGTGGACAAAATGTATTATCTATACTAATATATAAAGCTGAAGAGCTTGTTTGTTTGTTTGAACGCGCTAATCTCAGGAACTACTGGTTCGAATTGAAAAAATCTAAATAGCCAAATAGTCCATTTATCAAGAAAGGTTATACGCTATATAACATCACACTGCGACTAAAAGGAGCAAAGATACAATGGAAAATATGGAAAAAACGACTAAAATTCTAACCACGCGGACGAAGTCGCGGGCAACAGCTAGTTATAGATAATGCTTGAACTTGGCTTCGTTTTTAACTTATTTATTTATCTCAAAAAATCTAGTAAACCATTTACCATTTACACGAAAAGGAAGAAGAAAATATAAATATAACAAAATATAAAAGCCTTAAATAAAATATCCTATCAATTGAATACCCGTAGTTTCACCGCTACTCAATCTCTTCGCATCAATTCAGCTTTTTCAATCAATTCTTAACCATCAGTTACATACAACCAGTTACCATCATCCCTCGACACACAAAAATGAACCTTGAAATTTAGTAATAAGGATGCTAATACCAGTCTGTTGTAAAGTTTAGCTGTAAGGGATGTGTGTGTGGGCGTAACGTGGGCTTATCTCGACCGTGAAGCGACGACACACAGTGCCCGTGACGTCCTGCATACACTGAGTATTATAAACAGTGGATAAAATGGATTTTAAAAGTATTGCTACCAGGAAATCTTCAATTCAGTGATACAGAACAAGCAAATGTAACGTTACTTTAAGGACGAATTATTTTTATTATTATTTTAACTATTTTAAGATACAATTAATGTCAAACATTGGTATCAGAAATTACCAACCTGCAGTGAGCTAGCGTAGTGATCAAAACTGACACATCACCTATGTGGGAAGGCCTGTGCCCAGCTCCAAGCTAAGCTAAGCTCGAAGCTGCTAAGCTCCAAGATTGGATCTTCAACTTTTGCTCACTATGAGAAAGAATCAGCAGATACTTCTTACTTATCGGTAATATCAATAGCATTGTATTCCAAAATAGAACTTAGCTTTGCACACAATATAGTACACCAGTACCTTGTACCTACAAGTCAACAAGTACAGAGTAAAGGGGCATAGCGCAGCAAGCCCCAGTTTGAGGGGAGACCGCACTCACTTGGCTCAGGTGTTCGGTAAACTTACCGCCGACTTGGGTTCGGAGTTGTTGTTTGTATTCACTTTCACAAATCGGTTTCAAGCAAATGTACGAGTACCATTTAATATTTGTCTATTTTACATGAAGGTAAATACACAATTTCTGTGGCTTCCTTAAAAATGGTTGAGTTGCATGAGCAATTACAGGCATATGGTCGCTTGATAGCACAGGCTTGCTTGATGGCTCTTTGATCCAAAAGCGAGTCCAGGAAGGCACTGCATTTATTTACTCAGTATGCAAACTGTCTGGACCTTGAGAGGCGATGGCCCCTTTGCCTGCTTCGACTTTTCTTCTCCGAGTAGCCAAAAAAATAAAGGCAGACAAAAATGACATTTCAAAGTGATGACGTCTATCCTATTTGCAGAATAATTTAATTTCAACAATTATCATTAAAACTAAAATTGCTGGAACTTCTATGATATAAACCCCATGTGTTAACGGAACGCAAACCGCGCGTGTAATTACACACGGATGGTTCGGGGCAGAGTTATGTGGCCGATACATCTTGCCGCCGCGGCACCCATGGATAACGCTGTCACAAACAACGGGGGCGCAGCTGTCTACACAATGTATTTGAAGGATTCTTTATAGCAATTCTTTTTGTCCTTATATCAATTTATTAGGGGTTAAGTAGTGTGATATTTCTTGCTACACTGAAGCTGTGATTTGCTTTCAACGAATTTCGTTGAGTTGGTGATGAATTATCAATTAACTTAAATATCATGTAATTTAAATTGACACCGGTTATAAGCATACTAGCTGTTGCCCGCGACTTCGTCCCCGTGGGTAGAAGATATAAGTTATGATTTATACCTGCCCTGTTTTTTTCACATTTTCCATTGTATCTTTGCTCCTATTAGTCGCAGCGTGATGGTTTATAGCCTAAAGCCTTCCTCGATGAATGGTCTATTCAACACAAAAAGAATTTTTCAATTTGGACCAGTAGTTCCTGAGATTAGCGCGTTCAAACAAACAAACAAAAAAACTCTCCAGCTTTATATATTAAAAAAAATAAGTATAGAGTATAGATTATAAAAAAATATCACAATCCGTGTAGTCGTTTTTGAGTTAAAGTAATCAATTTTCTTAAAAACTTTGAAATTTGTAATTTTAGTAGGAATTAATAAATCTCGGTAAGATCATTTAAAAGATTTCTCAGCATTTACCGGTTCCTATTACTGTGGCTAAGCTGCACGCTGTCCGACCGTATGTCTATCCGTCCATCCGTCACTACCATATATCTCGTGTACCTTAAAAGCTTCAAATTTTGAAGAACTGTTTTTACGGTCATACGTTTGTTGGCGGAAAACTAAGACCTAAAAATGACAATACATTTACTTTCAGTACAACAAACAGTATTGAAAGCAAATTCCGGATGATATTCACCATGTTAAACACTAATCTAAATATTATGTCTTCAGTTAATTCCCTACAGAGATTTAATACAATATTCTGGTGAAACCGTATCTATATAACTGTAACAGCATATTACACACGTGTTCCCCACTCTCAAACCGTGTCAAAATACTTGTTTAACGTATTACACTACTTAACAGTGCTACAACGTGTACAACTAACGACACTGTTATAATGAATTCCATTTTATCTGTGGTTTGTTTCATACAATTGTATTTAAAATTCATACAATTGTATTTAAAACATCAATTTATATTACTGAGATTCTGTAGGCTGAGTCTAGAATACTACACAACAGAGCTCATTAATTGTGTTGTCTTGTTTATAATCTTGAGATTATCGTTTAAACGTTTGATGGCGCGCACGAAATAGTGTAGAAAACTTTCCACCATCTCTTTAAGTGTTTTTACTTATTTACTGGCTACAGTGACCAGGCATGGCATAGAACCAGAGGTTTTTTTTTTAAACAACTCCCGCTCTCAGGAATTTTATCCTTGTGTCGCGGGGGGTTTACAATCATACAACTCACATGCACAAAGACACCCAGAGTCAGGACAAGCATTCGTGGATCACACAAATGCTTGTCCTACGCGGGGATCGAACCCGCGACACGACGCGCATAGTGGGTTTGTCGTGGTGACCTCAACCACTCGGCTATCCGTGCAGTCGAAGGTTGTCGTCTATGAGGTTGCGTTCCCATCAGAGATGAGCGCGGGAGCTTATGAAGGGATGTGTTATCTACAAAACAAGCGAGGGATGTGTCACATCATCACACCACACATTAATATCTCTTTAGTATACGGATCGACTAATGTGAATTAAATACTTTTTGAACTTTGTCGCACCTTATTTCCTTTAATACATTCTTAATGCCTTTCATAAGTAAATCACTGTAAAAGGGTCGTAGGCCAAGATTCCAAAACTAAATCCCTTTTTCATATCTCTTCAAATATTCAACACAGTATTATTCTACTTTAGGTAAATCCAGTTAAGAATACGTCTTACTGGAAGGAAACATTAAAAAGCTGGTGAAACGTGACCAAATTACAATAGATCAACGGAAATACCTTCAATAAAAATGGGAGAAAACATTATATTTCCACCTCATAAACCTGAGGTAGATCAAATAACAAAAGATTATCTTTTACTGTCGCTAGAGAGAGACAACAAATTACAAATAAATTCGTTATAAGATATATAACGAATTATATTAAATTAGGTTGTATAAATGTAACTGAAACTAATTCGTGAAAAAGAACTTGCAGTCTTGCAGGTTTGAACATCAGTCATCTGTCTATCCAGTAACAGCCAATACTGGGAACTAGACGAAAAACGAAACTAAGAATCGCGTATCCGGAAAATGTAATCGTAAAAATTGAAGAGCTTCATCACGAAACAAAATTTACCCTTTCGGGCAAAATGGAAAAGCCAGTAGGTTTAGGAAAAGAAGTCGAGATTGACTGACCGAGATCCGGAGATTAATCCTATTAAACACCGAAAATTGTGAAGAGTTTAGGAAACCTACAAAGTGGTCGCGGGACCCTAATTTTCGTATAAACATGAAATTTAATACCAGCCGACATCCCGGCCGCTAATTATAATTACAAATTGACCAACAGAGGAGCGGAATGTTATTAAACATTCAATTAAATATGTTTTACATGGTGTGCCTTGTTGGGATAACCTCGAAATCTTTTCAATCCGAAAAATATATTTTATTTTTCCGACAGTCGTGTAGGGTTTCTTTCTCAGCTTTTGATGAAGGATAGATCTTAATAGGATTTCCAGAAATATTTGAAGAAGGAGGTTTCACTAAGGATCTTGAAGAAGGACGTTTCACTTTAAAAATGAGGTTTCGCTTAGACTAAATTTAAACATTGTTTGATTTTACCAATTTGGCCATTGCTGAGAGACATGAAGATTGGCCTCGTGAAATCTGCCTAAGTTCTCTAATTTATGGCAAAATTCCAGCTCAGTAACGCCAGGCCCAAGTTTCTGTGGAGTTTGGTTTTCTCTTTTTGGACATTATATTGGTCACCATACCTCAACTTTTGTCAAGCTCACACAAGAATGAGGCTCATAATAAAATTCGTCTGTATTTTGTTTTTTGTTATTATATCAACCTATTACTTATAAGTGTCAGTCTGTCGAATGGAAACCGTGGTTTCTTGAAAAGTCTGAAGATGTTCTAGTAACCATTAATGACTGACGTTTTCAGACACTGCGTATAATTAATGTACTATTGACGTATGGTCTAGGACTCTACGGACATGACAATTTTATCACGATTAATGAGGTTATAATATTCTCGCTTCAGTTACCACAGACGACCTTATTTTGCTTCATCCTTAAGAATACGGAATTTAGGGGATAAAGGTACTTGCAGTACAAACATTTTTACGTGACTACTCCATGGGTAAGACAAAGGCGGATAACACACGTGCCTCACTCAGTACCCCACTCACGTAGCAAGGAGGCTTCAATTTAATTACCTGAGAATTATTCAAGTATAGGTATATACTTATGAGCCTATTGAAGTTGCCGAATAGGTCAAAGGTTGATTAGCATTCAATGGGAGTAGGGGTACGTTGTGAGGCAAGCTATTCTTAGGAGCATTGTGGAGAAATTTGGCTTCTATTGTTAAGTTACAGTTTCGAAAATATATATTCGAACAATATTTTTATTTTATGAAGCAATGGTATCAAAACATGTATTTGGTATTAGTGGTCTTGGAAAATAAAATAAAGTATTAATATCTACTGATGTACTTTTTTTTATTAAATAACAAGAACTTTTGATATGAAGTTATGCAAAGGTTTTTTTATTAATCCACATACAATATAGGTATACTCATTGACTATCCGACTATCCTAATTATAGACAGTCAATGCAGTCAGTTATAAAATCGGAATCATTTTAAAAGTAACTGACCACAATGGTACTTAATGTTGAATGAAGGTATTATACTTTGAAGGGACACTTAAAATCATGTGTACGTCTCTAATACGATATGATACTTCATAAATCTAATTTTCTCAAGGTCAGATGAAGATCAACTAGACCTTTGTTGCTGACTCTACCATCATATAATTCTCACCACACCTTTTATAAACTTACATCAATTTTCACGTCAATTCCGTTCCAGGATTTCAGAAAGTCATTCCCCTGTCATAACCGGGGCACGGGCTATTCCTCCATGATTTCCCGGGGGAGACCGCCATCATTGTTCTTACCGGGATGTATCGTGCCCTGATATATGCGTATACGACATGCGCTTGTTAAAATAATACCTGATACCTTTGGTTTAAGGTTTACTGGTTGCTTTTAGACTTTATATTCTAGCTTATTTTTAGAGTAAGCTTTACCTTTTAAGCTTATGTAGTAAGCTTAAGGTAAAGTCAAAAAATGTTGCTTGCCTATGCACTACAGTATATACCGTGATTTTTTAGTCGTCTTACAAAAGCAGCCCAGTTCATGTATCCAATGACTAGAACACGTTCATGATAAAAAAAATAGGTATTTATGAGATTTGAATAAATTTAAAATGCAGTTTTTATTCAATATTATGATGCAATTTGTAGTTTTTTAGAAACACATCTCTGTTGCGAGCGCGGTCCGAGCCTTGTAACAATGGTGAGGGGCGCGGGCCGCGGCGTTTTTATCATTTTAAGAGTATATTTCAGATTTCTGTTGTAAAATTTTTCTTCGTACTTATTATGTTAGTTGATGATAAAAAAAATATTATCGCGCCTAGGGGTATTTTACGTCGGATACATGAACTGGGCTGCTTTTGTAAGACGACTAAAAAATCACCGTGTATACAATAAGCGTTTTTGTCAGTCAGCTGAAATACCATTATCACATTGTTATAAAGATAAATACGCACTGAAAAGACAAGATTAAATTGCGTGTAGCAGTGTGTAAGAGGTCGCAGGTTCAATTCCAGATAGCGTTTCGATTTTCTGTTGTCCGTTTTAATAATGCAACGATTTCCTTTAATGTAAATCAGTAACTCTGAAAATAGCGTGTTTTACGTTAGATTAACTCAAACAAGTAGATAGTTCTGCACAATGCACAGTAATTGAAAAATAATAAAAACTAGATTATGTTTCTATTATTTTCAAATTACGGAATAATGTGAAATCAAAACAAAGCAGCATTAGTATGTTACCAAATTATTAATCACAGCTGTTGCCCGCGACTTCGTAATCGTGGTTTGAAGATCTTGAACCGTTTTCGCAACGCACGCAATGGAATCCCTCAAAGATGAATAATTTATTATCCCCGTTTTTTACACATTTTCCACTGTATCTTCGCTCCTATTAGTCGCAGCGGGATGTTATATAGCCTATAGCCTTCCTTGATAAATAGTCTATTCAAAACAAAAATATTTTTTCGATTCGAATCAGTAGTTTCTGTGATAAGCGCGTTCAAACAAACAAACAAACAATCACACAAACTCTTCAGCTTTATATAGAAGTATAGATTTTTACTGCCTTCGCTGTCACCCCTCCTATAATAGAGTCGTTATGGTATATATACTTATGCATAACAAACATAAGCGGCGTAAAGGATAATACGAGCAAATATTTTCCACAGACAAATATTTGTGGCATGTTACCTCGATACCAAAAGCAGCCTAAGGTAGGTGTTTTCAAATGTATTTTTTTTCTGCCATTTTGCTCGCGTAAGGTAACAAATACATCTATACTAATATATAAAGCTGAAGAGTTTGTTTGTTTGTTTGTTTGAACGCGCTAATCTCAGGAACTACTGGTCCAAATTGAAAAAATCTTTTTGTGTTGAATAGACCATTCATCGAGGAAGACTTTAGGCTATAAATCATCACGCTGCGACTAATAGAAGCTAAGATACAATGGAAAATGTGAAAAAAACCGGGCAGGTACACCTAAATCATAACTTGTATCTTCTACCCACGGGGACGAAGTCGCGGGCAACAGCTAGTCTTGAATAAAACATTTAAGCCCTTATCTATTGTAATATCGACTGCCTAGATAGTGTAGTGGTTGAAGACACCACTCCTAGCCCGTTGTATTTTAATTCTTATGATCCTCAATAAAATAAATTTGATCGTCATTTCATATTTTTGATTTTTATTCTATGTGCAACGCGATGGCGATGCAACGATTGCTTGTCCTAAGTATGATAGTAGAATATTTGTGGTACTGACATACATTCAAGTGAAGCTACGAGCAACAGCTAGTCACTTAATAATTATTTGAGTAAATTTAGTATCATAACAATACGAATAAAAATCCTCCATCAATTCGGGCCAATTCCATTACTCTAATGGAGAATCATAAAGCACAATTGAATTCCCTTCGACGTAAATAAATGTTATTATTGAAATATTTCGGCTGCCTTTGTAAAGACCTTTGGGGTCGTCAAGACCTCACAGTTGCAACCTTGTCACTTCAAAGAAATGTAATATTCAAAATAAAACAAAACGAAATATGATTTTTGAAAGTGGAATCACAAAAGTCTGGCTTCCATAATTATAATATGTGAAATTCAAATAACTTCGTGGCACCGAACTACATATACCTACTGTCAACGTAACCTCATAAACCAAAGAGGTTAGTTAATCAATATAATTCAATATTCAAAACTACAAGACATTTTTGTGGTAGGTACTCCATGTTCAATTCTTGTCACTCATGAGTAAAGAGGATTTAACTCATCTGTGCACGTGGCATTGTCAGCGATTATTTATAATTTAAGCTGTAATTTGTATGACAGTGGCACTTATATGAAAGCTGTGTTTGTGTTAACTTATTAGTAAACCAAGTAACTATATATTTTCAAAGATTTCTCACTTATTGCGCCGCGTGAACAAATGAATTGAATAGACGACACGCTAAAAAATACGGAAATAGCTTTTCGCCCGCGGCTTCGCCCGCGTCGAGGTCAGATTTATCGCGTTTCCAAGAGAACTCTTCAAAAGTCCGAGATAAAAACTATCCTATGTTCTTTCTCAAGGTCAACTCTATATCTGTACCAAATTACATTAAAATCAGTTCAGTGGTTTAGACGTGAAAGCGTAACAGACAGACAAACAGAGTTACTTTCGCATTTATAATATTAGTAGGGATTGGATGACGTTAATCATACTCTAGATACCCTACTATATTGAACCTTTAGTCGTATGATATGATGTCTCATGGGAAATAAGCAGGCTATACCATAAATTCATTGGCATGCTCACGCCAGCCCTGAGGGGAGGCGGAGAGCAATCGTTCTGTAGGTGCTGAATAACAATAGCTTTGACCAGTAGATCTACATATATGCTAAGTAGACCGATACCGGTAAGGTGGAAGACATAACCATGAATTATTTTTTCAGTTATTACTTGTATATTAGTTACACACACCAATAACATGGTGTTCATTCATTGAGAGTTATTTAAAAAATGGTATGTACCTACAGGCCCTCGTACCTTTTCAATTTAACCCCAAAATATACTCGTATGTGAGCTGTAAAAATATTTATGTGAAATTGAATACCTACTAGATCTCAATTTTCAAATTTGACAGATTTTGTTCATTTCAACTATTTTTTTTATTTCTGATGACACACTTTTCAACAAACGTTGAAATATTTTTACAAACAATTGTTTTTTTTTTAGTAATTCAATCACATCATTACCAACAGACAAAATATAGTATTTAAGAAGTACGTAGTCATCTTGTTAGTTCTAAACTCTGGAATCTGCTTGGAGACTGTAATACGTCCTCGAGGAACTCCTCAAATATTTTATATCCGAAAGGAAAACAATCTTTCCTATTCGTAAGTATTTTTTCAGTGTCTTAGTGAGTAATCACCACTTGTGCGAACCGCGGGAAAATGTTGTCGACTCCTGATGCCCGCCCAGTTGTTTTGTTTGTACTTTGTGTGAAAGCTTTTAAATCAAAGCAATCCTGAAAGGTTTTCTTTTCGCTTAATTTATTGACAAAGTTATATGTGCTTGGGATTTAAAAAAATAAGTCATATCAGCAGTTAATTATCTTTTTGATTTTGCTTTCATACAAACAAAAGTCCTAGCAAAGTCTATTTCTGTTTCTCTATCCTCTGACATACATAGTGCGCGTTTGTGGTACTCACAGCTACTCGATTCATTAATATAATTCAATTTTCTTTCTCCACAATTAAACCGATTCAAATAATTAAAAAGTAAGTACGAGGTGGACTTTCTGCTGCGTACCTATTTGACAAGTTTTTTTTCCATTTTGGTTCTGTACAAAAAAAAATGATCACCAATCGAATTTATGACCGTTTGAACCATTGCTTAGCGTCGATATTTTTTGAAAAAAAAAAACATCTGCTAAAATTTCGACTGACCCTGGTTTTTGGTACGAAACCCTAAAAATAAGCGATTTCAGAACAACACATCACAATTTCACAACAAAAGGTTTTAACAATATCTAGATTTGTGAATATCTGACAAATAGCTTTTACAGGACGAAAGCGTTCAAATGGAAATCTTCAGAGAAGTGCAAAAATTTGTTTATCAAGCGAATATTTATCCGGGTGAGAAAAGGACCAGTATTCCTACCACGAACACTTAAAGTGGAACAACTGTCATTGTCGAAGAGAGATGGTGCTCTACAAAATGTAGCGCGCTGTCCCGCTCCCACACCTACAAAAAGCTTACTCTAAGTGGCAGTGGTAGAAGTCGGGTCCTTTGCTCTTCTAAGCACTTTTTATCCCGTGTATCAGGGTGTCAGATACATGTATTTATTATATCGAGTCTATGCATAGCATATTATTTAACAAGGGTCTTGTACAAACAATAGTATGCCAAGTATAAGTTAAAGTATTTCGGGCACAAAATTGGGAATATTCTTGGAACTTATAAAAATTACAAGACATAGAACTTATATAGACTGTAACATAGTTTTTTTATGACTTACAGTCTTGCTCACATACAGCACTTTGTTAAATTAAGATTTTTTATGTCTCTTTGTGTTTCCTTTACCCTTTTCAGTAATAGGAAACGGAATTAGGGATGCTTTTTTGTCTTAGTAATATGCATGAGTTTTTCTCGCATTAACGTTATAAAGTTAAAACTAGGTATCATAATGCTTGAAATCCTGATTCTAGTATAAGACACAATGATCCCTAAATTTTTAGGTACAAATTCAGTTATCCCAATAAGCTGCTTGGGCAAGGCGCAAAATTGTTATAAATTGCTACAAACGCATCCCAAAAAGGCCTTATTCGATTAAGTCCCCGCACATGTGTCATTTTTATTTATATTCAACCTCTTTTTATAAAACGGTGTAAGTATAACCGTCTAACGTTCAATTATTCGGATCAGAGGACCAGAAGAAATGTGACGTGACTCACTTATTCAAGGGAGCAGAGGTAACATGCAGGTCGGTATCCAGTTCATATCTCACGTTTACGTTCCATGCATTTATTATCAGTTCCAACTAGAGATGCGCCGAGTAACGAGTACCGATTTTTACTCGGCCCAATTTCTTTTCGACCGAGTAGGTACTAGGAGAAGTAACTCGGTTCAATCTAATACCCATTCTGCGCACGTAAATAAACACATGCGGACGTACCACGTATGACTTCGTCGTCTCATTGCTAGTTGTGTAATATAATATTTTTGATTTTAATAACTGAGATTGTCAAAGACTTCCAAAATTAGTAATAAATGCTATTTGATAAACACTGTTGTATTAATTACACATACTTAAATATGAATATATTGCTTTTCTTGGACAAAAAAAACTCGGCATTAAAACCGAGTTATTCGGCCGAGTACGAGCATTAAAAAGTCCGAGTACGCCGAGTACTGAGTATCAACCGAGTACTCGGCCCATCTCTAGTTGAAACTAAGATGGGAACGTGTGCAAATGTATATTTTAAAAATTGACATTGAGATATTTTCGCAATGAGTAAATATCAATTGGTACGAATATAAAATTGTAAACAGTAAAATTTACATACGTATGCTGTTTTAAAGATATTTCAAGTTGAGGAAAAGAGAAACAAGAAATTAAGAGCTTTTTTCAGTTCGTTTGATGTTTTCTCACAGAGTGGAAATTCAGGTGTCGTGAAGGAAAAATATTGGCAAAAGAAATTTAATAATCAGAGTAATAATAAGTAAAAGTAAAAAGTAAGTAAGTAGTAAAAAGGGAAATAATATTGATTATCATCTCTGAGATCATCATTGGCCTAGCCTTTTCCCAACTATGTTGGGGTCGGCTACCAGTCCGGATTCAACTAAGTACCAGATAAGTATCATCTCTGAGATATTAAAAGAAAAATCAGATTGTAATAATGTATAACAAGAGGACAATCTCTTAGCTTCTGCGCTACATACATATATGTATATAAAGATTGCTTAGGAACATTATTTTAAACGGCTTCTAAATTCTCCCTTCAAGTTATAGTCGTACCTTCAGAATCTGACTCCACGCACGTCAATTTAAAGTTTTTCTCGGTTATTATCTCTTACTTTCTGAATATTCAAGAAGCACTTACGTTTCGTCATTTTCAAGTTCGACTAAAGACGGCAATATACATAAATTGAATTATGTCTCCCTTCTCGTATAGGGATTAACTAAGCATGAAACAACCTTGGAAATATGGAGAAATATGGTAATACTTGTATTTGAACAAAAATATGTTTTTTGTTTTCTTGGGGTTAACTTTTGGGGGCATACGAAACACGGTGACCCAAAAGACTAGTGTCACAGATCAGATGCAGTTGAATGTTACTTTGAAATTTGAATTTTTCCCTTTTTTCCTTAACTGTTTGTGTTACTTTCGCTATTTAAATTTAAAAAATTTAATCACCCTCAGCTTTTTTAAATTTCTCTGTATTGATGGGAAAAGTCTAAGAAAAACATGAAAGTGAAATTGGTTTTCCACAACGGAGCTTTCATGACCAATTAGTTGTATGTCATGAAGGCTTAGTGTTAGTTCAAAATTGTTTGATAGGTAATTTCAGATAACTTATAATAACACTAGTCAATGGAGCGTACATTTTGCCCTTAAACCCTTGCCCAGTAAAATTAAATAAAAATAAAGTGTTTTCTTCAATATAAGCTGTGATAAAACGACGTAAACGATGTTCATCACACATATTACTGCGCTTGACTGACGCTGGGTGTACAGGGTGGGGCCATTAAATCTGATGGTAACTCGACTGCTGATAATTTATGTACTGTGACGGGGTTTTATATTCATATTAATACGATCATTTGTATCTTTGATATTAAAAGTGCGAAGTTGCGCTGTTAAGCTCAATAAATAAATTTTATTGTAATTTGATACAGTTTTAAACTCTAGATTTTATTTACAGCTAAACCATAAAGAACCGCACGTCAGTTTCGTGCGTTCGACGAAACAATCCCTACTCCCTATCTACTTATATTATTAAAGCGAAAGTAACTCTGTCTGTTACGCTTTCACGTCTAAACCACTGAACAGATTTTGATAAAATTGGTACAGATATAGAGTTGACCTTGAGAAAGAACATAGGATAGTTTATATCCCGGACTTTTGAACAGTTCTCTTGGAAACGCGATATAACCTACATCGACTCGGCGAAGCCGCGAGCGAAAAGCTAGTTAGAAATAAAAATAAACGCATTTAAACTAGGATTTTTTATTTAAATAAGCCTGTCCGAGATAGTGACCGCTGATATAAATAAAAATAAAATGTCAACGATATGAGTTCCGCTTAATTCGTGGCCACACGTCGCCGACTAAAACTCGACAAGCGTTTAATTTCGCTAATCTTAATTGAATAACTGACGGAGCACTAAATCTCATTAATTGGTGTCTGTCCCGCTGTACGCCGCCTCTGTGACACCCGCCGTACTTAGCTGTGCATTACTTTACACTTGTTTTCGAAATATAGTTGTAACTCATAAGGGGTTTTGGCTAAACTACAACTGCACAAGGTGATCGATCCTAGTTGAAGCTATACTTGATAAAGTCGCTCCGTGGAATGCTGACCTCCGTGTCATCATGTTTTCTCCGTGTTTGTGGATGGCACGTTAAATTGTGGGTCCCGGCTGTTATTTATACATCTTTAACAGTCGTTACGGAAAGACAGAAGCTAGAAAATCGAAGGTCAGATAGGCAGTCGCTCCTTGTAGCACTCGTGTACTTAACTGTATCCAATAAGACCGGAAGCCGACGCCAACACATTTTTAAAAAGGCTAGGTTGATGACATTTTTTTCAATTGAATATAATTTTAAATTCAGTAGTGATATAATAATGACGTCACAGCGTCAGTTTTTCGCACATGAAACTAATTTACCGTCGCCCCTCACTGATTACCGCCGATAAATTGGCAATCAGTATTGATGAAATGGCGAGACCGCGGTTCATTCCCGCGCCGACAAAAATTTTATTAATTGCAGATAAAAACTATTTTTATTCTTGGTTATTTTTCGCGAAAACATAAGTGAATCTATATTTTTATAATAACTATCGTGAGACTGATTCATTATTAAATGATGTAACGGTATACTCACGCGTATTTATCGGCGGGATCGACTCGTGATCCCGCCGCGTCTGCTCATGATTAAGGACTCCGGTTGGGTCCGAAACTAGTCGGGCTACCCCGATAAATACGCGTGAGTAAACCGTTACATCATTTAATAATAAGTGAATCTATATTATTTAGGAAACACCATTCTAATCCCTTATGCAAACGACTCGAATATTAAGGAATTAAATCCTTGTGTCGAGGGGGTTTCAGAAAATATTCAAGTCACATGCAAAAAGGCATCCAGACTTAAGGGAAGCATTCGTGGATCACACAAACGTTTTTTGCACGGACCGAAACCTCAGCACGGTTTTAAAAAAAGAAACGACTCTCGCTCGACCTCAACCGCATGGCTATCCGGCTTCGTACAGGTAGCAACATTAAGCGAAGGTGGGTTATCTTCGTGAGCCACCTGAATCTAAACAAGATTATATTTTCATCTGAAACTTCAAAAGACCTCTAATTTTATTTGCAAAACTTGTGCAAATTACAGCTTATTTTTCTTTTCAAACATTTCCTTCTCCATAAAAGTTTCACTAAATTCATAAACTAATTGAAGATCAAACGCGATTGATTGCGAGTCGATTGAAATCTCTTTTGTTACCCCTTTTTATATTCCATTCAAACAATAGCACTGGGCGGTAATTGAATGCCGGCCCCTCCGAATTCACTTTACCGATTGTTTTAGAAATCAGTTTTTAATATTCAAAATCGGTTGAGTTTTAGCTCTGAAAAAATCTTCAACGTGAGAGTTTTAAACTTCTTATCTACATAAACGAAAACTTCTTTAAAAGATAATTATATATATAAGTAGTATCCATTCTTAGGTTAATGGTTCCAATAAAGAAATAGGAAGCCCGGAGGAAATTCCAAGTCACATACAAAAATACGCCCAGACATAGAACAGGCATTCGTGAATACACAAATGATTGATCGAACACGACGCGAAGATTGACTTTCACGTAGTCGAATAAACCAACAAGAGCATTCATTTATTTGAATTCGAATATAAAACGTAACTAAGACCTAGGTACAGTGCGGGATCAGTAAGAACCTCCTTGATTATCTCTCCAACATTTCCTAGGAAAAAATAAGCCGCGAACCAGTCTAGACTAGAACTAAGACAATAAAGTTCTCCAATTAAATATAAGTGAACATCTAACTCAACGGTCCTAAGGTTCCGTAGTAAAACGGCTGCAATCTAACTGTTTGAAGAAAACACATAAACATTTGATGAGAAATAATAAAAGCTTCACTAACAAGCCGTGTCTTCAGCTAAATCAGAAATAAAATAAATGTCGGCGTTGGAAAGTAAAAGGAAATCATACAAATTGACTCGCTCGACAAACTGCATAAAGTCTTCTGGCCGAGGTCGCTTAGAAACGTGTTTGGCGTCGGCTGGCTATAGAAATGTTTAGTATATCTATGCTTTGAATCGCCGATCTGATGTCAGGATAATTTCTTTAGTAAGTATCGTGCCGTGGTGTACATCGAAAGAAAGGAAATATTCTGATTGTGAAGGGTTATCAAATATTCTCATGTCTGAAACTAATATGTTACAGGTATTATTGTACGGGTTTGATTTCAAATGGACGTAACGTTTAAACCAAACCTTAAAACAATGGCAGATAAAAAAGTAAAAATCCACAGGAGAGGACAGTAAAAACTGCCCACAACTTTTGAAAACTCTACTGAAACATGACTACATAATTCAAGTGTTTTAAATAATTAAAACGACATACATTTAATCGCTCAATCCGTTCGGGAGTTACGCTTCTACAAACCGACAAGCAGGCAGACAGATACCTCAAAAATGTTACTTTTGAGCTGTTAGTTAAAAAAAACTAACAAAAATCGCATTTCCTCTTTCCAACACTGAACACTAACAAAATTGGTTTGAAATATAAAATGCAATCATTTCAAACGTGCATTTCAACGACACTACAAAACTTTCAGTCGTTTTCATTAGTTCATCGGTGAGTTGACTGCGGCGATGTCAAGCGCACTGACCACTGTATGAAAAGCTACACAAGTATCAAATATCATTCAATAATGAAACGAGAAATAAAATGTGGGCCGTTGAGAGGAAACTTCAAATATACAAAAACATGTTTTGGTTTTACGAGATTTTAATAAAATACAAACAGAATATTTAATAAATCCCCAACTATTAAACAAAAGTATTGAATAGAACGATTCTCGAATGGAAGTATATTCTGTCAAGTAGTCATATATTTTTGCGCGACAGGACGTAATACATTTTCTACATACTTTAGATTCCTGAGGCTAGCCGTAACGTCTTCAAATGGATATATCTTCGTTAAAGTACGTAGTGTTATACTAAAATCTATATCAACCATTTGAATATCTTTTACTTTTTGTCAATATAAATAATTATTGATAATCATGCCCCTCTTCAAGTGGGATTGATGAAAAGGGTTAACGCGGCCCCGATGCACAAAAGGCAAAGGAAGGGGCACATATAAGCACATATGTGGGTTTTATTCAGTAAAAATCTGACACTTCCTGTCACTCAACCCAAAGCGGGAATCCGTGATGATCGATGATCCGAAAAAAACTGAGGTTGTCATCACGTTTTAACATTAACATCGTCATTGACATAAAGGAATTTGATTCTTATATGGAATGTTTCACAAATATTTGGGCAGCGACAAACAGCATCTGTCTTTAACTTTTGAAAAAATATTTCTTTAGATCGTCAACATCAAAATTACTTCACCTGACTTAGCCAGTCCTTCATATAGATCAGTCAAAGCCTGCCCGACTGATCTATATGAAGGATTGCAATGCATTGCCAGACACCGACACGAAAACGCGGATGACGTAGCACGCCGGTTCAGGTTTAGTCAGTAAGACTCTGACATTACTCACCCATTTCCTACCCCGAGGGAGTGGGTGTTCAAGTAGATTCCCCATTATCAAAAAAAAGTTCTTTGACTGATTTCTAGCTTTCAGAGGTGGTTAAAAATACTTGCTGTTACTACTAGCTGTGATTGTGTATAAGCCAATCATAGTCTCCTCGTACAGAAGCAGTTCCAGTGCGCTGATGTGCACTGGCTGCGGCTCACTCGCCGTGAAGATAAGCTTTCCAAACGGTTTGAGATGAATTTCCTGTTCTTGATTCACTCCAACATTGAATTCACTCAAACTGCTGATTCACGATTCATTTCATGTGTGTTTTATTTTTATTTGGATAAAATGTTGTGGGAGCAATATTTACTGAGTACTTTTTTTGTATTTTTGTGTCGAGTGCGAGTTACATTCGAAAAATTGGGCGATCCATACAAATTGCCTAAAAACAAACCTAAGGAGCTCTAATTTTTTTTCCATTTTGGGTATTTTAAGCATTTTCCAACCCTGTGGAGAATACCGGAAGACTTTTCAAACTGTACCTGAAACCAGCCCAAAATAAAAAAAAAACATCATATATATATCGAACATAAGAATGGTTCGATATAAAATCACTGCAATCACGTAAATTACACTAAAAAAAATATCAACAAAAACATTCGCGACTCCCTTGAAATAAGCCAGTCCATTAGAGATCTATGGAGCAGGTCCGGGGTCTCAGGGTCGCAGATATAATGACCCATCGCGCATAATGGGTTATGGCCATAACGAGCCGCAGTCATCTTCCCTCATTGCGGTAATGGCACAGATGAGGAAGTACCGGAATGGCTCTTTATAATAAATGCTTTTGGTACTATGGCACGGATTATGCCATTTTCAATGTTGGATTCTAGATTTTTGATTTCTAGATATTTATTTGTTTCCAGTCATGATCGTTCCACTTTCCACTCAATAAATATTTTTATCTCATACCTAATGTTTATTAGAATTATTTGCTTTCTATTTGTTTTAATTGATATCCATATGTCTTATTTTTAGGAATGTCGGTTACAAATGAATCCGCCTCACGATCTCCGCCTATTAAAAGGTGAATTATTGAGTTTCTAAAAAAATGGTCAAATAAATATAAAACCACCACCATCATCAAAGTATAAAGTTACCGTCAAAACGTTTACGGACATAATAAAAATATCAATCCGTTTCATTGTTTTACATTTAAATGAGGACATAATTCTAAAACTGATAATTTTAATTCTGAAATACTTACATTAAATCCTCAATCAAATCAATATTACAATATCTTTGTTTTGTTATCTAATGACTATCAAACAATCACTTCACTCGACTTGGGTTTTGACAGGTGATTAACTATTTTTGTGTTGATCGGGATTACAGAAGAGTTACCGAGGGTTATATCATTAAAGATTAAGGCCATGCCATGAAAACTGTTTACTATCAGCGGACCCAAGTTCAAAGCTAAAGTTTCAAAGGATTGTAATCATACTAAATATTTATGTCACCTTCACACGGCGAGGGGTCAGTGTAAACCGGCGCGCTAATTAATTTGGGAGCAGAATTCGACCGCCACGCAAGATAAATGTAATTAATTAAAAGTAAATGTACGGAAAATTGTAAATAGGCGCCATCCACTTAAGTACGTACGAGTGAGGAAAATACCTCGCTAAGTTAATGAAAATATTAGCATAAGTTTTTCTTGTGTCTGTTCCAAGCTGTGATGTGATTAGAGGGCGTACCAACTCCTCTCAAAATACAATTTCAGATCAGCCTAGCATATTTGATAAGCTCAGCGGTATAACCGTTGGACTGCTGAGGAAGTGTTGCGGGTTCGATCCCAGTGTACAACAAACTTTTGTACGATCCACGAATGCTTGTCTTCAGTCTAAGTCCTTGAGTCTATATTTTTGCATTTTTCTTGAATGTTTGTAAAACCCCCGTGACACAGGGATACTATGAAATTATACATTAGTGAGCGAGTAGTTTAATAAAAAAATATCCATTTGAGTCGCTAAGATCACTTGCTAAAAACGGTGAAGAAAACATAGTCAGGAACCCGTCACAAATGAGTTATTTTAGACTGCTGTAGCCACAGCAGGTGGCTGTACCATATAGAACTATCGGCCCAATCCTAAGGGTTTATATGATGTTGTTCATCCCAGAAAATATTTTAAATAGATAATAACATGATTAAAATTATGTTAATGTTTACTAAGCTTAGTCGCACAAACAGCAACTGGCACAAGTATTTGTCGAACTCTTAATTATAAAAGTTAATGAACAAATTATTTCACCTTCCCCAGCTAAAAGTTTTTAATGAAATTCCCTTAAAATTTTCAGTTGATTTTAAGCACCTAACAACATAAACTTAAACATTATTTCTCGATACCTTTTCTAAAAATGTCTGTGAATCTTATCATCATCATCATCATCATCGGCCTTGAATAAGCTACTGCTGGACATGAGTCTACCTATGTTACAGTTATTTTTCTCGAAATAAACTCGTATTAGGAGGCCAAAGAGTCCTCGTTTTTTCGATCCATATTTTTCTTGCGAGAGGCTAAACTTAATTTAGCTACCCAAAAAACCCTCGAATAAGATATCAAACCTTCTCGTAAACAGACACTAAGTATTTCACAAATTTTGATATTATGTAATTATGATTACGTACTTATATTAAAAGAAAGGAGTCTAAGATCGATGACCTATAGAAGTGTAAAGTCAAATTAAATTTGTTGTTGTTTCGCTTCAAAATGGGCTTCTATATAGTATTAATAAAAAAGTATTAAATACCCATTCCTATTTGTCACTGAAAACTGTATTAAGCTACTTCTATAGCTGACTAAATCACTGCAAGTTTTCTTTTGTTATCAGCACTCATCGGCGACAATTGGTCCCAGACTAGTCAAAATCCTTCTACACGTACAGTCAAAACTCCAAAGCCCTCGGTCCCAGAATAAACAAAGCGGTCCATCCATAGCAGACACGCGCGGGTTATCTTAAATAACATGGACAAAGGGATCCACGGAACCTTCCGATGTAAAATATGAAGATGTATTTGTCGAATAAAAAGGCAGTTCTAAATATAACGCGGAATTGACTTTCCGGACGAAGATTTGGGTTAAGGGGCTAAAGTTATATAAAAGGGAAACCCTTCGTGTGTGAACTGTGAAAGCTCCACTCAGACGCTGTCAGTCTGCTAACTTCGATTGTTAGGATGCTTTGAACCGTTCGCGTCATCATCCCGTCAGCACAAATTCGGAAAATCCATTACCTGCATACTTTTTTTACGAAGATGTTATAAACATCCATCCATCTTAACTTTTTAATTTTTGCCAAATATAAGGCAAACAATTTTTCATTAATGTTGGTATTCTTTATTTTTAGAATCAAAGCTGTTTTCACTTTAATAGAGCTGTATTATTTATACAGTTATACGCGAAGCTAAGTAGCTACTTACCTAGGAAGTAGTTGTGATATGGGTAACTACTAAGTCGCCAGGAATGGCGGGAATGTGCCGGCTTTACGAGACGACGAAGTTTCCGAGCTGGCCGCACTGATACCGAACATTTTGTAACTTTAGTCACAGGGGCAAGCTATTTAGTTGTAAAGCTGTTTTTAAATACTTCACTGTTTCATATTTTTCGTTAAAATAGGTTATAGTTAAATCTGGCACTTACCAAATAATTTTAAATATGGAAATTTGAAATTGGATTTTTATAGAAACCTGTCAGTTTTAAAAATATGGTAGACACTGTAGTAATTATAGATGCTTCAAGACCTTAAAAAGAAATTCAATAATTGCAGCATGCTTTACTGAAATAAAACCTTCTCTTAGGTATACTGATTTCCGAGAGTACCTATAATGTTTTACACGCGGTATCGTTACACAAACTATTTGGCAGGTAGATACTGAGTTGTATAATTAAATTAGCGCCACCTATCGGGAGTTCAACTCAGTTGGGCAGTATTGAGTGGTGAGCAAGTTTGGAGTACCAGTACAGTTAATATGGCGAAATAACACAACATTTCAGCCCGTATTACTTGTGGAATGCAGCTTTATAGCTCTACGTTTTGATAGGATTATGATAACCGGCCACGTGGAATGTTTTGTTACTTGGTGTAAAACAATTTACCATTAGTAGAACACTAAATTAGAAAAAAAAAAACCATTGATACATGGTGTTCAAACAAAATAAGATCGTACTGTAAGCATGATAATCTTTTGAAGGATTAATATTCTTCGACAGATTATCCAGCATGTTCCATTTGTCAAACAAATGTTTACTAATCCAGTATACTACTTATTACCTGCATCTTTAATTTAAATTATTGTTTTTATAGCAGCGACAGAAATTCATGATTCGCGAAGTTTTTAACTGTCTATTGGTCACGGTTCTCGAGATGTGGTGACGAACGGAAGGACAGATAGCGTCTTCAGTAAAAGTGGATTTCCATTCAAAATACACACTCATGCATAGATAAGTGGTGTGGTGCTCAGCAACACGGAAGTGGTTAAGGGTGAGAAAATGTGGGCACTCTCTGTTAGGTGCTAACCTCGAAACGAACCCACTTGGTGGGCTGAGGAATGTTTTTTTTTTGAACTCCCACTGGTCCACTGTGAGTCTATTTATATTTTCAACCTATTACTACACATTTCTGGTATTATTCACACCTTTCTGTAAATTTGTTTATAATTGAAGCATTAATAATGCGCAATATAAAGCTCTTAAAAATAAGTGACGTTATATTGGTTATACACAAAATTGGTTGCAGAAGGTGCCGATTCGATCCCAACGCAAGCATCGCGTTGCGTCGTATAATCTAAATAACTTTCTTTCGCATTGAACTAAATATTTTTAAACCTCAAAGCTTACAGAACCTGGCTTTCAACTAATCAATACCAAAACCATTTATCATTCTTTAAAACGCGACATCATTCTCTAATGCCGCTGCCGGTAGATTTAAGATTAAGTAACACTGCGTTATAGTACCTACAGAGCTAGTTACCTACCGATATACATTGTAAAAATACTGAAATAATGTTGTTTTCACCTAATCTTTCTCTCTTTTCTTTTTCTTTTTTAAAAAACGACTAGCGACTCCCGCAATAAGGAATTTAATCCTTGTGTCGCGGGAGTTTCACAAACATACACATCACATGCACAATGAGACCCAGACTCAGAACAAGCGTTCGTGGATCACATAAATGCGTGGATCACACAAATGTTTGTCCTAAGCGGGGATCGAAACCGCGACACGACGCGCGTAGTGGATTTGGCGTGGTGACTCGGCTATCCGTGCAGTCAGTAATCAATGGAGCAGAGCAAAATCATTAGGATTCTCAAGCACTTTATCTACTTTCAACTTATTTAAAAGAAACTTGACAGACTAACTACAAGTTTAACTGGTAGAATACACAAAGACAGAATCGTTGTGTCAAACTTCTTATAAAAAATACAATGAAAAACAACATTGTCCAAATGTCCATTACCAAAGAGATGACGTATTGTATAAAATGTATAGGTCACCCATTGTCGCCGTTAAAAGCAATGGAAATCAGATTGTAACCTGACACAATAGGGACGAGTGCCTATAAATAAAATGTAGAAAATACAATACATGGGGCAAATGGAAGGACCTACCGAGCTACTAAAAAGTATCGCGAACTTATGGCCAAGGCATATTATAAAAATCATAATACATGGCAAAAATATCTATTGTTCCTTTTTCAGTCGCTTCATTTCTTCTTTAAAATCTTTTTAGAAAATATTTAATCTTACTGTCCCGTGGGATTTTACAAACATTCGAATCACATGCAGAAAGACACTAACGCTGTTCCCGCGCGGGGATCGAAATCGCGACACGTTGTGCTAAGTGAGACCTCATTTGTTCTAATCTATGGCCGTACTACAACAATGTGGTTATATAGTTTAAACCGCCCGAAGGAATATAGAATGAGGTGATTTCCTCAGAATGTTTTCCTTCTCCTTTTTACCTAGAGGTAATCACTTTACTTTCACATTAGTGGCACTTATTGCGATTTTTCCATTCGAAAGCAAAATTACATTAGCTCATCTGCTTGTTGCTAACTGGGCCTGATTTAATACACCTAAGTAGTTACCGAAAAATATTGTAATACCTCCTCAAAAGGTAATCTAAGGAAATCAAGTCAGCAGATGCTTCAAAACAGTATCTACTTACAATCAAATCTACATGATTACCGGCACACGAGGAAGCGGGCCTATCGACCGCACATCTAACACAACTTGCTGTTAATAAAACCTCCCTTATTACAAAGCAGTAAGCTTTATAATCGTGACTCATTTGTTACTCTCGGGCTGCCGTTGTACATGTAATACGGGCACAGGGTCTGGTCTTAATAGACTTTTTGTGCACATACCCATAAGTTTCTGGTTGGAAAAAATCCCTCTACACGCGCGAAGGGGTTTTACAAATTAGAGACATTAAGACCACGAGTGTATAGTACCTATATCAATTGAACAGGCAATAAGTGGTTTGTTTACTTATTCGTTAATTCAAGGACTAGGTATTATGAACCAATACATTGAATAGATGAGGACAATTCAAGTAATCTAGTATTATTAGGAACTAATAACAAGTACTGATTACCTAGCTGTCAATTTGCTCTGTTCCTAAGGCAAGATAGACACTTTCTTGGTTAGGAATGGAGATGTTAACGATTGAAAATTAAGTACAATCAAAGTACATTAGTAAACATATTTTTCATTGTGGTCTTCCTCTTCTTATATCCCATTTATAGACCAGCCCTTGTCCATAAAATCTTGCACCACATCTATTTTCTCGCGGTTAAGTAACATGTTGTCTTATCTATACTTCTATACTAATATATAAAGCTGAAGAGTTTGTTTGAACGCGCTAATCTCAGGAACTGCTCGTGCAAATTGAAAAATTATTTTTGTGTTGAATAGACCATTCATCGAGGAAGGCTTTAGGCTATAAACCATCACGCTGCGACTAATAAGAGCGAAGATGATGATGATGATGATGATGAAGAGGTATAAATCATAACTTATATCTTCTACCCACGGGGACGAAGTCGCGGGCAACAGCTAGTCATTTCAATGAAAGCAGCTAGCCAGCGACTTTTTCCACAACTGTGTCTCATATTTGATTCCTTCTAAGCTAAAGGTCTATCCCCAGATGATTAATAACACATTAAAACTTTAAGAACTAATAAAATAACGTTCTTTAAAAACAATTTAAGAAAACTCTAAAACAGAGATTACCGAAAGACGGCGAATGGCTGAAGTTTTTTATAAATGATGGAGTAAAATGTGATTCGTGGAGTTCAGCTGCAGCCGACTTACAACTTTGTCAAATTAAAAACATTAATGAAGTTATCCAAGTAATATGGGATTTGATAAATTTGCCGTTTAAGAGGTAGATTTAACTTCAGGAACAGAACTAATTAAACATTTTTTGTGTGTAGCCTAAAGGGTGGTACGGTAAAGTGAATGAAATAAACGATTTTAACAAATTCTAAGTATGTAAACTTGAAAGAGCAGGAAATCAAGAGAAAGTTTTAAATTTGATAAGTTGTGGCCACTAAGTCATCATCATCACTCTATACATACAACTCACGCATTGATATGTCACTTGATGATCAGCTTCCTGGATATGTAACAGTACCACTTAACTGTAGCTACAAAACTTCTCGGATTTTAATTTTGTCATACGGTAGGTACATTGTATTACTACTAGCTGAGCCCTTTTATCTGATACCCATATTTAAGATGGTGTGAAGAAATCTGGAAAAATCATGCTTATCATAATGAAACATAGCTAAGAACGCTTGGCGTTGCCAGACTAAATCTCTCTATCTCCCTCTCCCTCTCTCGTTGGCACACGTGGGACTTTTAAAAACAGCGTAATTTTTGCATCATCTGGGCTAAAAACGCAGCAAGCAGACTGAAATTGTTGAAAGCATCAAAATTGACATCAGGAAACTATTAAATCTAACAGCCTACCCCAATGTGTCCAGCCCAACACCAGATGTGATACTCACTTTTTTTCCTCAGCATTACAAATTTACAAGATTGCCCAACAAATAAGAACACAGTAAGCCTAATTTAGCCGAAGCTTTAGCAAAGCTTTGCGCTATCGACTGATTGTTCCACTAATTACGTTCCGGGACGTTTGTCTTAATAACTTAATTAACTAACGAACCACTAAGCGGACCAATACGTTTTATACAAACAACCTCACTAAGTGACCAACTCATAATTGTAGAACTTTTGCCTTAACAGAGTATCAAGTAACTGTCCAGCTAATTTGATTGCTAAAAGGTTCTAATGACATTCAGAAGCAGCTAAACATTTTAAACATGACATAGGCGTTGAGTAAGAACTTGTAAGTAAGAACAATATTCATAAACTTCTCCTGACGTGCCCCAAACTGTGTTAAGGTCTGTCTTATCAGCCGTCGTATCAAAGGGTTCAGCTACAAACCCTGTTTTACCAATATTCCGTAAAAGGATTTGTCCATAAAAGTAACCCAAAGAAAATTAAAACTCTAATTTATTTCCAAATCATTTATTATTTCTATTTTGATAGAAAATAATCTTTTGTCATATTTATTACTAGCTGTTGCCCGCGACTTCGTCTGCGTGGTTAGAAGTAGTTCTTCGCTCCTATTAGTCGCAGCGTGGTGATATATAGCCTAAAACCTTCCTCGATGAATGGTATATTCAACACAAAAATAAATTTTCAATTAAAACTAGTAGTTCCTGAGATAAGCGCGTTCAAACAAACAAACAAACAATCAAAAAAACAAACTCCTCAGCTTTATATATTAGTATAGATATAGATCTACCCCTTGCTCAAAACATCAAAGACAACATTGAGCAAAAGTGCTATTTCACATTTTTATATTATTTGGATTGTTCCTGCCTCCTGGCGAAGCAACAGATTACTAAATAATATCCAGGTACGAATACTTACATATACCGTACAAGAAACAACAGCCGGCGAACACCGGGAAGGTATCCCAATATACCTATGTAAATTCAATGTTCAGGATATACGTGAGTGACATCCAATTTTGCATGATCGCTTTTGGATGAAATTTGACGCGAATGTCAAATGTTTTTGTAAAAGGTCATGACTGTCATGAGGAACAAAACAAATCTGAACCAGGATAAGACATCGCTTCAGTGAATCCAAGTTGTGAACTATCTTGATGAGTTTGAACTTTTTGATGACCTTTCAATTTCCAAGGTACTTATAATTTTAAATGTATCGAATGCTAGGAAATGTCGACTCAAATTAGCTTAAAAAATGACATATAAAAGTGGTAACATCAGATCCTATTCGCAGAATACATGATTGAATAATGAGTTATTATACAATATACATCCTGCGGTTATTAAACTTTACTTATTACCTAACTTATTAAATTCTAGATTTTTATAACTTAAGGACGTATATCATATATTTTCTTCCCCTCTTGTATGAGGAACTTAAAAGGGCTCCGATAGAATTGTGTGTTGTCCAAAGCAAGTTTGGAAAACGTAGAATCAGATAAAAAATAATTCACGTTTCTAACGCAAAGTTTTTAAATGTTTCAATGTGGGTTATATAACGTTTGCTGTCACTTAAGAAACTCGCGATAAATAGTAGAAAAGATGAATTCTAGTTTATTTTTCTGTTTTATCGATACCGTCTAAAATCGTTTTGATTGATGATGGCATGTGGCTTTCCGTCTCATTTTTTATTCGATCTTATACATATTGTCATATTGACTTGATAATCGGCTAGGACGTGGGAAGCGTTTTGTGTCAAAAATTGGATCTCGAATCCGATTTTTTTTGCAATTAAAAAGACTTGCACGTGATACGTAGTGCTGTATTTAGATGACTTTGTGACATTAGAAAATGCTACATGGAAGTATTTTTTCAATGAAGGAATTTCGATTTAGATTTTTGATTAAAAGGGATTTTCCTTGAAGGGAAGGGACGAGACAGGCCACCATAACTTTTCAATGTATTTGTCTCTATTTTATTCTACCTCTGTCTATTTGAAATTTCTGTTTAATAAGGAAACTAAGATTTAGACAAAAAACTGTTTTCAAATCACGTTTTACTTCTTTTCATTGAGTTTTAAATAACAGTTGGGACTTGTCGCAGTGACAGCTCTACGTTAGTTTTCGATGTTAATGTAATAATAAATATGAACTATTCCCTTTAATGTAGTTGTTGTATATAATCTCCTAGGTAGACAATATATGATCAAGAATTGGGTTTAGGAAATGTCGCCTGGGTGTAAAACTAAAAATCTTTGTAAACCATGACGTACATGTAAAAAAATAGTCTCGCATTTTGCCTTTATCAGAACTATTGATTGGACTGAACTCATCTGCTGTTGACAGAATAGGTACCTTTTATTCTAAATTTAGAGTTAGAAGTTTAATTTCTTTCGTGCACCTAACTTCCTACCTTTGTGAATCAACCCTCTTTGTAACATCAAAATAGAAAATACCTTTTGCAACAATTTAATAAAAGTTTTGCTAAAGAAAATAAAAATAACCATTTTCCTTGGTCTTGTAATAATTACATACTTACCTTCTCATAACCAAAAAATCATTTCAGTTCATAATTTAAGAAAAAACTTGGAGTTGGTTATACTTGGAATACTATCTATACTAATATAGCTAAAGAGTTTGTTTGTTTGTTTGAACGCGCTAATCTCAGAAACTACTTATCCAAATTGAAAAAATATTTTTGTGTTGAATAGACCATTCATCGAGGAAAGCTTTAGGCTATAAACCATCACGCTGCGACTAATAGGAGCGAAGATACAATGGAAAATGGAAAAAAAACAGAACAGGTATAAATCATAACTTACCTATATCTTCTACCCACGGGGACGAAGTCGCGGGCAACAGCTAGTCATTTAATACTTTTGAAATGCTTTTGAATGCCTGGTTAAGATACTTGTGAACTTGGCAAGTTAAGAAAATTGAGACCAAGGAACGACTTACTTTGGACGACTTTTGAAATTGTCTGTTGCCGTTTCGTTGTCGGTTACAAACGAAATTATATTACAAAGCCTGTTTAAACAGTCAGTACTAGTACTTAGCCTTGTTGAGGACCTTAAAGTGTTTTAACTAACTTTAGGACTTTATTACAATTGTAAATTGACTTTCAAGTAGGCTTGTAACTTTTCTTTCGAACAATTTGAGCTCAACTTTGAAACGTTCAGAATTGTCGTGACTACTTCACTTAACAATGATGCCTTATGACTGCAGTAGTAGTATTGACAACACCAGCAAACTACGCTCTACGTGTTGAAGTGGACAACTGTGTGCGTAATACAGGTGCCCTCTCCGTTATCTATCTCTCATAGCCCAAAGCAAAGGCCATCCAACATTTTTTTTATACGCTTCCCGCGCTTTGTTTTTCAATCCTTGTATTGAGAGTTTCACAAACATTCAAATCACATACACAAACACATCCTGAGTCAAAACAAGCATTCGTAGATTAAACAAATTTCTTGTACCTACTTCACGGGGATCGGACATGTGACACGTCGCGTACAGAGGCTTTAGAGTGACCTATATTTTTTTACTTCCGATACATGAAAGCAGTAATAATCTATATCTATACTCTATTCTAATATATAAAGCTGAAGAGTTCTTTTGTTTGTTTGAACGCGCTAATCTCAGGAACTATTGGTTAATTGAAAAATTCTTCCTATGTAATAGGCCACTCATCGAGGAAGGTTTTAGGCTATATACCATCACGCTGCGACTTATAGGAGCGAAGATACAATGGAAAATGTAGAAAAAAACAGGGAAAATTATTCATCTTCGAGGGCTTCCGTTAAAAAAATCCTAACTTATATCTTCTAACGACGCGGACGAAGTCGGGGGCAACAGCTAGTGAATTCTAAAACGAACACAATATTCGAATAGTCTTGGTTATGCTATTTCAAAGCTTAAAGTATCTATGTAAGTACTGCATCGATAGCCATCGCTTAACGACAACGACCTGTCGTAAAGCCCTAATCTTTAGCTTATAACGGAATTTGGATGTCTTCGCTATCTTTAATGATTTTTATCAGAGCCTCCTCACTCATCATGAAATGACCTTATAGTCTTATCTGTTCAGGGAAAATCTCAGAAGCTGCTGAATACCTATTGTTAAAATATTACTAGTATTATGTTTAAAAACTTCATATTGAAACTATTTTCTCCAAAAAGAGTTCTACAAAAAAGGTTAGACTCCCAAACTAATTTGATCTGCTTACCTATAACAATAAGGTATGGAAACATATTATTATAAGGCTAATCTTGTTTTCTTTAAACAGAATATTTATATTCATACTCAGAAGCTAACTAAATATTCCTACAATAGTTATTGTTTATGCGTATTGATCCAAAATCCTAAATGCCGATATATGCGGCAGCCATTGGCAAACAGAAACTGTTCTCAACAATGGGATTTACTAAGCTGATTACTTCGCCTCGGATATCTCACGACCACGACTGCACCCTGAGCCCAGCTTCAGCTCAATATCTAGACTAGCCGGTCGACAGCATCCAATATGCCTCGCCACAAGGCTGGTTCCTTTACTGGCATTTATTGCATGCCTCGGAGAGCCAATAAACAAAACGCTACGATATTGTAAAGACACACCTTTAGATTACAACATGCTAGACTTACTAAAGGTTTAGGTAATAGTGTTGATGAATTTGTGCTTTCACAATCGTTATAAGAAGGATTTTCTGTCTACATGATCTGTGAAAGAATAACATAAACTTTTACTAACTTGGTCAATTATGAGGTTTAATCAAGACTTAATGCTATTTTTGTGAGTTTCTCTTTAGTGATGTCCCAAAATCAAAACAAATGCGTACCTACGTACATTAAACAACTTACGCTTATAGTTTTTCAATCTGGCGATCTAATTAATAATTGTTTAGAGGTATTTCGCCAGTAGCTATTATTTTTTTCTTTAACATGTACAACATGCGTACAACTGCATACCAATCAATCTTGACTGAGAATTCGTCCAAAATCTAATCACTAGAAGTACCAACATGGCCGCCCACAGTTACATGCGGCTGTATGAGAAAGGACAAAAGGCTACAAGGCTTGTTTACTACCAACGTGAATAGGGCCCAGACCAGAGATACTGGGATGAGATTTCGGGAATATATCGTTAAAATGTATTCGAATTTATTCATCCATATTTGAGAATAGATGACGTGACAATATCTAGTGGAGAGATCATATTCACAAGCAACATAGTACCAGACTCTGTATAGAAATTAATCAATTTAAGCGAACAAAAGCTGCGACTGACGTGCAGATGCTAATATTTCGTACATCTTAATAACATGTCTAATTTATGAACATTGTCTTTTAACATGAAAGTGAATATTAATTAAAAATCTCGGGTCTTCCATCGAGCGAATACATGTTGCCGCTTCAGCCACCCCGTTACGTCTAATGAGTAGCTCTCAGGCAAAGCGTTAATTTTCCAATAATTCAATCTACTTTGTAATGTGGATGACAAAGCTTATTATACCACCCATGTGACGTCAATTATCATCGCTGCATACTGCTCTTAATATTGACTAGATTGATAACGTGTGGGAGAATATTATGTCGAAAATATGTAGGTTCATGCGCCTGGTCCTACTTGTAGAGTTAGCTATAATTTTCTTTCTAAGACCTGTGAAAACAAACGCTGCTCTACAGCATGTAGTGCGTCATCACGTTTCAACAACTGCTACACTCATATTTTAGGAAATGGAGGTAGACCCGCTGGAATCACTAGAGGCTCTTGGCAAAACAGTCACGGAAAAGGTTTCATACTCTATGGTTTCTCTGCTGTCAGTAGACGTGAAAAACCGTATGGTAAACCGAAGCTCGTCACTTTTATCAAACCATACTTAAAGAACCAGCTCTATAAAGATTAAACAAGAAATTCCCAATTGAGAACAAGTTTATTAATAACTAAACACTCTCGAAGATCTTCTTGATGGACTTGAGATAGAAGCTGGCGTTCTTGCCGAGCTCCACGAGCTCCGAGTTGCCGGAGTTCCTCCGCTCCACCTTATTCATTATAACCTCATTATTTTCATCAGATTTCGCATCTTCGTTATTCTCAGCTGATTTCTTGTAGTTGTTATTTTCCGCAGACATTTCGCTGGTGTCAGAAGCTCGTGCCCGGAAGTTTTCGGGTTCTGTTATGGTGAAATATTGAATAAGTTTTTGATTCCATGTTAATTAAAGAACCAAAATACAAAAAAATATGCCAAATCGGCAAAAAAAGCCATAGTTACTCTTGTTCAGGTCCGGCTTCCAGATTTCAAAATTGTCGTTGGTGTTATCATTAACGTTATCGTTATTTTCAACTGAAAATTAAACAATTACATATATCTTAAAATATTAACAACTCAGTTACTGAAGTGGCAAAAAAATATAACTTAATAATTAAACCTTACAATGCACATTATTGTCATTAATTACTTACCTTCGGTCTCCTCAGCCCGCTGATGAATCCTGCTTCCACCTCCATTTTTGTTGAGGTGATCGTTGAAAATTGAGGACGCGCGGCGAAGTATTTGTTGGAGCTGGTTGGCTACGGGGGACGCTGCTATTTGTTTGGCTATAGAGTGAACATCCTCCAGGTTCGCAGTCAGTAGGATGTAGCAATTCGCTGCTTGCACTGACAGAAGAATCGCTGGAGGAAGAAGGGCCAAATATAAATTTCTAAGAGGAGTAGAAGAGTATCCTAAAAATGATTACTTATTACGTTAATCGAGCTATAGGTCTATACAGGCTGGATAGAGTTATTTACTTACATAAACTTAATAAAAACTTACTTGCAACACTTAAACTAAAGAGTTTTCTAGTCGCCATTATTTTGTTAAGTGCTTGTAATTCCATCAGGAAATGATTAAATTTACTATTAATCATTTGAATCGTTTTAAACTTTTATTGAGTGTGAAATTAAATACCAATATAATCCAAATTTATAATCACAATCGAAATTAAAAGTGGACTTATTGCGTACTTTAGTGGTACCTGGCGAATAAATAATGATTTATTCGTCTTTTAAATGCAAATTTGTTGGAACAGATTATTTCTATGGCTTCTTTTAGAATAAACTGTTGTCAAAAGTTATTTCTATGTTATACCATTAATTGTTTGTGCATAAAACAGTCAAAATACGCATTTAAGCATTAATTAAATCACGTGAAATGGAACACTTTGCGTTCAAAAATTACTTCATTGATTTTAACAAAATGTATGCTCTGTGAGGATTGGTAATTTATTTAAGACTTGATATCAATTTAAATGATAAAAAATTCTGATGAATCTAGAGTTGTATGAATTACAGAAACCTACAACTAGCTTTAACGATTCTGAACCAAACAAACATGAATTTCATATCTCTTATGTCATGTCACTGTCAACTGTCAGAAATAGAATTGAATTTCGTGAAAATAGTTTGACTTTTTCACGAATCATCTTGTTTATTGTATTTCTTTGTCTCCTTTTTCTTAAAAATGGAGACTAATCTGCAGCACGAAGATCTACTGATAAAATTGCGCGCTAAACTGAATGAGGAGAAGGTGAAACTATGGGAGTCTCCCTTTATTGCTCAAGACAATGAAATAACACAGAGTTTGAAGGTACGATACTGATTTATTTTTGTTTACATCTTCGCAGTTCTAATTGGAGTGGCGTTTAATAATTACAAACAGTTATTTGTTTACTAAGACCAACAGTTATTGATAGATTTTCGGTCTAAATTATTTTTGTAATATCTACATTTATATTTATACAAGTAAATTTATTTTTAGTTAGATATAAAATCGCTTCGTTTCAGCAATATCTGAGGCATGAATCACACTTAACAATAGTCATAAATTTCTTAGATTTTGTGTTATTAAAAGTACACTCTTTAATTCTCTCATGAATTAAACTCTTTCATTGAATTAAGGAAGAATATTGTCGGATATTGACTCGACGTCATTTCTATTAAATAATTTAATCATTTATTATTAAATGCTGAATGCTTGTTGTAAATTTACTTATTCATAATTATCATTATCTTTCTGCTATCAAGCTATTACTGTAGAAAATTAAACAAGTACATGTAAATTGAAGCTCACTTAAATTAAATTCATAGGATCTTGCTGCCAAATATGCAAAGGACCTATCTCTTGATGACGAAACCATACTCAATGCATTGCATGAACTGCAATTGCACTCCATTGAGAGATCCAAGGCTAATGCAGAGTTCAAGGAGACGGGGTTTGCGACCTTCAGGGTGAAGGCCACTGTGCCCGGAGAGAAGCCTCGGGTCCTCAAGATACAGAAGAAGCTGGATGTACTTGGGAGTGATCTGATTGCTGCTCTAGCAGAAACACTTGGGGTTTCAGAAAACAGGTTTGTACTATCTTTATAGTAAATTTTTGGTTAATTATGTTTTCTCGGGCAGAAGTGCTTTTGAGACTAGGATTGTCAAACACAATGCTATTCTCAAAAGCACTTCGAAAGTGCTTCAAGGCGGGCAAGATGGTGCCCGGTCTATAGGTTTATTTTTATTGTCATTTTCAAAAAGCACTGCTGATAAGCTTGTCCTATATTAATTGATTTTGATATCATATTGTATGTATTACTTCAGACTTTCTTTTATCTTGTTTTGACTAGGGATAATAAAGTAATAAAAAAATTACTTATTATGCCTGCTGCAATTTGCATTTTCTTTAATAATTAATTACTTGTGTACTTTAATAATGATTTAATTGTAGGGTCAAATTAATATTCAATGGGAAAGTGATAAAGCCGTCTCCCAGCATAGGTGAGCAGGGGATGAAGAATGGAATCATGTTGATGGCACTGGTCATGGCAGGTGGGTGTTCTTTGATTCTTGAACTTAAAAAATTGAGATAAAGTGTTTTGGTTGTGTTGGTCTCATTCTGTCTAGATTCTGGTTCCAAGGAGCTTCAATGAAAGACATACTATGTAGGCTTGATTTAATAAAAAAAACCACTCACCTAAAATTATAGATTATTTTGTTAAGCATTCATTTTGTCTTTCCATAAAGAGATGTTTTTGTGTGTGCATACAACTGTGTAAATATTAAATCAGAATTTTGTTAGAGTGTAGAAATGAGTAACAAACATTGTATAATAAAATATAGATATTTAGTTCAAAGCCAATGTTTTGTTTACACTCATGTCATTTACAAGACTTCACTTGGAAATGGTATAATTTACATAAATCACTAGTATTTTCCTTATAATCTACATCTTAATAATCTATTGGAACCAATAATATTGATGCTATGTAAGATTATGTAACATTTTGACTCACATTCAAAATTGAATATTGATATTATTAAGTAGACCTTAAACATAAACTTGTGTCAATAAAAATGATATAATTTTACTATTTACTTTGTGTCTCTATTTCTGTATAGCTAGCCATGGCATTAAACATAGTCCCAATAAAGTAGCAATTATTAAATATGTGCTCTGCTATTTTCCAATCTTGCATATTGTTTTAGAAACCCCTGAGGATGTGAAGAAGGAAGACACAATGTACATGGAGATGAAGACGGTCCGCGATGATGCCACACTGCTGTCTGAGTATGTGGACAACATGGCTGATGACGAGTACATGAAGGTATAACAGACAACACTAATGAATGACCACAAAAAAATTAATAAGCTGGTTGATAAATACTTCTTGCCTGTATCTTTTACTTGATTTATTGTGCCTTAGACCACGAAACTACACCATAAGACTACCTTCCATCATCAACACCATTCTAGCTTTCTCCAGCTAAGTACCAGTGTTATACAAGGACAACTGTCTATTTTACCTTCTCAAGCCACTTGACCTGGGCAACACAATACCTTTTAGTCAGACTGGTTGTCAGACTTGGACTACCTTCTCTTGAATCGATGTGCAAATGTACAGCTGACAGCACGCTACTTGGCATACATAGAGCGATCTTTGTAGCGCAACTCATTAGTCATCAGGCAATCTCATCATGTTCATTAGACAATACTCTGGTAATAGTATTCTGGTCGTACAGTTAGAGGACCAGTCGGGCAAGACAGTGGAGCTGCCGGCGGCGGAGCGTCGCTCGCTGCTGGTGGGGCTGGCGCTGCACGAGCGCGGCCGCGCCGCCGCCAAGCAACACGACTACCCGCTCGCGCTCGTACTGCTGCTCGAGGCCGACCGACAGCTCAGGTAGGCCATGCCTCCTTACAACACCCTGTGGAACCCACGACCCTCGGGACCCTTGAACTTGATCCCCTAACAGAGCCTTAACTCCTCGAAAACAGTAAGAAACACCAGGGGTCTTCATTGGATGCTCAATATCATTTGATACCTAATCCCTAGGGAACTCGTATCCTCAAAAATAATCCTGCACCTAATTCCACTGGACTACTCAGAAAACCACACTCATCCCTTAAAAGCCTGGTGTTGATATACAGTAATCCGTTCTTGGTCTTGGTGTACAGTGAATGCAGATCATCAATCCTAAAGACAGTGGATAACTGGGCAGTCCTTCAACTGGACATATCCTGGTGCTACCTCTGCCTGCGCAGTCTGCCGCACGCGGCGGACGCGGCGGCCCGGCTGGCCAGCGCAGAGAGCGCTTTCAAGGAGACCTACGGAGAAGACCATCAGAGACTCATTGCGTTGAAGGGGAGTGCTGGTAAGTTAACTAAAATACTCTAAATCAACTGCTATAAAATTCAGGAGCATGTGTGTGCGTGTGTGTGTGAGTGTGTGTGTAAGCATGCAAAGCAACGATGGATGGATCGTGTGAAAGACGATATGGCTGTAAAGATGTTGTGAAATGACTTCGGATAGAAAGGAATGGGAGCAGAAGACTGGCAGGGGAATGATCATGGTGATGAGGGCTTGTGACGTCATAAATTGTACATAGAAGTGTCGACATGCGAATACTCTATAAACTGTATCTTGATTGCATGACAAGGGAGAATTAAACGTACAAATTATATACTCATGATAATAGTTTGTCAAAACAACAATGTAGTAAGTCTTCTCTGTTAAGCCTAGACGCGCATAGTAACAGCTGTTTTGCTCCAGCGAACGAGCGTGTGTTGCTGATGCGGCTGTACCTGCTGCAGGGCATCGTGGCCTACCACCAGAACAAGCGAGCTGACGCCAAGCGACTGCTGGTCAAGGCCGAGACCGAACTCAACGCTTTGAGGGTGAGTTAATGGGATACTAGGATTTATTACAATTTTCCGTTGTCTTTGATCTTCTGTTCTGATAATTGTGTTATTTGATTATATTTCTTTTGGACTTTCGCGTGTTCTTGGGTCCGTTGTGAATTGCCACACGCAATAAGTTTTAAGCATGTAGGTAGGGTTTCGTTTATTTTGTTCACCTTAAGTATGCTTATGCACCATACAAACAGCCTTTGTAAAACGTATTGTTTTTAGACAAGAACACATCTTACACAAGATCTGCAAGAATTTTGCTTACATTAGCAAGGCGCTCACTATGGGTCAAGCGTCGTATAAGCTTTTTTATCGCGAACCCCGCTCATGCTGCCTCGGTATCACTGGTCACCTATATGATACGTGTTACCCCGTTTTTTTTGTTAAGGCGGTGGAGTCTTCATGGACAACTCCCTCGGGGGAGGAAATGGGTAGTGTTAGACTCTTGGTGACTAAACCTGAACTGCCGTGCTATGTCATCCGTGATCTTGTGTGGGTGTATAGCAATGCGTTGCAATCCTTCATACACCGACCGAGGGCTTCCACCGGCCAGTAATGTGAGCCGGTGGGTCATTTCTCGTGTTGTGTGGCCCTCGCCTCAGTACGTGCTACCGCCGGCAGGTGGACGAGAGCTCGGTCCTGACGCTGATGGAGCTGGGCTGGTCGCGCGCGGCGGCCCGCGGCGGCCTGCGCGCGGCGGGCGGCAGCGCCGAGCGCGCGCACCACTACCTGGCGGAGCGGCGCGCGCAGCGGGAGCGCGCCCGGGACCTGCACCGCCAGGAGAGGTAAGCCTGCTGGTGGAGCTGGGCTGGTCGCGCGCGGCGGCCCGCGGCGGGCTGCGCGCGCAGCGGGAGCGCGCCCGGGACCTGCACCGCCAGGAGAGGTAAGCCTGCTGGTGGAGCTGGGCTGGTCGCGCGCGGCGGCCCGCGGCGGGCTGCGCGCGCAGCGGGAGCGCGCCCGGGACCTGCACCGCCAGGAGAGGTAAGCCTGCTGGTGGAGCTGGGCTGGTCGCGCGCGGCGGCCCGCGGCGGGCTGCGCGCGCAGCGGGAGCGCGCCCGGGACCTGCACCGCCAGGAGAGGTAAGCCTGCTGGTGGAGCTGGGCTGGTCGCGCGCGGCGGCCCGCGGCGGGCTGCGCGCGCAGCGGGAGCGCGCCCGGGACCTGCACCGCCAGGAGAGGTAAGCCTGCTGGTGGAGCTGGGCTGGTCGCGCGCGGCGGCCCGCGGCGGGCTGCGCGCGCAGCGGGAGCGCGCCCGGGACCTGCACCGCCAGGAGAGGTAAGCCTGCTGGTGGAGCTGGGCTGGTCGCGCGCGGCGGCCCGCGGCGGGCTGCGCGCACAGCGGGAGCGCGCCCGGGACCTGCACCGCCAGGAGAGGTAAGCCTGCTGGTGGAGCTGGGCTGACACACATAGCACATCTAAGATCCCATCATCATCAACATCAGCGCATATTCGTCCCAAATTGCACTCCATCAAGCTCTATCTGCTCGCCTCCAGCTCCCGCTAACCATCTTATACATACCACACCTAAGACCCCATCATTATCAGCCCATATTCTTCCTCAATTGCACGCCATCAAAATCTATCTGCTCACCTCCAGCTCCTGCCAGCCATCTTGCGCAGACCCCAAGACTCCAGGTTCTACAGAATTAATTGTTTGGAGAGCATTTTGTGACCCCTATAGTATTCATAAGCTTATGAAATGATGTAGTGATGTGGGGTGCCATATTCAAGTATGAGCATCCAGTTGCGGACACCATGGATAACTAGGTTCTGATGTGCACCATGTGAAGCAGGCCCTACGCTTAATTGCGTACGAAACTGCCACATCCCAACTGTATCCACTACAATTCACTCACTTCTAATAGCAATCCCCTGGGATGCATGCTATTTATTACGTAATCTTCCGATATATAACTGAAAGGAAAAACACTACATTGGCTAATAAAAATTTAGAGAAACACTAAAATTTTATTTTGGTATAAACTTAAACGAAAGTTGTTTATAATCATGTATAAAAACACAGTTCCGATCAGTAAAATTCAAGTAGAGAGGATTTTATAATATGTTTTGCACTAAGATTTCACGTTAGACATTATACTTTAGACAGCGTCGCGCGCTGGGCGTGTGCGAGGACGGGTCGGCGGTGAGCCAGCAGCTGGTGGACGCGCTGGTGGGGATGGGGTACTCGCGCGCGCTGGCCGCCGTGGCGCTCAGGAACTCCAACAACCACGTGGCGGAGGCCGTCAGGCTCATACAGGAGCAGCCCGAACTGGTAACATATAGCTCTAGTAACTATAATACCTGTGTTTAAAAGTCCCACAGCTAAGCTATAGCCTTTTTCCATATAACATTTATGTATACAGGTGTCCCAAAACTCAACGATTATCTAAGACCGGATGAAAGGACAAGTAATAACAGATCAGGAAAAACATCCACATCACTCAGTACAGCGATTTTTTTTGTCATTGCGTTAATTTATAGTTTCGATTAATAGCATCGTTGATGATAATCCCGAAATTAAAAAAATCACAGCGAAATTGTCCTATTGGTGATCACAGGACTTAAAAATGCGACGCTCCATTGCATTGCAACAATACACAAAGAATTCGCATACACATATCAAGCTCTACCACTATCGGTGTAATATGATCGTTTCAACAAAATTGTCACATTTCCAGCTCGAGAGCGAGGTCTCGTCGGAGACGGACACGCTGAGCTCCGATGACTCCACCGTGGAGCCCGATAACAAACTAGTCGCTGAGGTAACACATTATTAGAATTCATTAATGTAATAATATTTCACAACTTTCATACGCCATCTAGTCTAAAACGACGCAATCCTTTTATTATGATGACTGATACACATACTTATATATTTTTAAATATTTACAGACATACAAACTATAGAACAATAAATTACATCCAAACATATAAAAAATTATTATCGAACTCATCATACATACTTTTGTCCTGGGAGGGAATTTTACCCACGACCTCATAAGCAGTCAGCGCCGCTAAATGGTGGACTTTTTACTAACTTTATTAAATTTGTTAGTGTCGGCCGTATAATCAGGCCGTACTAAGATGCGACCGATTATACTGGAAGCCGAACTGGACCCTAACAAAGTTGAAAAAGTTAGGATGAAGTTGAATATTCCTGGAAACGACATAAACTACAACTTGGTATGATATAATTCACGGTAATGCCTATGATTGTATTACAGCTGGAAGCCATGGGCTACGACGGGGAGGAGGCGAGGGCGGCGCTGCGCCTGTCGCGGAACCACATCAGCGGCGCCGTGGACAGGCTCGTGGCCGGCGGCGGCCGCGTCAGCAACAGTAGGGATATGTTACTTATCTTATGTGGTAGAGGTCACCACCCCAAACCCACTGGGAGCAACGTGTCGCTGGTTCAAAAAGCTTTTGTTTGATCCACCAATGCCTGAGTCCAGACTCAGGACACAAAGACATCCAGAATAATCCAGATGTCTTTGCATATGTGACTTGTATGTGACTAGAATGTTCGTGAAATCCCCCGTGACACAAGATTAAATTCTCGCTGTAAGGATACAGCGAGAGAGAAATAGACAAGGGTCACGTGAGATTCATTAAGACAATGAAGACTGCTGTTACTGTCAAGCTGACCAAGCCAGCGCGACTTTATAATATAACTTCATCTTTACCCGACTGCATGTAAGGGTTATCAATTCTGTCGTGCTCATGAGCAACACGCTAATGAAAGTGTCGTCCTCCTAGTTCGATCCCTGCACAGGACAAAAAATGTGGTGGTCTACATGCATGTGGTTTTGAGGCACTGAACAACACCAACATATAAAATATTCTTCATGTCATGAGTTATAAGTAGTGTTGACTTTCAGATACAAACCCGGATAATCCGTCTACCAGCGCGGGAGCCGCCGACAAGAGGAAGTTGGTGAAGCACAAGAAAGATAAACGGTGGGTACAATTTTAATGATAACCGTGTAACTGTTTCTCTAAACCTAATATCCAATTTTCTGCTTTTTTCCTACTTTAAAAATTTCGCTGTTCTGAGAATTTTATCGGTACAGCGAAAGGTCAAATATGAACATAATATAGCGAAATGGTGGAAAAACAAAATTGACAGACAAATTTAAAGATTTTTGTCAAAAAACATCGTGCATTACTTTTTATCTCTACAAAATATCCCCATTTTTTTAAATCTTTTTTAATTTACGGGGTTTTTTCTGTGTAGAAAATGTCACCCCGATGATTGATACAAATATTTAACAAATATCCCCATTTAAATTGTGTAGGTTCTAAATCGAAGTTTCCCAGCTATATTACATTAGGATATAATGAAGAGTCTTTCTGCGAATACCACTATAGCTCGCAATTTGTTCTAGAAGGAAAGAGCGCGAGCTTGCCCTCAGACGGCTGACGTCAGCCATCAAGACCGAAGAGGATGACTACCTGGACACGTCCCTCACCGAGGAGGAGGAGTTCCTCGTGCAGTACAAGTCGCTGCTGTGAGTGACGTCACAGCACACTAGCGCCAGGCAAGTACGTGGCAGAGGGGAGAACTAACTGCACAGCCATGTTAGGTGACGAGAATGCATGCGGTGGGAACATATGTAATTTATTGTGGAATTGAGGAATATTGAATGATCACATGATGTTTAAAGTTAGATAGCAGGCAGTAACAGAACTAGTGGGTTTAACTGTAACTTAATTTTAATGAATACTGGGGAGCTGCGAGAACATGATTTTTTTTTTAAAGCACCAAAATATTCATATATTTTCGATTGATGAAGTTTGGAATCATATAGTTTGTACTGTGAAAGATGCTATAGAGGAGGACAGAGGCTCCCCAATAAATAGTGTTCCTTTAATATGCCAATCTTACGAATTGTCACTTAAATTCATTAGTAGTACCAAGACATGTGGTATAAAGGAATGGTGGGTATAAAAGAGCTTAGTGGCGACAGGAAACGTAGTGACTGAATAAGGAACTAACGGCATTTGGTCTCAGTCCGGCGAACAGGGCGGTAACTACAGGTTGACAACATATACCTACTTATATTTACTTAAAATTTATGTATTTTTTCTTTAAGGCATCGTTTTAACTAAATTTGTTCGAGTACCTACCTAGTTATGACGTTACTGTAAACTATGATATTATAGTAAAATTATGCACCTGTTATAATGAATTTCACCTGTTAAAATTCTAGTTATTTGGAATTTAGGTACAAAAAAGCTATGACCAAGTAAACCACCTAAATACATAGCGTCAGAAAAATATATCTTCAAAAACGTAAATTCTCCTGGCAGAATATTTCTATGCTTTTTAAAAACCTTATTATTGAAAATATAGAAGTTAACAAAAGTATGCTTAACAACGTGACAATAGGCCTTAAAATCTAATAGCTGAAAGGGGCTTTGAAGAAAAAAGTTAAATTAAACATGAATAAACTACTTATAAAATTGCAGTTTCTCACATGGAGTGCATTTACAATAAAACGATGCCCGAAAGAAAGGTTGTAGTACCTGCATTTATTCAGCAGTTTCATAGTCCTAGTCAAATATTGAAATTTTTCAGATATACCCATTACATAATACTAGCTGACATTATATTGTCGTCAGCTCTCTTAAATTATACATATTAATCCTCATATACACTATACGGTTAAAGTATTTTGATAATAGAGATGTTGACAAGATGCGTCTATTTAATCCGTGCATTTTATGTAGTATTGCCCGCAACTCCGTTCGCGTGGAGTTAAATTAACAGCGCGCAATAGGTCCGTTGCTGTCCAAATGCCAGGATAAAAAGTAGCCTTGCCCCTCCCCTCCTCCCATAAAATAAAAATGGCGCTGGAACTATTAAGGTAACAAGCTTCTGGTACCTCACATACTTACCTTTATTCCCCACATTATTAAATGATTTAACGGTTTACTCACGCGTATTTATCGGGGGTGCGTGACTAGTTTCAGACCCAACCGGAGTCCTTAATCATGAGCTCGCGGCGGGATCGCGACTCGAACAGGTTGTGGGTATTCGCCACAGCATAAACCTTTTTCAAAACAATTTCCAATCTATGAGGAATACATCATAATTGTATTGTCAATATCCCTATCGTAGCATTTAATTAAGGTAGTTATCTATTATATAACATAGTAATATATTCTGTGACTTATTATATACATAGCTCATATCTTGTTAGAAGTGTCACACACTCTGTTTTACATTTTGAAAGTGTGTTAGGAATATATAATATACCTATTATATCTGAATCTAATGTGTTCGGTAGATGCAATATACGTAGGCGGTAAAGTTTGACAGAGAAAGTCTACACAGTTTAATACAATACTATACTCCATTGGTTTATGTACTTAAAAGGGTAAATAAGCTTAGTGTGTCTTTGTAAAGACTCAGTCTCTTTCTCATGACAAGTTCCAAGTGTTTCGGAAGGCACGTTAAATTGTGGGTCCCGATTGTTATTAATATATATTTGTCAGTCGTTACGGGTATTCAAGAGGTCAAAATTCTGACAACCAGTCTGACTAAGGGGTATCGTGTTGCCTAGGTAACTGGGTTGAGGTGGTCAGATATGCAGTCGCTCTATATAAAATGCTGGTACTTAGCTCCATCCAGTTAGACTGGAAGCCGACACCAACAAACTTAGGAAAAAGCTTGGACGATGATGAGTTTTGACCATGATGTGTTTGTATAAAAAGACACACCAAGAAAAATTTGTTTTTTAAAAGTACCTACACAAGTGGAGTAAAGAATACATGTATATTATATTTGGAAATAAAAACAATACATATTCACGAATAGTTTCAGACTACACATATAACATATTTTCTTCTGCACTCAGTAGTGTTAAATCTGACATAGAAAGTACATAACGACACTAAGTCATAATTTAACCCCTGCATACTGAAAAGCATCTTACAGTTGTACTATTTTGGAGTCACAGTGCAGTGGAGGGGTATATAATTGCCCAATCAATTCAAATCCTCATTATTGCAACCAATTTAAAAAAAAATCTAGCATTGGGTTTGGCTAATTCTTGGTACAATCCACTCTTCTCTCCGCGTTACTGAAAAGCGAACCATAACTGCAACGTAAGAGGGTGCATTTTACATTTATATTTTGGCGGTAAAAGTGATTGAGACAAATTAAGTTGCATTTCAGTAACGGGCCAATAGTTACTCTTAGTTACTCTTACAGCGCAGAATAATCAGATATCTAATATAATTAGGATATAGGCCACCGCGGCATTTACATAATATTATGATATAGGGTAAAAAACCCTTTCTACACGAGTCTGATAATAGAATACCGTCTGATAAGACGTCACATGTAAAGTAGTGCCATTTAGATGTTTCTCAAACAAAATTGTTTTTATTAATGTTTATGTATTAAGTATAAAATACTTTGAAGAATGAAATAAAAATATGTATAGTATAAATATCGTTTTATTGTTTCATAATGTACACTTTAGAGAGAGTTTATTAATTAAGTCTTTTTTTAGGTGGTATAAAGAAGTTCTAATTATATGACTAAGTGTTACTAATAAATTCATTTCCTATGTTTAACGAACGTATAAAGGGAGACAGTATAATTGCGTTGATCAAATAACAAGAAGAAGGATATTGTTACGATAGCAAAGTGTTAACCTTCAATGGCCAACATTTTGGATACCATTACGTAAGTATTTAACTATTACTATAACATCACAAGTACCTCGCACTCCTAATCTTTCCTCTTTTACAGGTATATGATTCCTAATCCTTACTTTCGATTCTCCTGCTTTCCCCACATTCCTCCTCATTCCCTCTAATTCCTCCACATCTCCCTAGATTCCACATTATTTCTCCATATTCCCCTATATCCTTCGTATTCCCCCTTATTCCTCCACATCCCCTTTATTCCTCCACATCCCCCTTATTCCTCCACATCCCCCTTCCTCCTCGCTCCTACTGGTTAACAAGAAACTCGACGAACATGACATCGTTCTTAACGTACTCGAACTTGTCGAGACTGGTGTGCGGGATGAAGATGTACTGCTTCTTCAGCTGCAGCACGGACTTGTCCAATGCCTCGTTGGACTTGTAACGGTCCTCCTCCCCCTCGTCGTAGTCGTGGCGTTTGGACGAGGACTTGCGTCTGATCTGGAGGGTCTTCACTATGTCCATTGCCTGAAGGTAATTAGTAAGTGTAGTTTAGTGTAATGTGCTTCAATTTAATAGCTGGTAGAGTGATGTAGTGTTGATTTTTGACTTAATTTGTTCGTCTGTGACATAAACCATTTCAAGGGGCTTATATTCCTAAATTTATTTTACAACACGAGCATTTTTAAAGATTGGAAATGAATAATGGCGTTGCTAATGTGATAACATTTCTGTAATAATTAAGTAAGGCAAGGTTTCTTCTTAAATTGCAACGGGGCAGTAAAAAAAATTAAAAAATAAACATAGCTTTCAATTACAAATAGACGCCAATCTCTTCAATAAATTAAATGAGTTTTCAATCCTAGTTGTTTTAGACAAACTTAGTAATAGGTACGATTCTTATCCATATGCCGTAAATACCTGGCTCCTATTATTCGGCTGATCTTTGAGCACTATGTTGACGCTGAAGTCGCAGGGCCACTCCAGCAGCGCGTCATAAGGTCCCGCCACCAGACGGATCGTCGACGTTATGTGACGACCCTTCCATTTACCGATGCCGTTCAGGTTGAGTTCAGCCTAAAAAGAAACGATGATTACAATACAGAAGTTATAAAAACAATGTTGGGCGAGATCAGTTGGCAATGCGATCCGCGCATTTAACCAGAAGTCGCAAATTGGAGTCCTGTTGTGGGTTTACGTTTTCTCATTATAATATTTGTGTAATTAACATTTAAATTACAAAATCTATACAAAGAGGATTACTGACATCTGTAACGAGGTTGTAAAGGGGTTCTAAGACATAAGACACAAGAATTGAACTCTGTACTAGAGACTAGAGACGTTATCAGTAGAAAATAAGTCTAGGTGTTGCGTGTAGGCAAATAAGCCCATAAAGTGGTATCTAGTATTTTATTTAGTAGTATTGCTGCATACCTTCAACGTATATCCATATTTGCTAGTCCTGAATATGGGACTACTGAGTACCGTGTCCTTTTCTTTGGCATCCTTCATTCGAGCGTTGAAGTTGTCTACCCTCCAAATAAAATGACCTGGAAGAGAAAATTCATTTTCATGTCCTACTTCCCAGCGAGCGTAATAAGCAGCTTTAACTGCTTTTGCGACACCATTGTTTAAATCCACCGTCGTCCCGGTGTTAGAAAAATAATTACAAACAAATTTCATTTAAACTCGGTTTCACCCACCCTTAACTTTCTCCGTGCTTTTGTTACGAGAGAAAAACCGACGCTACAAACTCCTTTGCAGAACGATGTCTTCAATCTAATGTCACCGTTAACTATATCAAAATACTTCTCTATACTATACTACCACTTCACTTTGCTCTCACCGACCGACACTATTTAGGTATTTCTATATTGTATATGCTGCTTTTGCATTGCATTGCATTTCCTAAGTCACATTTAATTTCTAATCAACATGCAGATTAGCCGTGGTTTAGCATAATGTAATTGAGATTCCTCATTAGTATGTGCGTAACATTTGGCTCGCAACACCTAATACTCAGCCAATTACTCTCACGGGAACTAATTACGTGGACTTCCTGGAGCATAAATACTGAATAAAGGTTTATAGGACTACTGTTTCACCTTTTAGGTAACAAGTGAGAGATATACTGGATTTTACCGTTTTTAAGGAGCTATCAAGTCCTAAGATATTATTCCCTTTTTCCAACCGACTTCAAAAAGGAGGTTTTTAATAACATTCTTATTAACTTTTTTTTTTTTTTAAATTTGAAATAGCTATTAATAATTTGGTACCATAAAAATTTCATCAAGTTTGGTAGTTTGGCTCAGTGGCTTTTTCTTTACACTCGGTTGTCGGTTTTAGTTGTTTAAACATTATTATAATAAACCCCCAACACAGAACAAGGGGATGTTATTAACTATAGAGAATTAAAAATTACTATATTATGCGTCTATAACTTACATAGAGACCCTAGTCAGTGTAAATCCATACAAACCATTATCAGTTCCCATTTCGTGCCTATCGAAGGAGACCCTGGTCTGGAAGTCAGCAAGCTCTGTCCGCAGCTTGTGGTAGGACTTGGTGAGGGCTCGCAGGTCCCGGAGTACAGCGTCCACCTTCATGGAGTGTTCTGCTACCTCCGCCCGGGCGTCTGCTGTGGCTACCTCTAACACTGCTACCCGGTCTATTGTCTGGGGAGTAAGAATAGAAGTTTTTATGTCAGAGCGATGTTTAATGTTTCCCTAGACTTGTTCGAGAACACAGATACAACTGTGTTCTTCGTGAAATAAAACTAAGTAAATTTTTTTTTTAATACATTTTGTAATTATAATCATGGTAAAGATTTTTTTATAGTTGTACACTACGTAAAAATACAGAGTTTTGTCTAGTCACGGAGCAACTGAGAAGTAACTTCATCTCAACATTAATTAAATTATATTATAATTTTATGAATGAAAAAACAATTTTGCCTGATATTATTAAAGTTTGATTGTTGCACCAACATACAATACCATAGGGTTTTAAAAGTGCCTGGAAAACGGCCTATTTGAAATTAGATAATTTTCGTCCAAAGATCCCAGCTACTCTCTCACCGGTCTCTCACTATTAGTGTTCTGCAGCTGCACCCTGAGCGCGGACAGCTGCGCCAGCTGCTCGGAGGACCGCCTGTTCTCCATCAGCTCCGCCTCGAAGGCCGCGCGGTTCTCCGCGTTCCTCTCCCGTTCTTCCTCTACTGTCTGTCTGATGTATGTTATTACGTCCTCTGGAAGGTTAACAAAATAGGATATTGTACTCTTAAAAGTAAGCACATGTATGGTAACCTGCTGACTACCATCGATGAATAAGTTATAAATTTAAACGACGAAACGTCAGTCGAGGCTGGCACAGGAAGCCTACAAATTGCTAGCCTAACGAGCCTAGACATTGGCACGAGAAAGAGGACAAAGGCTGGGAATGCTGATGCTAGTGGAGGTTCAAGATATAGCGACAAATTTTGTGGTACGGAAGATATGTTTTTTTGCCATCTGACGCACTTACACCTAACCCTTGTATGGTGGTGGATATCATATCTTAAAACACATCCATAAAGACAAGTTCTTGTAGACCACAAAAATGCTTTTTCTATGCGGGTATCACACTTGCGGCACGTCGTAAATTATCATGGCACCATACCACTTGGCTATCCCTTCAACTAATAAAATATCTAAGTATCTATGTACAGTTAATGTAAATGGTTCTGACCTAGTTTATTAACGGCCCTGATTCTGTTATCGTGCTGCGTGAGTGCCTGCTCCAGCAGCTCCCGCTCGTGCTGCTCGTGCACCAGCGTGCTCACCGCGTTCTCCAGGCGCATCACCGTGGACAGCTGCTGGCTCTGCAGCTCCTGAGGTTTGAAAGGAAATCAACGGCTTAAACTTGTAACATTACCTTCACTTGATTTTAGAGTCAGTTTAGAAGTAGATAAGGGTCGTTGAAGTTTTTAAAAAAAAGTGATCTGCGGTGGTAGGTAACTTACAATTAATAGAACTATAGGCATTGTTCCACTGCTGGGCCTCCTCTTATATAGGTAAGGGCTGATCACAACGCTAGCTAACTGCGGTATGGCAATTTAAGATTCTAATATTTAGACGCCACAGTAAAGCTCAATTGAACTAATATAGCACTCACACTTATTCTCGAAACACATGTCATTTACTATTTCAAATGCGACCGTGCCACATAACTGTTCTTACTTTCTACAGTCCCACAATTCTTTACCTGCAAAGCCAACTGAACATTAGCCAAGTCGTGTTTGAACTGCGCGGCCCAGTTGGCCGACCTCTCGGCTTCGTCGTCCACCGCGGCCCGGAGCGACACCAGGGTCGACAGGAAGTGCTGGCTGCGCTCCTCCACCAGCACTAACTTGGAGCGGAGGGTCTCGATTTCGGAGGCTTGGACTTCCCGGTTGTTGGATTCTTCTGTGAGGACTAACCTGGGAAGCGTCAAATTTATAAGTAAGCAAAAATGTGTATTTTTTTTTCATTTCCTCTCAATATTTACCTAAAGTTGCGATAATAGAAGGGAAAGTTAATTCTGAACAATTAGTGATTCTAGGCCGATATGTGATCATGATTTGTTTCGACATCTTTCACGTATACACTGCATAATAAGAGTCTTGATTGACCCCTTATGCGTGATATTGATTATGAAGTGTACAAAAAATTACTGTTGTTTTTTTATGTGCAAAAGGCTATTAGAAAAAAAGTTTCAAATAAAATCCCTCGACTTTTCTGTTATACAAAATTTTAAGACACTGCAAATATACACACAAAGTACACATTGCAGAAAAGTTATAAGCACATTTGCAATCTTTTAACTTTCTAGCAGTTATAAGTTGTACAGCCTCTATAAACCCCTGCCATAGTTTTCCTTACTTGATAGAAGTGACTTCCTTCTCGAGGTAGGACACGCAGTCGTCGAGCGCGGAGGTGGCGGGCGACCACGTGTGCGCGGCGGGCGGCGGCGCCGGCGCCGGGATGCTCACGTGACTTGACGAGTTGCGGGACTGGGGAGAGGTAGGGATACTCATCTTGTATTTTTATATGAAAATTAAGTATGTTCTTTTAAGGATTCTACATTACAATATTCGCGTCTGTTCTCTGACTTCTGCTACTCATACTTGTACCAATGTAAAATTCATGTTACAATAAAAAAAAATAGGTAAAATAAAAATAAAATCTTATTTTACACCTGCCTGTAATGAGGACTTCAAAAATAAACAAATCATTTTTTTAAACCCTCGAGATTTAAGAATAACCACATATTATCAAAATTAACAATTAGGGTAAGGGTCTTAAAAAAGTGGACAGTTAACTATTACAATTTTGTATTCCGATTAAAAATACGACGACGAAAAACCATTTATCAATGTGCCTACCACATTATCTTAAAGTAAATCATTGCAATCGCAGAAGTGAGACGGCACACCACAGACCGTATAACGCTCTCTCTTCCACAACAGCGACTCTTACTTCAAGAGCTAAGTTACATAGTACGTAGGTACCTTCTCCATCTTCGGGCAGTCCTTGACGTGCGTTTCGCGGTGTTTCCTCTGGATCCAGGCGCCGCACCGCAGCGGACACTGTTCTAGAATACTGCCGCACAGCTTCAGGTGGTTCTGTAATGCAAACAATAATAAAGTCAATATTTATAAAGATAAGTACTAGGGTTGGCACAAAAATGGTCAAAAACGGCGACCCCACTCCTTTGCGTTCAAATGAACATGATATTTGCATTCACGCAGATAAGTTACAAATTTGTTTGCAATATAAAGACTGCGAGCCGCTGTTTGCTTACAGACATAGGTTTCGATTTTTATTGAAGTGAAGATTTCCGAATCTTTTATATCTAGTGATGTTTTTCGAAATATAGGTCGATGGTCGTTTGAGATTGGATAGAATAAGGCACGGTGACTGCTAACTAAGCCCAGCCGTAATACATGTCTAGACAAAAAAAAATACAAATATATTAAAAAAACACAATTACCCGTAAACGTAAATTTACGTTATCATGTAAACGCGGACGCTCCCGTAAATTCTTCATTGACAAGCTGTTAATACTAATCATCGTTGCGATAAAACTGCCTTGAGAGATCTTATCACGTCTCGGAATGTGAGGCAAATGTAATCATTGCAAACATATAAATATTATGAAAAACCCTCCTTGTGAAATGTTATACTTTCAAATAAGCCTACAACGTTCAAGATTTTATCCAGTACCTAATCTTATTATATACTTATTGAGTCATATGTTATTTTATATGTACATAGGTAAATTATGTTATTTTTAGACATAATAAAACTAGCTGACCTGCTAGTTTTATTATGCTAGTTAAACTAGTGCCTAAAGAGATGATGCCTGATAGCTGCCGGGCTAGCGGGATTGCCCGCAAGTGATCGAGTCCTCATTGCACAAAGGGAAAAGGAAGCAACAGGGGTGGGTTCTAGTCATTAAAAGTCTGACACTCCTTTCCTGATCAACCCAAAGCGGGAGGAGTAATTTGAAGATTTCCCATTCAGCATCAAAACGGTGTTACAGAGTCTTATGTCTGTAGTCTATTCAGAATACATCGCCCTTAGGTAATGAACTGGTCATTCGCCATTTCAGCTTTAGTTTTTTTTTAAGAAACGACTCCTGCATTAAGTAGTTTAATCCTTGCGTCACGTTGGGTTCCACAAACATACAGATCACGTGCACAAAGCAAAACGTTCAGAACAAGCAATTGTGGATACACAAATGCTTGTCCTATGCGGGGATCGAAACCGCGATACGATGCGCACGGTTTGGCGTGGTGACCTCAAACACTCGGCTATCCGTGCAGTCATGTTTTATAATGACTGCGTTTCCTCTCACCTGGAGTTGTCCCATCTCAAAGAGCTCATTGCAGAAATAGCAGGGGTTCTCCTTGGGCCCCTTCTCGGCTACTTCCCGACCAGCCTTGTTCCCGAACGTGCTTAGCCTGTTGAGACTCATGTTGATATATGCACCTTACGTTGTTGTATTTACTTTCAAATTCGCGTCATGGCTGAATATTTATACCTGGAATATGAAAAGGAAGTTTAAGGGATTATGTAGTGAGATCTGGGTACACTACATGATTTTTTTATTAGAGCGAGAGGTTTTTTAGGCCTTAGTTTTTTTTTCAGTTTTTCTTACCTAAATTTAACGGTTAAAAACGGAGCCCTATTCAGAACCATCACAGTCTCTCCGTCTGTCCGTCTGTCACCAAGCTGTATCTCCCTGATAGCTAGATGTTGTATTCCGTGTATTAAAAATAAAGATCAAGGTTAAGCAACACTTGTTACGGTCAATTTTAAACAAAGCAATGACATTACATACTAAAGTCTTTTGAACCCTTCAATTAACAAACAAACAAAAGCGGTTAGCAAACAATATGTAGTAACAATTTAGTTAATTAGCGCAACATTAATACATACTATTCTATTTGTATCGCACAATTGTACAAATATTACTATCAAAGATACCGCTGTTAATACCGTTACAAACAACTTTGATAAAATACCTACCAACGCCATTTAAAGAAAGATTCTTAATGTGTGAGAGAGATGCCACTCTACATTACGTAGCGCGCCGTCTCCCTTCCACAAAGGCACCTGTCTTACTTTAAGATGCAATGGTAAGCACCCTATTTACATAAACGATCTTCGTATCATATTTACTATTTTAATCAGATGTAACAATGTAACAATATATTTAGTAACTATCTCAAACAGACGTACAAACAAAAAAAATGATTTGTCGTTATTAAGATTAAGTGTTTATTTATAACTATTTAAAAAATACTTTTCTGTGTAAAGCAAAAAGACTGTATCAGAAATTTCATATCTTGAATATTTCCCAGGTATTAAACTCAAGGAAATATAAATAGATAAATAAACAATTACAGGAACCTAAATAGATAATAACGGAAATCAGTATCAATGGCTTGCGTCATCGTAAGGACCATTCATATAAGGAAACGTTTAGGAAATAGAAATTAAATAAAAAATAGCGAATCAAAGGAAGTCATTTGTTAATAAATAATAATGAATAAAAAATACAAAAAATATATATATATATTTTAGCGCAGCGTGTGACGGCCACCTGCCAGATGGAACCACGACCTGGTGAAAGCCGCTGGGTCTCAGATGCAGGTGGGAAACCGGTCGCGCTGGGGAACGTATGGGGAGGCCTATTTCCAGCAGTGGACAACTATAGGCTGAGATGATGATGATGATGATTATGAACTACAGATAATTAAATTTTAATGGGTGAATGGTTTATTTATCTAGTGGTTTTTAATGACCTTTTACTAGTTTAATTTAAATAATTATGAACTTGTTTTGAAAATATTTTGTTTCACTTATAAACATGGCTACCGAATAATAATTAGATCAGAAATTAATAACCGGATTCGATTGCTGCCACTGATTTGTAAAAGTCTTTTATAAAGTTCAAATAAACTGCCACTAAAAATGGAACTAGAATAAGATCGCTAATCCATTGATTGCTAAACAACTGTAACTATTGATTTAAGGATACTTATAATCAAACACGTCCTTAGCCAACTCATTGTTAACACTGAAGCTGACAAAGTCAGTTCTAGCTACTATTGTTTCGCGGTCGAAAAGCAAGTGGCCCGTGTCCCATTGATTTAGTTTTTAGAAAAACTCACCGAAATTTTAATACATATAAAACATAATAAACATCCAAGCACGATCACCACTCACTTACATTGCACACTTTCTCACTAAAAAACACAAAACAAATATTTTGTTAAATATATTCCATTTCCTAATTACCGAAAGTACTGGTATCCTATAAACCTCTGTTACGAGTATACTGACAATAGGTGCTAACGGTGTCATCATAAATGTCATGGTGCGTGACATCACTATTATATGCACAGCTCAAAAGCCGAGATCATTTGATAAACTACGTGTTTTAGCTAAACCTGAGGGCTCTGGTGATGTGCCACCACGTGTTAAACTAAAGCGTTACTGTGGTTGAGGAAGCGTGACAGCGCAATACACCGGGTAGGATGCATCTCTTTCCCACACCTTCAATTATATTAATTTAAGCATTGGTGGTAGATCCTTTGGCCGTATTCAAATGCAGGAGACTAAAATTAAAAAAAAATCTCTTCGAAGATGTAATAGATATGGAACATGTCGTGGTAGCCTTGACGTTCTGGGTATGGATAGGTATGCACGAAGTGCAGGTTCGATCCTAACGCAGGCGAAGCCACCCAAGAGGTTTTAAAAATGCATATGCACATATGAGTTCGCTGATAATAATTTTGAAAGCATATATGTTAAGTTTTAAGCATTAAAATGTCTATTCTTAAGCAAAAAATACGTTGCCATGCTTTTACATTATAAAATTAAGTAAAATATGACCCGGGCCAGTCAAACTCATTACTTTTTCTAATTCTGCACGTGCGTTTTGGGTGTGCATAACTGAGTTACGCTGAGTCACTCAACGATTTATAACATTACGGTAGTGTTGCAATATTGATAATAAGAACTACATAGGTAAGCCCGGAAACGGTTAAAAACAGTCTTCTGTTATTTATGCATCTTATTTTATAATATTAATTGGTTTTCCAGAACTTAAACAAATAGTCACACATAAAAAAAGCATATTATTCTTAACAAGGGAAAAAAACTTACTTATTTGTATCAATTTGTATGTGATCCAATCAATTCACGCATACACTGTCTTTGAAGACAACTAAAAACGTAACAATATTTTCACCAATATAAAACAAAATTCCGGAAAATTCGAATCACCAATCACTAAACCGCAAACCACGACACAAATAACAAGAAGTTCATTAATCAATTAAATTGAATTAAATTTCGAAAACAATTAAACAATTCAATTATAAAACTAGTTTCACGCGTTATTTTGTTTAAAATAGATGTGACTATTGTTATGTGATGCTAGAACCGCCTTTGTTACAGAAATGAATCATTTTATCTGTTGTTATCACTGATACTTGATACGGGGCGTTGTTTACGATAAGCGCTGCAAATGCTGTACTATCGAATATTGTGTATTGTGGGTCAAGGTGGAGATATTTGTGTCAGTCTATTAGAAAACTATAATCTAGATGGATAGATAAATAGTATTGATTACACGCTGCAAATATTAAAGAAAAAGTTGTTAAATATGTTGTATAGAGATATTTGGAAAGTATTTCCTATCTTTCGTGGTGTATTGCGCTGTTTTATATGAAAACTGATTTTTTTTCTGTAATATTTAATAAAATTGTTCCTCATACTACTTAAGTTCTTTTTTCTGATAAAGAAATGTAAATTTTATACCTTATAAAGTCCGCGTCATGAGTGTTTTTTCTAAGTCTGATTAATAGGTACAAATGTATTTAGGTAATAAAGTTTTTTGGCTCTGTGAAATTGGGTCCGTCTTTAGGTGAAGCAATTAAACGATAATTTTATAAATCACTATAAATTTATTTATTAAAAAGGAACTTGATTTAGGTATGCAAAAAGAATTTAGTCCTTGTATCCATATCTTATCGAAGCGAAAATATGTTTGACATTGATTTCCGACTTATTTCGTATTGATTAAAATTATTATAGACAGATATTATCGAAAAAACACAGAACAGTTTTATGGACATTGAAAAACACCTGTCAAGTGCGAGTCGGCTTCGCGAAGTGAGCGTTCCGTACAATTATTCTAAAGAAAAACCAATCGGTTGGGTCACAGTTGGGTGACAAATAACACAGGGGATAGAGGAGGAATTTATTTTATCACCCAACATATTTATGAACGTTGCAGGCGTTAGACCAATCTTTATTTTACTATTTTTGGTTTTGCCTGCAATAGAAATACATTATCTGAAAACTTCAACTGACTGACTACATAATATCACGGTCCTTGAGATAAAACTTGGTGATTCACGGACAGACACTGGTGCCTCATAAAAAGGGTTTTTACACTTTGGCCACGAAATCCTAAAAAACTGAGAGTTATGATTTATTTAAGACTAGCTGTTGCCCGCGACTTCGTCCCCGTGGGTAGAAGATATAAGTTATGATTTATACCTGCCCTGTTTTTTTCACATTTTCCATTGTATCTTCGCTCCTATTAGTCGTAGCGTGATGGTTTATAGCCTAAAGCCTTCCTCGATGAAAGGTCTATTCAACACAAAAATATTTTTTCAATTTGGACCAGTAGTTCCTGAAATTAGCGCGTTCAAACAAACAAACAAACAAACTCTTCAGCTTTATATATTAAGTATAGATATAGATTACGTAAAATAAGAACGTAGCACTGTATAATAAATGAACTATAGCCTGAAGTTGCAAAACTGGAGCGAACGCAATATCGCTTTTAAACATATTTGTCATCGCATCGTTTTGCAATTTATAAAACAGCCCTTCCGGTCGGAAGATAGGTGGTATGGTATCTTAAAGTCGACTGTGATTGCCTGGCCAGTTTAGAAGATCTAGACATCCTACGCGCAGGTTGGACTACTTCTTTTTTAAACATATGACACTACCCTACTGAATGCCTTAACAAATCCATACCCGCTGTTCATATCACTTGGTCCGATATTAGCTCCGTCTTCAGCTCCAGGTTCGACTATGTGATGCCGACTTCTCGACCAGTTTGTTATATAAACGCAAGAATTCATATGTTATTTGTAATTATAAAATATTGCTATTCGAAAGGCAACAGGCGTTTGTCTAAGTTATCCTAACTTAGACATAACGCCAAACACCTAACTCTAAGTCTCAGTCTGTAGTATTTTACATTTACAAATAGATTACTAACCCTCAATCGCATTTTTATCCTTTATAAAAGAAATACTAAAAAGTGTTACATCTTGTATTACGACGAGCTTCACAAACATTTGTTATATCAAGAATCAAACTCACTACAGCTCCGTATCGCAGAAAAACTGTCATTATCTTTAAATCTTAAATGTAGATGAATTAAGTATTAGTGTTCATTATGTAAAGAAGTGTGTAACTACTAGCTTTGCCCAATACTCTTATTGATCTTCTGCTAACCAAAACTAGCGACAGCCGTTTGCAGCCCATGGTCATCCGGTTCGATTCCATGCGCGGAATTACTTAACAAGTTAACACCAGCAGCTAAGATATTCTTATGTAACCAACATTCACTGCTTGCTGATGCATGAACTTTGAGTTTGTATGGCGTCTCCTCTTCACTACACTAAAAGGTCACGTGACCTCAAAGCGCATGTCTCAATAGTCGACGAGTTTAATGAATTCTGAGAGAGGTTCATGGTCGTGTTTATGTACATACAAATATGGCTCTTATTTGTTTGTAAATGGCGAACCTATTATTAATAGTTTTTATGTAGAAATGAATGCCCTTTTTTAGAATATTGCACGGGTAGCCGAGTGGTTGAGGTCACCACGCCAAAGCCACTGAGCACGACGTGTCGCGGTTTCGTTTCCGCGTAGGACAAACATTTGCGTGATTCTAAAATGTTTGTCCTGAGGCTGGGACCTAAGTGTTTGTGAAACCCCTGCTACAGAAAGATCAATTCAAGAAGCATCATTTTTAAGAAAAAAAAAACAAATAGATTTTTATTTCTAAGAGCGAATATTGTCATATGCTAGCTGCATGCCTAACTTAATTTAAAGCAAGATGTTTCTTACAGCTAGGAGATAGGGACCATAAGTCGATGGTATGATTAAATAATTAAAATATCCGACATGGGCCAATAAAAATCTTTACTTTATTAATTTATACCTCTTGACGAAATTATTATTTACCTGAAGCCTCTACAAAAAACGTTTACCGCCCACAAATTTAGTAAACTCGATCTAAAGTCCATTTCTATTTCCGTATACAGCAGATTATACATATAGAAAAACTATTATCATCCTCCATTTAACTAAAATTAATTATCAAAGGTAACCTGAGACAGAAAATATGACCTTAAAGTGATATCCCTCTTAAAGGTGCCTTTGAGTTCATGTCCCTTTAGACCTCTTTTTGTAATATTTTTAATTGGTTATTTTGGGTATCATAAATCTTCAATGTTCATATTTTAGTTTTCGGTACTTATAGAGTACTTAGAGACCTAAAAGTTAAAACTTTGTATTCTGACCAAACTGATTAGCGACTCGATAAAAACGATTACAAAACAATCAGTCGCCACTATACTTAGGACTTGTAGGTACTTTGGTTCACTCTACAGCTGACGGATGTATTAAAAAGTAAAAACAAACAGTTCACACTGACGTATGCTTAACCTTTATCAATTAAGTCGGGGCCTTCGGGCTGCGCCGGCGCATCCCTCGCCGCGAGACTCCGCTGTCACTCTCAGTCGCCAGTCAGACGCCGCGCGAGACGCACGCTCGCCACACGCCAGCCAGCAATCACAAATACGCGAGTGTTCTGTTACTTAATTGAACTCACTTTATTTACATAACCAGTGCTGTTTTGTGAAGTGATAAAAAGAAGTTTTTTAAACAATCTGGATTGTGTGTGAGTACCCACAGATATTTTTTTTCCTTTTCTTGCAGGGTAGTTTGGAGAAAATAGTGCAATTATTTTGCAAGATAACAATCGGAAAATTATAATTCTGTTGTTTGCCTTGAAATAAGATCGTGATTCCATAACTTTAATGACGACGTCTTGAGAAGTTAATGTTTCCTATTCGCTACCAAGTTTAATTGCACTTGCTGCTAGTTAATTGTTTTCACACGATAACTTCGAAATACACCTCACATACCATTACTTAAGCACTTGTGTTTCTGTAAAGGAAACGGAGCTATTGTTGTCCGACTTGTCAACATAAGCATGGATAACTTTATTGGAGTCTATTAACTTAGGCTAAAAATGCAACAGGTCCCTACAAATCCCATAAATATCCTACAGGGTATAAAAAACCAAAGAAAAAAAAACCTACAATCTTGCCGCAATTTACACTTTCATTCAATACCACACATGCAGATACTAAAAACCGACCAATTAAAACCAGTCCGTCACAAAATCACGAACCAAAGAAACAAGAACTGCAATTACACACGATCTGAAACGTGTAATAATGTCACTCAAGCACACTTCCCTTGACGCAGGAGTTGGGTGATTAACTGAATGTCGTTACAGGCCAAACATTAGATCTTACGGAAACACTGGATGCAATACCTTGGTGCAACAAGTCAAGGCGATCTAAAGTATTGCCCCATTCCGCGAAATAGATTTCGTCTGATACAGGTTTGCTGATGAGGGGTCGATCTTGGAATATGATAATACCGGGCTATTGGTGTCCCTTGAGGGATCGTCCTCATACTTCGTTACCATACCTCTATAGTGAAATGTAGTTGAGTTAACACTATTATTAAAGTGGTACGATTAAAAATTGTATTCTTATAGATTCTTCGTCTTTGCTCGCCTATGTTGAGATAATTTGTTGGAGTTATCTCAAGAACTACTGAAGTGATCCTAAAATTATTTTACTGATGGAAAGCCACTTTATTTGTGACAGTCTCAGATACGCTATTTAATAACCAAAAAGGTTTGTGATATAGAAATAATGTGCTATCAAAGACATGGTCACGGTTGCCCTTAATCAAATATCTATTGCAAATTTATTTTTGCGAGTTGTTTACAAGATAAACATCACTGCATTATTGAAAAACAATTGTCAACTCTCATTTGCCTAGATTTAAATCTTCAACTCTACCAGCAAAGCTATTCAGTGTACCAATTGGTTATAGGCTAAATTCATCCAATTTTCAATTATCACTGATTTGACATTTGTGATTGCGCAATGCACTGGCTTATATTGTACAACCACTACAAGTGCTACAACGTTCAATAGGCAAGGAGTAAATATTTACACAAAGTCTTGAAACTTAGGCTGGTCATTCAGGTGTTAAAGAAGAAAATACTTCTTGATATAGATCCTTAGAAATGAGTGAGTGTATGTGTGTAATAGGGCAAAACACAGACCTACACCCATAGTTCCTCTCTTTTCTTTCATTCCCTGTTTCATTCTCCCAAATTCAAGCTAGTCCATTCCAGCCAACCTAGTAATAATTGAATGTATCTTTTATATAATAAAGTTATATCCAAACCTACAATATCTTTTGCCGTTTGCTTTAATAAGTAGCAACGCTCTAATTGGAGGCTCGAACTCTGTCATGGTAGTATTGCCTATAGTGAACCTTAGTAACGTAATATCCTCGGTCTGGGTAAATTCTTGTAAAATCTCGCCAATACGTATACAGAATAAATGCAGTTTGCCTGCTTTCGGAATAAAATGCAAATCTTCTTGTCCTCTTGAAAAAAACTGGTATATTTATAGATTTATTATTACCATAATAGAGCTTAAACGATTCTTTCGCAACTTCCAATAAGTTAGACCTAGATGGACTCGATAAAAAACTGTTTCTATTGCAGATAATATAGTTGCAAAATCAACTGACCATAAACCTTGCAATTTGTACTTCCTTTTATGGAAAACAGTCTTGTTGAAACAATTAGGTACATCAAGTAAAGGACGTAAAATAATAATATTATTTAAAAATCAAAACCTTCAAGTTAGGCTATTTCACAACTTACGTAAATCACGTAAATTTTTACGTTCATTTATTTCGAGGTACGGTGGCAAAAAGCAAAAAAATACAGACGAATTGAAAACTAGAGGTTTAGACCTATTTAGAGTGAAATATTCTTTCTCTGCCTTTAATTTTCCCAAGGCTGTAGGCTGTTAAAGTCGGCTTATATTTTCACCTACTACAACCAAACTCCTTTCTTTAACAAGCGACTGTTGATCTCACTTCCACAACCCATTCACAAAATAAAGACTCAAAACTATTATTCGATAAGAAAACAAAAGTGTTATTATAACAAACTCAGTAGCTGTTCAACGTGAACTGGTAGTTAGGTAAACAATGACCGCGAAAAACTAAAACAAAAAAGAGCAAACGATATTTCGTAATACAAATGTCAAGAGTAAGATTGTTGAAATTAAATATGGATTTAGTTAAAGCCTTCAAGATTGAAACTATCGTCTTATTTTGGTATTCAATGTGGTTTGATCGCTCACCTAGATTCATTAGCACCGGATTATATAAAGATTGGTAAAACATTCTTGAAATTTTAGACAAACTGTTTTAGATATTTGATACAGAGAATGATGTTTGAATCGCTTGCAGCAAATATGTGTTTTACGAAAAATGGTTACCTTTCTAATTGATTTCCTCTCTAAGGAATTTAATAGTTGTGACGCGGAGATTCCGAAAAAAACATTTACCTAATTCACATGCGCAAGATACTCAAATGTAGCTCAAATGATTGTCCTACGCGGGGATCGAACCCTAATACCGGTTACTTATTTTTAGCTCTACCTTTATTTAAGTTCCACTATTGTTTATTTTTTTGTGATGTTTTAATTTTAGTAGCAATAAATGTCTTTTTTGTTATTTTTTAAAGATTCAATTCTAACTTTGGCTAAAGATCAAGGTGCTTCACAAGATTACAATTATTTTTTTAATCTAACGTACTAAGCTGCTATCAAATTGGTTTTATACATATTTACAATACGTAAAAAAACGTCACATGTGTCTGATTTACAAGCATCGCTTATTTTTTGCTGTTTTTATTTGTTATACGTCTACTATTGCCTTCTATGTATATGTATCAAACAAATCTATTTACTAATATATAACGCTAAAGAGTTTGTTTGAACGCGCTAATCTCAGGAACTACTGGTCCAAATTGAAAAATTATTATATATAATTTTGTGTTGAATAGACCATTCACCGAGGAAGGTTATAGGCTATATACCATCACGCTACGACTAATAGGAAGGCGAAGATACAATGGAAAATGTAGCAAAAACGGGGAAAAATATCCAACATCGACTGCTTCCGTTCAAAAATTCCTAACATATATCTTCTACCGCGCGGACGAAGTCGCGGGCAACAGCTAGTAATAATATAATACCGAATCAATAGTATTATTTAAAACTCATATTTCATTCAAATTGTATTACTCTATGTTTTAGTTGAGCTCAATCGTGTTTAAAATTAGTTTCCTTTGTTTGACAATGAAGTTTCTTAAAAAAAAAACGGAAATTAAAAAAGGTCCTATAATTTGAAATGTCATTTAATATCTCGGCTGTCTGTCTGTCTTTCACATTTACCAAACTAAGTCTTATGAACATATAGCTAGATAAATAATGAAAATTAATATCGAAGTTAAGCGACGGTTATGATTTAATCTAACCATTTTTTTACGAAACCGTCAGTGTCGTGACGTTAACCACTTTTGGTTTCAGGAACATTTCTTTAAAAAGTTACATATTTTTATGCACAGAATCGCTATATGAAATCAAAATCAAAAAGTTTTTGTTTCAAATAGGCCGTATCTCAAGCACTTTTACAACGTTACATAACTGACTCTGCGACTCTGACTTCTGCATGTATTATGAAATCATGCAAGAATTAGAACTTAGTCACGTGTTATTTGTATAGTTATAAAATTGCATCTAGTCACAAATCCGTCGTTGTAACAAAATGTCGTTTAATAAATGCCAGTCTAATTCGAAGCGCATTCATTTATAATCTTTGGACTTTGAATTCTTGATGACTTCCTCTGCACACTTTAAGACCGGTTTATCATTATAAGTAGGTTATGTCTGTGGATAGTGCGTTTATATTATGTATAGCAGTGCAAATAAATAGTCTATTTTGAAACATTTAATTCGAACTCTAGAGAGTTTAAATAATATTGTTTTATCAACAAAAATATACAACCAACTTCTATAACAAAACTGCTGAGCCAAACTTGATAAAACTTTATGGGTCCAAATGTTAGCTTTTCCAAGTTAAATGAAAAAATAATCAACAACATCAGTTCATCCAGTCCGAAATTCATTCTATAAAAATAGCATCATCATCATCATCCATCATCAGCCTTTATCCTCCCACTGCTGGGCATAGGCCTCCCCTTTCTCGTGCCAATTTCTACGGTCCTGTGCCAGCCTCATCCAGACTCGACCCCAGACCTTCATTATGTCATCGACCCATCTTGCTCCCGGACGACCGACGCTTCTTTTGCCTTGTCTTGGCCATCAAAAATAACATAAAACTGACGAATTGAGAACCTCCTTCATTTTGAAGTGGGTTGAAATGATTTCTTTTGATCTGTTCAGCGGCGAAGTTTATGAAAATATAATAGAGAAAACTGTTGATTGTCTTAAACACTTCAATTTCAAACCTTGTATAAAAATATTTAAATACAAAGTGTATCCAACAGTTCAGATGATATAACGTAATGTGGGAACAGCATTTTAATTAGAAGTTATTAATGATTGTACTTATCTCGGAGTAGGTTTCAATAGTCGTGGAGGTTTCGCATACCATTGTTCAAAAACCTTTACTTAGTAAACTGACAGAAAATATAAATATTATTTATACGTCATCTAAGTTACTACTTATCTAATATATAAAAATCCCGTGTCACGATGTTAGTTACCGTACTCCTCCGAAACGGTTTGACCGTTTGTTATGAAATTTTGTATACATATTGGATAGGTCTGAGAATAGAACAACATCTATTTTTCATACCCCTAAGTGATAAGGGTTGCTCACACTAAAAAAATATATTTTATTCTATGGACGAAATAATTGTTTTTATTTTTTTATAATTGGCATTAAAAATACATACAACTAGAAAAAAAAATCGTCAAAACAACGTTTGCTGGGTCAGCTAGTTTATATTATAAATTGTTACACAAGAAGTATTTGTAATTTCATATCTTTCGCTTGTTATTTTACTGACGAGCTGTTGGTCGCTTCGCCCATTACCCTCTTTGAACGTAATCCGGTAAAAGTATCTTCTGTGTCTATCACCTTATGTGTTAATCCAAGGTGTCAGCTACCTCTATACCAAATATCATCGAAATCGGTCCAGTTGTTTGAGCGTGCAAACACACTCACATACTTTTACATTTCTAGCATTTGTGTAATTTTATATAGGAAAACATTTGGGAAAAATATTGTGTAGAATATTTGTTGCGTAATATGCTATGTAGCTATACACAAAAATAAAACAGCTGGCTATATGTCCATAAAAGTTCGACCTCCGTGTTCGAGTGGCGTATGCACCGGTTTCAAGGTGTCGCTCGCTCGTAGCTCTGATGTCCCGGGTTCGATCCCTGGTAGGATCAAAGAAAAAATCAAATTACTACATTGTCTCGGGTCTGGGAGTTCGTGGTACCTTCGTTGTATCTGAATTTCATAACACAAGTGCTTTAACAACTTACTTTGGGTTCAGAACAATGTATGTGATGTTGTCCGCATTTATTTATTAAAAAAAAAGAAGTAAAAATCATTAGCATTGATAATAGTTTTCTTCAAATGATCACGAAATAGTGCAAAAATGATTATAATATTCGGAATCACGTTTATTTATTTATGGCACACATATTTATTAACACGTGTCCAAAGCATGCACTCTGCATTTATATCGGCAAACATGTTACGAAACATGTCCCAAAAACGATGACGAAATGCATGAACTGTAAATATTATTAAAACGCGTGTTTGAATTGTTAAGTAAATAAATAACTTCAAACTTGTGTTACTTGACATAATTATTTTGTTTCTTTGTTTGTTTATAAATTTCTAGAGGTCGCCCGCGTGTACCTATACCGCTGTAAGGCAAAATTCTGTATTTTTTTGTTGTTGAAACAAACTCCATCGTTACTTCTTATACCTCCAAGAACATGTGTACAAAGTTTCATGATAACAGTTATGTATCATTCAGGAGAAAAGGTAACAATCTAACTTACATTCCTATAATGCAATAAAGGTAGGATTGTGCACTTAGAAGTTGGGAGTTTATATCTTAAATAACAGCTTATCTTGAGAAGTGTAATTTCTTTGAAAAGCTGATGATAGTCAATTATGTTAAGATAGTTTTAGGTTGGTAAAGTAGGTAAATAAATAACTAAATGTCAAAATGATAATTCAGTCACGTGACCTGGTGATAATGATTGTCTTCACCATAAATTAAAGCGATTCTCTCAGCGTTCACGCTTACCAAATTGTAACTTAACGTAGTTAATTAAATAAGAGATATGTTTATTTTAAAAAGCAATTGCGATTTCACTAAAATCTATTTCGTCCTCGAAATGGATTTCCAAAATATATCGAATGCATAGATTTTATTTTAAATAAAAACCATTAGTGATGATCTCGTGTGACGTCACTTACGAGTAAACTTTTTAGACACATCCCCCTTTAAATCCTTGAATACAATTTATCTATAATAATTCCATTAATCGTACATGATTAGAACGAGACTAAAAAAAGTTTCTATAAAATTGTATGTCATAAAAAGCTTATCTTGCTCTGTGTAGCAATTAACAAAAATATAACATTGTTATGGTTGCCTTAATTATGACGATGACGTCACTATACATTAGTTATTTTTTACTGTTCGGCTGGTAAAACCTATTTTATTTGTATTTATCAAGAAGACGTAACTCGACTCTTTTGTATTTAAAAATCTTGCCGAGGGTTCTGTACGTCTTTGAGCGATATCATTTCATAGAGTTTGTGTGAGTTACTATATATTTACTTGAACACCAACCAACCAATAGTTAAAGTACCCAAAAAATAATGAAAATATTCAATTGTATATAAAAAAAAAACGGCTTCTCCTACTCACGGTTATTTATCGGTATCCCAACCGAAGTCCTTAATCGTGAACAAGTATAATCGCCTGTTGTACATAAATTATTAAAATAAACCAACTATTTACTTTTGGTTTCTTAGAAAAATCGAACGTAATACATTGGAAAACTACTCTGGCGACGGCGGTTTCCACAGAAGGTAGTTTTAACCTTCAGCGGGAATCTGATAGCTGAGTAGTTTTCCGTTTTCTTATGTCGCAGACTGAACAGGCAGGTTTTGCTAAACGTCACAACATCGATGTAACATATTGCAAAAACGTTCAATAATACGAAGAAATACAATGAAAAATTTTAAACAGACAGGTTCGTTCTATTCATTTGCAAATCTATGATTCGCAGTTTTTTATGCGTATCTTCTTCTTCTTTTTCTTTCTCTTATATATAAAAATGAATTGCTGTTCGTTAGTCTCGCTAAAACTCGAGAATGGCAAAACCAATTTGGCTAATTTTAGCCTTGAAATATTCATACCACTCTAAGGGAAGGTTTAAACGGTAAGAAAATATGGAAAAAATGCGGCAAATAAAAAATACTACGCGGGTGAAACCGCAGGAAACAGCTAGTTTAAAATAAAAACAAGATAAGCAATATAAAGTACTCTTAATATCGTACAATGCTTTTCGGGTTAAAAAAGTTCAGCGCACTTAAGTGTGAACTACGGACTCCTAAAATATTAAATCACTTAGCAGAAAACTGGTTTTAGTTTTATTTATAGATGGGTTAATCTGTAGTTTATTTATGTTGATCAAAGTAGTTTCTATGGACTTTGGTTGCTATACTGTTTGTTCCGATACTCGGCACTTCATTTTGCACTCAGCAATGACGGATAATCTAATAAAATATCTTAACATTCGATTAGTCTGTCGGGTACAAATTAATGTCAGCTTGTCGCTAAGTCCATCCCACTAACCAAATGATATTTCTACAAAAGTTATCGTTGATAAAAAATACTTAAATTTCTGTAGATGAAATTTCTTTTTTCTATTCTGTCACTTTGCCAGAGGAACCACGCAGGCAAAGCAGCGGGAAGCAGCTGAAGCATAACATACAAGATTAAATTTTCTCATGCCTACGTATATTATAAATGTGAAAGTAACTCTGTCTATCTATCTGTCTGTCTGTCTGTCTGTTACGCGTTCACGTCTAAACCACTGAACTGATTTTAATGAAATTTGGTACAGAGATAGAGTTGACCTTGAGAAAGAACATAGGATAGTTTTTATCCCAGACTTTTGAAGAGTTCTCTTGGGTACGCGATATAACCGACATCGACGCGGGCGAAGCCGCGGTTGAAAAGCTAGTATCTGATAAGTTCTCAATAATCTCTCATCATTATAACAACCTTGTCTTCATCTCAACGATTCAATTATATGAACCATCATTGTTCACTTGAATAACATAATATTATTATACATATTACTGTATGTTGCAACCTCGTGAACAGGTCACCTTGGCGAAGGTTCCAGAACTGAAGTCCTTATTGTAAACCCATAGTGTATAAAAATGTATTTACAGTTTCCAAGAAAAGCTACCGTCGGATCTATCGGCAATAAAATTAGAACAGTATCTGTTAAAATTCAAAAACACTATCTGAAAAGCAATCTTAATATATAGTCATATGTGTAAAGTTCCTTTTTCGTCATCTCTTATGGTTGATTTAGAACCTGTAGTCAGAGTTTAAGCCGCCCCGCGTAACGTACCGTACGTAGCGTACCCGTAAGGTTCAAACGTTGTTTCCTCACGACTTTTCCTTCACTTTTTTTTTGTAACCGGTAATTATGCATATAATAATACGCATATGAATCCGAAAATACTGGTGCGTTAGTATAATAAAGTTGGTTAAATATAAAAACGTTGTAATTAAGTTGCTTCGACGGAGCAACTCTATTTGCAAGAGGCTGCAATTTCGATGTTATATATTATGGACTTGTATGTTAAAATTTTTGAGTCTTTTCTCATAGTTTGACTTTTTTATGAAAATGCATACATACTAGAAAAATGATACAACGGTTTACTCTCGTGGATTTATCGGGATCGCCCCGCTAGATCATGAGCTGACGCGACACGGTCAGATCGAGACTTTATCTCGCGAAGCTAGTCGACCTATCATAATAAACACGCGTGAGTAAACTATGATATCATTTAACTAAGAATTATCCTTACAAAAGTTATGATAAAAATACAAAAACAATATAAAACAAATTACGTGTTTTCACAACAACCGGGTGAGTCCATCAGGGAACTATGTGTTAATCTGTGGCAATCGAGAGGTTTACATAAGGTGACGCTGACATATTGCCGGGAGAATTTAGCTACGTAATAACACCTGCGAGAAATAGTTAATGTTGCATGTTTATTAAAAAAGTAGCATTAGGTATTGATTTGAAACTACGTTCAACAATTGAATTAACTGCTGGTGAAGATGGTGTTTGACAGACAATATTATTGTGACAATGATAGGATAGTTGATGTCACTGTCTTGTTTGAGAAATGTCTGAAAGTGGCACATAGCAGTAATTGATAGGGGAAAGGTAGCTAAACCCTCATCCAGCAATAGGACAGCATAAGGTGACACTTGAAACGGCTCGAATTTCTGACAAAGTGAAAAATGAAACGAATGATCCCATCGCTTAAATTTTCTTAATAGCTTCAAACGTATGGACAAAGCAAGAATGTCACTCTAAAAATAATTATGGACGCCCTAGCAGTTTTGGCTAAGAAGATTCATGTACCTACCTACCATGTTCACATTATGGAATGCAAAAAAACGTGTAGAGTAGTGAGTAAGTTGTAAAAAAATATCTTCAGCTACATAACCAAAATTGTAACAATTAGCAACTCACATCTGCTACTCATAACCAAATAACTGCAAACTAGAACAATCACTATTTACAAACTACAGTTCATGCGAGCCGCATTAATATAATCTTAAAAACAAATAGTTATAACGTTCTTATTTTAAGTTATGTAAACTTGATTTTTATTTAAATAACAATTACCGTATCGCTGGTTTAGTGTAACGCTTCCTGATGGAGAGTGCAATATTTTGCGATAGCGACTTCCTTTATATGTGTATCAGGTTAATGAAACTTCGAGCTATCGCTGAGTAGTTTTACTACTACTTTCGAAGGATATCCGATGATTACCTGATATTATAGGGGACGTTTTGTTAAGTGAAGGTAATCCTCCTATACACCCACTGCCTATGAGGAAATGGGTAGTGTCAGACTCTTACTGACTAGACCTGAACCGCCGTGCTACGTCATCTGTGTTTTTGTGTTGGAGTATGGAAATGCATTGCGATCCTTCATACATATCATAGGGGCCTGCTTAAAGTTTGTAGTACAGATTGCGTTGAAGAAGAGAGATGCTTTGCATTGAGTTATACTCTGTCTTACTCGCACCGTTGAAGGTCTTACTTAAAGAGGTCGTGGTAGGTCCCAGGAGTCACCCCTCTCCTTACCCCCTTGTAGAATTTCGCTGGTCATGGTGGCAAAAAATGTAAATGTTTTTGAATCTTTGATTCATTTTTTGATGATCACCACAATGATGACAGAAACACTACAGTTTAAACGAGTCCTCTCTAAAGTCTAAGTCAATTATGTATTATCAGAACATGCTTTTGACCTACCACCTGTTACCATAGTGATTTTAATGATTATCTTTGTTAAATAACTGAGACTAATGCGTTAACCAATTAATATTTTAATGAGTTCGTAACTAACAACTGTGTCCTAACCCCCGTCCCCCTCTCTGCATAGAGATGACAGGTCAAGGTCACGTAACTTATCGAAACGAAATGTCAGTTCCCTTTCCTTTGCATACTTAGGCACTGTAATTTCCATACTGTCTAAGGTTTCGCGCCAACGCTGACGTTTATAGAGAAATGAAATGAAATTATTTATTCTGCAAATAGGACATTATATCACTTTTACATGTCTTTTTTGAGAACGATGGAGCCGACATTTCCTAGCTGACTACCCTAAGAAGAAATGTCGAAACAAACTCATGGGTCGCAGTCTCTTTTAAAGTCCAGACAATTTTCAAGATATGTATGAAGATGGCACTTGACTCTCTGTTCACCACGTTACCCTAAGGTATATCATAGCATTCTTTAGTTTTTGTTTAATTATTCAATTGCCGTGTCATTGTATTACAAGTTTCACTTAAAGAAGATCACGAGTGCGGTCGTTGCGGTACTTTCATCTTCGATCAACGATATGACTTAATAAAAACCGCGGTTTTGTCTATTGTGTTGTTTATAATGTGGTGTCAATTACATTATGTGGCGATGAACTTCATTAGATTGTTAACACTTTAATACACTTGTGAACAGGTGCCTGTTTTTGTACCAGTTGTTCAGATAACGTTTAGGATGATATTCAATTAATCCGATGTATTATGTATTCTTCTTCTTTTTTCACATGTTCTGCTTAGTTCTGAAGGTTGGTCGCCAGATTTTTATTATTTATCGGTTTATTATCCTCATCTTTATCGACCCTTTGGGTCGGACCCAATTTTTTGTAAATACTAGACGACAGAATAGGAGATGGTCGGGAAAAAGGAAATCAGGTTTTGTCTCTATCTATTCTACCGATGCTTACGTCTATTGTAAAAGTATTATAAATTTTAGCCCCCTACGCCTTCGAAACATATAATGGTATGTCAAATGTAACTTGATACAAAGCCAGTGTAAATAAGATTATTTAAATAATTAACAGCTCTGTATGCGTCAACTATCTTCGTAATTCCCTAATGGGCTGTGATCGGAATTGTAAAGTTGAGCCCATTAAGTACCGGACGTAGTACCTGTGATGACGTAGGTTACTTAATTTTCCTACACATAAACCGATTTACTTAATGATGGTATTTCAAATTCCCCAACGTATTACCCTCTGACTTCACTGTAGGTACCAATTTTGATTTGTTTAAACTTGGCGTTTGAATACTATTTTCTTAGTTCATTATTCGAGTCTACTATTGGAACTAGATTGCTCGGATAGCCAAGTGGTAGCTCGTCTGTAGGTTGTGGATTCGCTCTCTTACTTATTCCGCGTCTGGGTGTCTTGTTTGTTAGGAATGTGTACGACAGCTCATCACCAATATAGCAAAAACAAGCGAGCAAAAAGAACTTGCCAAAAACGCGATTGTCTGAATCTGAAATTATTCATAAGAAAGTAAATGGAGAGTACGTAATTTCGTGTACAATGCGTGTGTTTATAGAGTTTTTAAAATGCTCGGTGTGTCGAGGAAGTGCCGGCGGCGGCGGTGTCAACACCTCACTGTTTTCACAACAGATCGCGTGTCGACCACTTGTGAGAATCGAACGACGCACGGTAGCTACTGAGTAGCGGAGGTTTGGGAACCTTTGTGGACTCTTACTTACGAGAAATGATGAAGAATGCTTTATGTAGAACTCGTCGTGAAAATAGGGATAGTTATTTCTTGAAGAGGGCAGTTTTTTTTTAAGAACAATAATGTGTAGCCTTCTTAAAATAAAAAAATATTTAGCCAAACTTGATGAATTTTTATGGGACCAAATGACAGCTATTTCATTTTAAATAAATTTGATAATCATAAAATCTGTTTATCCAGCTCGAAGTACTGCAACAAAAATTTAAAAAATATACAAAGACGAATTGAAAACCTCCTTTATGAAGTCGGTTGCAAAAGCCTCTTATGAAAGTGATGATGATATAAAACTATAGTTATTCCATTTTTGAGATCTCTGTCGAGTGTAAGATTTTTAGTTCTTGATCTGATACAAACAGCGAAATTAGACACTTATTAAACCACTTGTAAAGTCTAAAACTGCATGAAGTAACCTTGTCAGGCGTACACTAAGTTAGCATACGCTAGTTCTTGACAAATATCCTCAATTATCTTTTGTTGCTAACAGAGAGACCTCTTCACGTCTTGTTTAAAGTTTTTATTGCCATTTGCTGTAACCTTTTAGCAAAACGCATCCTCTTCCGGCACATTATGCTAAGTCAAGTTAGCTTTTGGCTTTTCTGTTTAGCTGACAGAATCCCCATAACACACACATTCCCTTGGGGGATGAAGCGGGCAGAGTCAGAATCTAACTGATTTAACCTGAACCACCGAGCCATATATATGCCATGGCCATCCTTTGGTATCATTTTTTTTAACAACTTCCGCGTCAATGTTCTGTTCCTTGTGTCGGGGGATTTCCACAAACGTTCAAGTCACAAGCATTCATGGATCACACAAATGCTTGTCCTACGCGCTGTGGGTATGGCGGGGTTACCTCAACCACTCGTGTATCCTTGCAGTCTTCAGACTCAAAATAATATTTAGCTTCACTTATATACTTATATCATCTTCCCCGAGACAGTGTTTGATAATTTGAAGTTAATGTGATTTTAAACATAGCTTTTACCATAATTATCACTGACATTCGTCTGCAACGATGATGTCGCGAGCCGCCATAATATTGTTACGTGATGTGACGTAATGACGTTATTCGATGATATTCTATAAGAACGGTAGCTTAGTTATTAAATAACCATGTTATTAATGTGGGGCAGAGGAACGTACGTTAAAGCTAATTGTAGTTAATCCTACTATCTTACTTCCCAATATTATAAAAGCTAAGTTTGTATGTATGGATGTTTGTTCCTCTTTCACGCAAAAACTACTGAACGTATTTTGACTTCGGTTCAAGACATAGGATCCCGAATTATGTTCGCAAGGGTTCCCTGTCGATTTGTAGTAAAGTGCGACAGCTAGCATTTCATGTTTTTACCGCGGAAGATAACTGAGTCAAAGAGAAATTACTTTAGGGTTCGTGGTATCCAAAACTTGACTTAACGTAGGTTTTTGTAGGTCTTTATTTCGATAATACTTTAGTAACAATATATAGCTAAATTAAGAATGACAGCTAAGTATCTCTGTTAAACCAACCAAAACGTTTGGTGATTTCAAAGCAAGCGAGATTTCTTAATACTAGTCGATTCTACTACGATTAAATGATACATTATGTTATAACACCAGTTATACAACGTCTGGGGATTATGTGTGCAGACGACGAACTATAGCAAGCTGTCCGCTGTAAGTAAGTAGTGACAGTTTGGTAATATGTTGATATATTTTGATGACCTCCGTGGTCGAGTGGCGTCGAGTGGTTTCTAGGTATCCCTAGCTCTGAGGTCCATTGTTCGATCCCCGGTCGGGTCAATGTAAAAATATCTCATTTCTACATTGTTTTGGGGGGTGGGTGTTTGTGGTACCTTCGTTGTATCTGAATTCCACAACACAAGTGCTTTAGCAAGTTATTTTAGGTTCAGAACAATGTATGTGATGTTGTCCGCATTTATTTATTTATTTATATTACAGTTAAAGAACTTTTTACATGAAGCGACGCAAGCCGACCACCGAGGCTCATTAGCACATGCGTGGCGGTGAACTTAATTAACTGTCGTGGAACCTCTCAGTTTTAAATCGTCACAGTCTATAACTACTATAGTTTCCCCATATTCATACTGTAATGTGGTGAATGTATTTAAGATTTAGTAGATACACCGTGTAACAATAGAGAAATAAATCTAAATATATGTTCGTTTCGTAAATCAATATACAAAACAATACTGTTACCAAAAAACTTTTATACACCACTATGTTATGAGACAGTTCTCAGAGTGTGTTGTAAGCTGCGCATGCGCCGATCGCTTGGCCAATTTCGCGTTACGTCACAGCCTGCGACCAATAGCGCACGTGGGAATCGCGCGCAAACACTTACCTTCTAAATGTTGTGATGCAAATTGTTAACAGGGCAGTTGAAGTGCGGAGAGAGAATTATTTATCCATGCAAAGTTAGCATTGTTGAGGTAGAGACTCACATATAACCTGAAATACCCAATTAAGTCATTTTTTTTATTCAGAAAGAAAAATACTCGCATTTCTCTTTCTCTCACTCAATTCTCTGGTGCTTCCTTCAAGTGCTCCCTTTTCTTGCCTCATAGAGCTAGGTTTTTTTTTCTTAATTTTTATTCCATTTTATTCTAATTTAGAGAATATCCTGTAAGAAGAAGAGCGAATAGTTTTCTTCAATTCAACCCAATCAAAATATTCTGCATCGTACAAAAAGAGAATGTGATTGATTAAGAATTATAAATTGGTAATTATATACATAAAATATAACTAATAGTAAAAACAACATTAAGCCAGCCAAACCTTAGCGTAGAGATATGGACGTTCCTGACACCTTTTAAATAATTAATTAAATATATCTATTTAATGAAAAAAATTAACAGCGAGCAGTGATTTAATAACATTAATATATTAAATAATATTATTAAATAATTCCACGGTCAATGCAACTCAATAGTAATGCCGAGGTCAGACTATTTCGTGTTCACATTCAAAATTATAATATTTTTAATTAATCATTTTACGTATTTATTAAAATGTAAGGAAAATTAGAATAATTAAACTTAGAAGTCTGTTTTCCACACTTACACAATACACAAAGTAGTTTAATCAGACTTTCAAGTAAACAAGATTCAATTGATTAGATATGTCAAGAAAAGTCGTTAAGTGCGAGTCGGACTTACTACTTTGGAGGGTTCCGGAAAAGCAGGCTAAAGATAAACAATTCGGTTATATGACAAATATTTTTTGTTGGTGCCAATCCTTAAATTTATGTCCTGAACAACCTTGATCTTTATTCTTAATCTAGCTATCACGATTCATGTGATACGGTCTGGTGACGGATGAACGGTTAAATAAGTGGACAAACAGTGGAGCAGTAATGAGATTTTTACCCTCTGGGTACATGTACCCCCAAAAAAAGTCCTCCCAGTCACATTACCGAAAACAACTTAAATTGAGTGGAGCAAAAAAAATATCGCTTTGTTTTTTTTTCTTTAAGAACCCTTCTATTCCTCAACATAAACTTAATTTGAATTTGAAACACGTTGTTTAAACAAGTTACACGCATGCAAAAAGCTCAATAGTTAAGGCAGTATTTTTATAACATTTGGCTTAAACAATGGCGGATTCAATGGCTGCCGACTACAAACCAGAACTGATTCTGTGCAGATAATGATCTCAACTAGAAGCTCCTTGTTAGGGCATCGACTGCAAGACGCTACTGAAAGGTACTGTGGTGTAAGAAAGTGTTTTAACCGGAATGAAAAGTCTATATTTATATCTGATTGTTTCATAAAACTTCTTTTAATTGTTGTAGTGGATGATTTTCCATACTCCTCCGAGTCAGTCGAAAATTAATTTACATAGAAATCAACGTTTGCTAAGTGTGACTGTATCCATATAGAATTCAGATATTTATTTTAAAGTTTAATTTTATTTGTTAAGTTTGTTTCGGCCGCATCGTTTCTTCACTCGCAGGAAAACGATTTAAGAAGTAGTGAAGGGTTTGCTATTTTGGTACCTGTCCACAACGAGCAGCTTTGGCCTTCAAAGTTCTCACAGTGAGGTACTTTGGATGTTATGAATTATTAATATTTGATTTATATATACTCGAGAAATCTTCAAGCTTACTGTAATGTACTTGAGTAATGTAAGTTCTTACAACAAAAGCCACCAATTTATAATGAACGCCTCCATTTTTATTTTGCATTCACACTTTTTGTTGCCGATTGTACCAGTACAGACGTAGAAAAAGGTAATTTTAGTTAATTATGTTGTTGTTGTATATTTCTGCGAACAGTTAAATGTAGTGATTTAACTCTTCAAGGTTAATTCATGGTAAAACGCCTGTCCGTTGGAAATTAACTCGCGGTTATTATATTTACACCCTATTAATATTAAATTGAATATCCGTCTTAAACTCCTTGGTGTCTTGGCAGGTTATTATATGGTATTATGTGCTGGTTTAGATAACGGTTTTTCAGTTTTTTTAAATGCAAGGCGTTGGTAGTTAGTAATAATAGGGACGAAGACTGGATATATCAACTGAAAATCGTTTTAGTCCGTTAAATAAATAATAAAATAATATAACACACGTGATATTGTTTATCAAAAACGCAATGCTTGAAAGTTTGGGGGAGTGTGAAGTGTCGTGACGCGTAAGTTCCTTTCACTGTTATTTAGTTAATTTCATATTTGCGTCATGAAAACATATATTGCTAATGTTATTCATTAAAGTAATTCAGAGTAGAACTCTTAGGGATATTAACGAAACAGTCATCACCCTCTTTTAGGAATTTCACTTAAAATACCTGTGGATATTTGTCGTCTTTAATGCTCCTTTTTTCTGCATAAATAGATTATTTTTCAGTGATGAGCCTGGCTGACCTACAGAATCGGATAGCCAAGTGGTTGAGGTCACCAAGCCAAACCCCGAATTTACGACGTCTTGCGATCCACAAATGAGTCTGGCTTTCTTGTGTGACTTGAATGTTTGTAAAACACCCGGGACAAATAAAGAATATCTTTAGTGCGAAGATTAAAAAACAGAGAAAGACATCACTATTAATGATCTTGGTTTATAATTCAGCTAAACCGGTGTGGTTTACCCAATTAACAGTAGATATAGACGCTTTGTACCCTCGCTAATGTTCCTGCGGCGACGGTTGCGCACGCGCAGACTTACGTAACACTGTTGCAATATCTCTCGCTATTAGACACGACGCTTTTTATACTAACATTAGGTTTTGCCCATTAGTTCGTGTGTAAGGTATTAATAGTAAGGTAGTAATGACACAAAACCGTACTTTTGTAGGTGTAGCCAAATGCTGATTCGGTCAAGTGCCAGTAGGAGTCGCGGCGCTGTGGGTTTCGCACAATTAGGCTGAGGAAAAATAAATTTGCTAAAAAAATTGTCATTCATTTATGACCGTACCAACCGTTGCTTTACGACAATCTTTATTCCCAGTATTTGTTGTTGTATTGTTAATATAATTACAATATTTGTAGAAATCGTAACTGATGAGCTAAGACGGTTTATGGGATAAGCGTGGTGACATCCGAACAGACAGCGGACCCTTAATGCTTTGCGATTCTCTTTTAATGCTTTGGTCACGGAACATAATATCACTCGATTTATGATAACGAGAAAACATTTGCTAATCAAAGACCTTTTTAACCCAGGACGCGAAATCTTTTTGTTATAAGTTTGACGTGTCTGTCTATCCACCTGTCAATCTGTCTTTGGCATAAAAGCTCCCGAAAAAATTGAGAGACTTTAATATAATGAATTAGATGCGAATGTTCTTAGACAAGTTTGATAAAAAGTCGGGGATTTTTTAATTTAATCTTGTTTACTTCGCATACTTTATGAATAGCTAAGTATTTGCGCGATGACTACAATCCTATAAATCAGTCCAATACTAGACGACCTTTGATTCTTATTTCGTCATTTGACTCTTGATTCTCTTTATTATTATTGCTAAACTTATTCAATGAGCTGAGTAAATACCAGTTTTAATGTTGCATCGAAATGCATTTGTTGTTCGGTCATTATACAGCCATAAAGTGTTAGGAATCATAAAAACAGTTAATAGTTACCTTCTGGTATGCGGTAGACCTTATTATAACTGTTTTAATTGTTTTTGGTTGCTTAACAAGCATTTTACTGCGTTCAGCTAATAGCTATACTTACCTGCATCAAGACCTTACACATAGTCGGAAATATGCCTAATTACTTAGATAAACGTCTTGGGACGAAAATCCTCTTTTCAATCGACTTAAAAAACTAGGAGGAGTACCTCACTCAACATGTCAGTATTAATTTTTTTGTTTCTTACCTCAAAAACTCGGCTTGGATAAACCGATTTTGTTAATTCTTTATTTTTAATAATTTGAAATAGCTGTTATTTGCTATAAACAATCATCTAGTTTTGTTCAATAGTTTTAAATTGAAGGCTTACATAGAAATTGATTGGTGACATTTATGTCAAAGTACTAAAACGAATGTCCCAAATTCCTTAAAAACAATCACTTATTTTCGATACCTTACAGCTCTGGCCTATGCCCAGCAGTGGACGAATATGGGCTAATAATGATGATGATGATGACAGCCCTGATCATTCATGAATATTTTGTCAAAGTTTTTCTTATTCAAACACTATATACTAATTATAATTATTTGTTGAGAATCTGTATTCAGAACAACAATAATATCTCCATTATGAGTATACTATCGTAGACAAAGGATACAGCTAGCTAATCCAGTTCTGAGCCGGTCATTGACCTGTTGGTACAGATAGTCAAAGCCTTCCGCGGCACCTTAATTCTAACTGGTCCTTTACATTTACTGAACTTATACTTAACGAAAGTTTACAAGAGATTTTTATCCATATTTTTGACAATTTGACCTCTTGGTCTCTGAACAGTTGATAAGCACAAAAGATGGCTCCTCTTTTCGTATGGTTGTTGAACCTGGTGTCAGAGATATTTCTATATATATGCGCATGATTCCGTCACAATTTTCTCCCTTCATGATGTTTGGCGAATGAAAATTACTAGGTAATACACACATTAACTCGAAAAGACATTAGTGAGTGCCGGTATTCGAAAAAGCTTGTAATGTGTGTGCATTGTTTTGTTCAACACAACTTTATTTCGAAATTCAGGATCAGTAGAGCAACCAGAAAGCAATAAGCACCATACACATCATCGTACCGAAAGGACCCCAATCTGTGATCAGAGTCAGGATCAGAACTCATCAGATCAGGACTTGAGTCCCAAGACAAAAAAATACCCACAGGTACTCTGCAAAACGACCAAAAATACCACTTCAAGTAACAAAACAGCCTCACAAGGATTTCCCGATCCAGTTTATTTAAATGGCATTTTTGACAAAGATTAAAAATGGTTTAAAAACTTGTATAACCGGTATTCAGCGATCTCGGATGACCTACAGAGTATTTACGAAAGTCACTCAGTAATGAGTCTTATTACCTTATCAACCTTTTATTCTTTTGACTTTAACTTTAGTAATACTAAAATAGGGTAAACAAAAAATTAAGGGGATACAGTGGATAAAAATCTCGTGTGACGTCACTTACCAGTACTCTTTCCACTACCAAACTTAAGTGGTTTTTATCTTCCTTATTTATTGTGATAAAATTAAAATACGTATCCAATCTTTTGTGGAAGTCTGTCTGCCGGAAAAAAACATTATTATTACTAGCCTGGAATGTCCCACTGCTGGGCAAAGGCCTCCCCACTCTTCTTCCACTTGTCTCTGTCATGAGCCGCGGAAAAAAACATATTTAGAGTATTAGATTTAGGCCGATGCCCTATTGTCTGAGTATACTGAACTCTTGAAGGTCCCCGGGACAAAATATATTATTAGAGTAAACCGTTGCATCATTTAATATTGACCTAAACATGTCAGATTGCTTGCTTGTTTTTTGTCAGCCATATGATTAAGAATCGTCACTTATATAAATAGTTTATTGGTATAATATTAAAAGTCACTTGTCTAGAGGCAAGTTCTTTATATCCAGAAAGATCACTAGGAAGTGATCGAATTAAAGTACTGCATATTTTACTTAAAGACTTAAGAAATTTCATTAAGTTTCGTGGAGTAATTAAGTAGTATTTATTTTTGGTAACATTATTGGTAACTTGAGGAATTTCCGTCGTATTTATTCGTCCATTTCTACCGATAGATAAAAAGCTTTTAGGAGAAGTTATATCTTAACAAAACAAACAAACAATTTAAAAGAATATTATCATTTATAATTATTATTTTTTTGGTTTCAAAATTATTCTTCATTTCGCCTGTCAAAATCAAAAAGAGTTTTCTTTAAGTAGGCCTCTTTTATGCTCCGTCAAAACGTTAATATTACTAAAGCTGTGTATGACGTTTTAATACGATCATTGTATAATTTTAAATAACATTTCTGAAATAAAAAAACCGAACTAAAAAAGAAATGGTCTAAAAAAGGAATGGGTGTCCCATAATAAGTTGTTATCAACAGATTAATTAATCTATACTAATATATACCTAAAGCTGAAGAGTTTGTTTGTTTGTTTAAACGCGCTAATCTCAGGAACTACTGGTGCAAATTGAAAAAATCTTTTTGTGTTGAATAGACCATTCATCAAGGAAGGCTTTAGGCTATAAACCATCACGCTGCGACTAATAGAAAAAAACAGGGCAGGTATAGGTAAATCATAACTTATATCTTCTACCCACGGGGACGAAGTCGCGTGCGTCAGCTAGTGTTTAAATATATATCAAGACACGACAACTTTTTTTTTAATACAATTGCTATCTTTGAAAAATTCGTTGATTAGGAGGCAGATACGTATTTGTTATCTAACATACTGTTTCCCACTCGTGGGCAAAGGTCTCCCCCAAACCCGATTCTCTGTTCGGAACCACTTCTGAACACTCCACGCAGTATGCTACTAGAATGTTTATAGGGTCTACCACCACGTCTTAAATTAGTATGATTATGGTTGTACAAGCGAGACAGAGATATACATAACGTAAAGCATGTCTCTTTCACACGCGCTTGGATCAACCTGACACCGCTTCCTTTATGTAACACTATTAAAAACCTATAACATTTATATAACAAAGCTTCTAACAGGTTTCAATAAATACAAATTATACCTTACTAGCTTTCCGCCCGCGGCTTCGCCCGCGTCGAGGTCGGTTATATCACGTTTCTAAGAGAACTCTTCAAAAATCCGGGATAAAAACTATCCTATGTTCTTTCTCAAGGTCAACTCTATCTCTGTACCAAATTTCATTAAAATCAGTTCAGTGGTTTAGACGTGAAAGCGTAACAGACAGACAGAGTTACTTTCGAATTTATAATATACTAGCTGTTGCCCGCGACTTCGTCCCCGTGGTTAGAAGATATAAGTTATGATTTAAACCTGCCCTATTTTTTTTCACATTTTCCTTTGTATTTTCGCTCCTATTAGTCGCAGCGTGATGGTTTATAGCCTAAAGCCTTCCTCGATGAATGGTCTATTCAACACAAAAATATTTTTTCAATTTGGACCAGTAGTTCCTGAGATTAGCGCGTTCAAACAAACAAACAAACAAACAAACTCTTCAGCTTTCTATATTAGTATAGATATATGTAGATTAGTAGGGATCACACTTTGAACATTGAGTAAGAACTGACTTCGGTAGCCGAGATGTATACTATGAGAGTGTATGAACGTGTATGAAACAGGTTTCGATAGAGCACAGCTTACATAAGGTGTTGCGATCCGATTATTTGTGCCTTGACCTCCATACGGCGTTATACGGCCAATTTATACCGGCTGTAAAGGCGAGGGTTAATGAATTGCCTTTATCTGAAGCAAGTCTTACTCGTGTCGTCTAAGTAAAAGTAATTATATGCCTTAATTGTAATATGCAGTTCTTGAAAGGGTTTATTACTGGGCTAATTAGAATGAGCTAGTTTTTAGTGACTGGTGACAAATATAGCGTTCATTTATGGAGACCCAATACATTTTGCTTACCGGCATGCAAAATTATTAATTTTTAATTTTAATCTTTCTTAATTGCTATAACATTAAAATAACATTTCTATACAATTGAGAATAATAAAACAAACACATATGCAAATGTTAAAAATAAAATTGTGTTATTCTATTAAGACCAAAGGTCAAAGTCCCGTGATTAATATAAATGAAATGTCACTTCCATACATTCCAATTTTATTTATTGACCTCAAATATTCTAGAAATGTTATTTAGCTAAAGAGACTACTACTATTTATTGACCAAATGCAACTATCATTGCAGGATAAAACCTAATACAATAATTACACAGTCCTAAAATATAATACACATCTTTCACACAGAGACAAATATTCTCAAACTTAGCAAAGCTTGTATTATGAGTACTAGACGAACGATTAGACCACCTATATATTTTTAAATACATACATATACATTAGGTGAAACATTTTCTTGATAATTAACTTATAGTGTAGGTACATACATCCCCAAGTTTAGTGAAGACAGACTGAGCTCGCTACGGGCACAGGTAGGTTGTGTAAACAAGGCTCCGCGGTCCCAAGTTCAATGCCCGGCGAGCCCTCACTGACCAGCTATTTATATTCCGCACAACACTGATTTCGTGTATAAGTAGGTGTACAGAAATAATGATTTTCTAAAATCAATCTTATTCCTTTGTGATAAAGTTGTTGAACTTGATTTAAATGGTATTTTGATTAGGTATACCTACTTAATTCTACATATTTTTGCTATTTCAATGTTCATATTTTTTCATTTATCCATTTATTTCACCTTTAACCTAAAGGTTTTTATAAGTAAAAAAAAATATTTTCTTGTATTTTTTTATGTTCCTTATCCTGCTACGATTTTAAAACTCTACTGTCGGTGCATCCGTTTGTCACCATTTCGTACCTCATGAACAATTATAACTAGATGGTAGAATTTTTCATTGATAATTTAGGTATTTCTGATAACGCTACACGAGCAAGTAAATTAAAAAAAATATAACCAGGGCAATTGTTTGTGGTCATAAATGTGTTTGTTTTTTTTACATCCCATTTGTACAGAACCCTTATCATCACGCCACCGACTTTTTATTGTATTTTTCGGCTTTACTGAACTCCGAAGTTCTTGAATCACCGGTTGTAACAAACCCGCCTGTGTTTTACGTAATATGCACGTAAACCAATTAGAATTTTTATTTACGTACATTCGAAGACAAAACTCTTGAAAATGTTGAGTGCATTCATAATTTATATTAACGATTTCACAAACAGACGTAACTTATTATAATAATGTTCTTATTATCTATGTATTATTAGATACTTATATTATTTATTATATGTATTTAGTTACGCAGGTATGTTCAGCATCTGTGTATCTAGAATGACCATATAATACACATAATTTTCTTTTATTACTTGCATATAATTAACCGCAATTATTTGCCAGTATTTCCGTCTTACATAGAAATAATTGTAATTAATCGATTATGTAGATATAATTGAACATACCTATATGTATATTGATATATTCATAATAAGGCTATATAAATAAGGAGGATGTAAGATACTATATAATAGAAGACTTACTTTTGTCTTGATCTGGACAAGTAACCTTAAAGGATAAATTTGCAATACTAAAATTAAAGTCAAGTAAGTACGCACGCGTAAAAAAACACTAGTTTTTTCCGCGGCTTCACCCGGCATGTAGGTTATAGCTGCCTAAAAATTGCCCTAACTATACTCTACCCTAGCTACTACTAGCGTATTAAACTACAATATCGCTATGCTCTTACCAAATGTCATCAACACTGGTCCCGCCGTTTGAGCTAGAAGAGGAGACAGACACACAAACAATCGCACTTACAACTCCTAAATTAAGAAAGCATTAATATTGAATTAGGAGCCGTACTGGCGAGAACTCGTTGTTACATCAATAATGAATGCTTCCATAAACAGACTATCGTTAATTAATAGTCGTAGAGATAACGTAGCCATGACACATTCATACTAGATTCACACCAAACAGGTATTAATTAGAAGCTAATGTCAACAAAACGTCAAACACGTTAGACTCGGCTAGAGTGGTTGAGGTCACCACGACAAAATGCGCACGGAGTGTCGCGGATTGCCCGCGTAGGACAAGCGTTTGTGTGATCCATGATTGCTTGTCCTGAGTCTGGGTGTCTTTGTGCATGTGACTTGAATGTTTGTGAAAACACTGCGACACAGGGACAGAAGTCCTTAGTGTGGAAATCGTTTAAAAAATAACCTACGAAATAATGCATTTAGTGACCACGCTATGCGGCGGAGTTCAAGCTGTGGAGAAGAAATCACGCATTACGCTGTTTCTTCTCCACAAGGGTTAGTGATGCGGAGTGCTGTGCGATTTATGTTTTTCGTTCAAGTTCTAAAAGTACTGATTTGGTATCTATTTATGCTGCAAAAAAGTAAAGTCTTATTGGAATTGACGCCACATCTTTATCTAATTTCGTCAAAGTTTGTTCAGACGTTTACGCTACGAAAGCTTAACAACCAGTCAAAATCCTTATTTATAAGGATATCTGTTCTAATAGCTCTCAGTACAAAACCTGTCACAGTAAACAATGGTCACATAATTAGCTAAAATTATAGCTTTTAGAATCAAGCTTCCCACACGACTCGGATCAATACAACGCAACAATACACACAAAATCTCCAGCTATTTCCTCGCTATTTTCCCATCGTCTCACATATTTAACTAATTACAACAAATTCCAAGGCTTAGCCGGCCTTCAATCACAAAAGACCTATTTAAATGACCGGGCAGCATCAGAATGTGTTCAGTAATTTCATAAGTAAGTGCGTACAAATGGACTGTCACCGGCTATTGTGAGACGCACAAAGGTCGAAAACAAACGATGAACAGTTAAAGAATATGGATTGTCTTTAACGGTACACTTGTGCGCTAATGTGTTAAGTTTTATTCTTTTTTAACTATTGTAGCTTTATGACTTACTTAAATAGTAAACGAAATCATAGTAAACATATTATCAAGGGTTTGACAAACCAAGTCACTTAAAAACCTATTTATTTAACGACTAGTCACTGCTCTACACTCTACTCATTATCTTTTAAATACGTCTATTAAAATCACGGCAATGACATTATTACATTTCCTTAATTTGTAAATGTCTTTGTGAAATGAAAGTGTTGAAGCAAGTGGCATTTACTCTTGTAATTGATACGAACGCAGTGGTCCTTCGAGAGACAACAGAAAAAATAAAATACAAGTAGACCATGTTTGACACTTTCTTTTATCATAAAGAATAAAAAAATATATTTTAAGTATATACAACTAGCTGTTGCCCGCGGCTTCATCCGCTTGGTTAAAAGATACTTAAAGCTATGATTTGTATCTGCCCTGTTTTTTCCACATTTTCCATTGTCTCTTCGCTCCTATTAGTCGCAGCGTGATGGTATAGGTATAACCTATAACCTTCCTCGATGAATGGTATATTCAAAGATAAAATAAAAACAATTTGAACCAGTAGTTTCTAAGATTAGCTTGTTCAAACAAACAAACTCTTCAGCTTTATACATTAGTATATAGATTTTTAGGTATATTACGAATCAAATTAATTCGACACAGTTTAATATTTACATATTTATTTTACTAACACTTTTGCCATCGATAATACTCATAAAGATGCATATTATCTAGAAATACGGACGATTACGCGTAATGATACGGTTGTTTCGTAAGTTCGCGTATTAAACCCGGATGACGTCACGATACGCTACAACACAAGCCGTATACTACAATAACTTTAGTTTTAACTAATTTTAATAATAATTGTTACGTTTTACTTTAAGAATATCGGTCTTGTTTACGCGAATTTACACTCGGATGGGTCGGTAACTAAAGACCTTCAAATTAACAGTTCGGTAAGCAACATTTTCAAATGTGCCTTGGTCACAACTTTACTCTAGACAGTGACAAAGACGGTACGACACTTTAAGGTGATTTTTAACTTAGTGTAGATTAATACGAATATATTGGGATACAGCCCACTCGTGTTATTGGAATGATCTCGTGATTTATATTTTTATATTAATTCAGCTACAAACAAGGGAAAGGCAATGTGGAAGATCATAAATAATAATAAAATAGTAACTCCAAAAGAAAATATTACACAAATAAAAGTAAAAGATCAACTAGTTACAAATCCTAAGGAAATAGCACAATTATTCAACAACTACTTCATTGATGAAATACAGTCTACTTCAACCTCTAGCGGCTCAGTTACAGAAACGTACAATACAAATTCAAATTCTATTTTTTTAAAGCCAACCAATCCACATGAAATAGATCAAATTATAAAAGGATTAAACAACACGAATAGTACAGGGTATGACAACATAAATACGAACATTATAAAACGAGTGTCTAGTCACATAGCTCCAGTAATTAGTAACATTATCAATCAGTGTCTAGAACAAGGTGTTTTTCCTTCAAAATTGAAAATTACGATCGTAAATCCATTATTTAAAAAAGAAGATAGAGAGGATATGCGTTTTTACAGACCGATTGCGTTAATACCAGTGATGGCAAAAATTTTCGAAAAGGTTATATATAATAATTTATATAATTTCTTTGAACTCAATAACTTATTTACTAATGAACAATTTGGCTTTCGTAAAGGAAGATCCACCAGTGATGCTCTTTTTAATTTTCTTAAGAAAGTAATGACTGGATTGGATAGCAAGCAACAAATAACCGCTATTTTTATGGATATGACTAAGGCTTTTGACCATGTTGACCATAATATCCTACTTAACAAATTAGAGAAATATGGGATAAGAGGGAATGCGTTGGAACTTATTAAGTCGTACTTAAGTGATCGTTTTCAAATAACACGAATAACGAAAATAGAAATAGACACAAAATTCGAACGCATCTATATGTCGGACCCTAAACTTGTAAAATTTGGCGTTCCCCAAGGAAGTATCCTTGGGCCTCTTTTATTCGTTATATATATCAATGACCTACCAAGGTCTATAGACCAGGACATGATATTGTTTGCGGACGATAGCACGGCCATTTTTGCAGATACCGGTCAAGAAAATTTTGAAGCTCAGGTTAATAAATCTCTCGAAGATATTATAAACTGGCTAATAATTAATAATTTAAAAATAAATATTGATAAAACAAACTATATGTCCTTCACAAATAAAAATTCAAAATCAAATAAAATCAATGTTAATTATAAAGATAATTCAATAAATCAGGTCAGTAACACTAAATTTCTAGGAGTCCATATCGACTCAAAACTTGACTGGAAAATGCATGTAGATGATGTCTGCAAAAAACTTAACCAGTATTCATATGCTCTCTATTTACTTCGAAGAATTGTAAATGAAAACGTATTACTCAATGTTTATCATGCATATGTGGGTTCTACTCTAAAATATGGTATACTGTGTTGGGGTAACTCTACTAACAGAGAATTTGCATTCAGAGCCCAAAAAAAATGTATCCGAAGTATATGTGGGCATAAACAGACCGATTCATGCAGAACAGAATTCAGAAGACTAAAAATCTTAACCCTAGCGTCAATGTTTATATTGGAAGCAGCCTCAATCACAAAGCGAGATATCAGTAATTATGAGACTATGAGAAGTACAAGATATAAAAATGACCTTAAGGCAGCTAAGAGTAGAACAGTTAAGTTTAAATCATCCATATTTGGTATGGGTGTGAAAATTTATAATAAATTGCCAGACTTTATTAAAACCACTGAAACATTAGCTACTTTTAAATACAAACTTAAAAAACTACTGATACAGAAAGCATATTATACAATTAATGAATTCTTTAATGACATATGTCTGGACTGAAATTTATTTAATGGTATTATGATAATGAAAAGTGTTAGTTATTGTTTAATGTATTTATCTGTAATGTAGTGGTAATGAATATTATATTGCCTTGACTATTTTGTACACTTGTCATGACGATTTATATTATTGTTATTTTTATTTATTCTATTTCTTTTTTTTTGACATCAATTAATTCAGTGACAAATGTTTTTGACTAAAATTTATTTAATATGACGTTAATGATGCAATAATTATGACAAATACCAATTGATTTTCATACTTAATTTATTTTCTCTAATGGTTATTATGTTACTTTAATGATTTCATTTTGTTTTTCTTTTGACAAGTAATTGTAAATTTTAAAGATTTTACACCACATGGGTATGTTACAGTGATACTTTGTTATAACACTAATTTTAAGAGCTGAATTTCCACCTGTGACAAACAATAAATAAATCTTGAATCTTGAATCTTGAATTTCGTCTGCGGAAGGCGCTAATGGAGCCGGTCCGCTTTTTATTTTAATATTCTGTCTTCGTCCTTTAATAGGATGAAATATCTTTCAGCATAAGGCGGCTGCAATCTTTCATTCAACACTTTTTTTACATGATGTATGGACTACGGACAGATTCGCGCGCGAGTACAAATCGCACTTACGATGAATACCAGCCTATATACGTAGTATATAGTTTAACGTAAATGTAAAACGAAATTGCTACCAATAAAAACAACGATGGGATTATCTCTAAAACAATTGCAGTTATTGTAAAACAATTAAAAATAATTATTGTTTCTATTAATTTTAATGACTGCATAGCTGACAATAGTTAGTAAATATAGCAACTCATAATGATTATATAATTCTAGTTGTTAAGTGTGTCTTCACAAAAACAAGTGCTTTTTAACTCTCATTGTTAATAATAATTACTTTGTTAACATGTAGAAGGCGTCAATAATTATAATAAGTTGACGAGCTGTTAAGTATGTCATTAATATAGGTTAAATGAATACCTTCCATAACAACTAAATAGATACTTGTAAAAAAATCTTGAGAAACAATAGGTCTTGGTATTTTCCTGCATGCGACTTGCAATGGAAAACTATTCTACTGAAGTCCTCGGTATTATAGTGGTCACTATCCTCGTCTGTCACGTGGGTGACACGGTGCACGGTGGTAACCCTCCTTATAACGCCATCTCAAAAATGATTTTTGCGAAAATAGGTTTTCCCGAATTCTTTTGACGAAAATCAATAGTTTAATGAACAGGTAATTTAATTTCGATATAAATTATTTTTTTATTTATAACCGAATTAGTAAAATGAGTTGCTGAAGTGCATAGAGTCAGAATATTGATTCGACTGAATTATTCATACAGACATTTCAAATGAATTTCCTAGAAATCTTTCATATAGAACTATATATGTGTTATACATTTTTGGAAAGCGCAAAGCTTGAAGTAATTATAAAAAATACAAACATAATAATCTATATTTTAAGCAAGATGTTATTTTCTTTTTAATGTGACTCTTTTTTTACGTGATTTTCTTGGTATTCAAATAGACATTCGAAGTTTAGCGCTGTTTGCCGCTGCTTTGTTACTTATCTTATTAAAATATTTGATTACTCTAATTTACAAAGGAACAAAAAAATTTTGCTCCTTTTTTGCCTTTTTCTTGTCAGACACAAAAATATCTCTCAAAGTAAAATTTTAAATTTTGGCAATATTTTATTATTTTCTGATAGTATTCCCAAAATGGACACAATAAAAATAATATTTATTCACGAGGTCTGATAACTAAAACCAAGATAAAACAATCAATTTAGTGGTAGGAACTTGTAGTGATAGCTCGATAGCTCTAATTGTGGGTAAGTGATAAAGATATTTTTTTCAATAACCGCAAAAGATATCAAAACCACGAGTACGTATACACATTGCACACTGCACTGCGATCTGAATCATATAAATTCAAGTTACAATTCATAGCCTAACATTCATAAAGTGACTTTTCAGTGTTTAGTATAGTTGGTAAATTCCTAACTATTTATTTATTACAATGAGTGACTTTGTTTGTGCTCGTAGGGTTTTATGTGACTTTTTCATAAACTCGGGCACAAATTATACTGAATTAAAAAAATATTTGATGGACACTTTTACATTGTCATCAGAGAGAGCTGATATAGTTGGAGCAAGTATTCGGAAAAATTTACTATCTAAATTTAACGATCGATGGGAAAAGGCGAGAAGAATAAAAGATCGCTTTGAAAAAAGTAACAGTGCTTGGTTGGATGGTGAATTCAAGGTAACATTTGAAGATAATACTCCTACAACTTCTTCAGGTGAACGTGGTCGACCTCCTAAGCCATATGAAGAATCGTCAGAGAAATCAAAAAAACGAAAAAATATGGAACTCGTACAAGAATATGGGTTTGAATTTATACATAATGCGTATGTCCAACATTTACGGTCTATTGGTGAATCAGACGAAGCCTCTATTCTGAGTATTGTACGAACTTTACCCAAGAAAGACAAAAAGGAAGTCCTTAAGAAGATGACAGATGATACGGAATTAATAACTCCTTATTCAAAAGATGAAGCTCTGTGTATGTTTATTGATTTGGACTTAACGAAATCTCAGTACGGATTATTAAGGTCTCGTTTATCTGAAAAAAATGTATTTATCTTTCCGTCATATAATATGATATTAGATGCTAAAAAAATGTGCTATCCCCCAAGTTCTAGTATCGAAATTAATGACATTGGAGCTTCTATCAAACTCCAAGATCTTTTAGATCATACTACAGCTCGGATTCTTCAAATTAATTCGGTATACAAACCAGGATACAGAAATCTGAAGTTATACGTTAAATGGGGCTGTGACGGATCATCTGGTCAAAGTGAATATAAACAGGCTTTGCCAGGTGAGACCCAGCTAATATCAGATGCCAATTTATTCATTGCTTCTCTTGTGCCTATAAAACTAATTGACTTATCAACAAATCTTGTAGTCTGGCAAAATACTACGTGCTCTTCTGTTCGCTATTGCCGACCCATTTCCATAAAATTTGTCAAGGAAACTCCACAGCAGACTAAAGAGACTGTTGATAATATCAAGAGACAAATTGATGAACTTACTCCATCACTGATAAGCAAAGATGACACCGTAGTTGAAGTCAAACATGAACTATTGCTGACCATGATTGATGGAAAAGTTGCTCAAGTACTAACAGATACATCATCTAGTTCTGTGTGTACTATATGTGGAGCAAGACCTAGAGAGATGAATGATCTAAACAAAGTTTCTTCTAAACCCGAAAACGAAGAAGCTTTCCAATATGGCCTTTCCACTCTTCATGCCTGGATTAGATTTATGGAAACCATTTTGCATATTTCTTATAATCTTTCGTTTAAGAAATGGTCAGCAACAACTCCAGAAAATAAAATAAGCAAAGAAGAGAAGAAAAAATGTGTGCAAAGTAGGTTCCGAAATGAACTTGGCCTCCATATAGACAAACCCCGACAAGGAACTGGTAACAGTAATGATGGTAATACTGCGCGGAGATTCTTTTCAAACTACCATTGTTCAGCTAATATTACTGGTGTTGACGAAGAATTGATAAAACGGCTATATATTATACTACAAACAATGTCATCTGGAATCGCAATAAATGCTACCAAATTCGGTCAGTACGCAATGGATAGTGCTCAAATATTTGTAAATAAATATAATTGGTATTATATGCCATCCTCTCTCCATAAAATCCTTATTCATGGGGAAAGTGTTATAAGACATTTTGCAATTTTACCAATAGGCCAATTGTCTGAAGATGCACAAGAAGCGCGAAACAAAGATTACAGACGATACCGATTACATCATTCCAGGAAGTGTTCTCGTTCAGCAACTAATGAAGATGTTCTACATTCATTATTATTTACATCAGATCCATATATTTCAAGCCTGAGAACACCAACCTTTACTGTAGACAAGGAATTGTTTGATGAAGCCAAAATGCTCTTGGATTTGCCTGAAAGTGAATAATATAATAAATAATATACTATGATTTGATTGATAAAAAACTATATGGTTGACTTTATAAACACTAATTATTTCATAATTTTGTTTTTTTTTTGTATAATATTTTCGACATTTCTATTTTTAAATATTTTTATATAATAAAGTTTAAAGTTCAATTAATTAAAACTTGTTTCATTAAAAAGCCCATACATTCAATAACATATGTAGAAATTTTCAAGTTGTTATCACTTAAGACAAAAGAGATACACATTTTTGAGACAGTGAACCCGTTTCGGTCCCACTGTGCGGTGGTTCAATAGCCGGTAAGAGTCGGACTCCATCCAATCCCTTCTCCATGAGGTCAGATATATGAGGATTTACCCTACTTACGAACAAAAAAGCAGTGTATTACATAGCGGGGTTTTTTGTAAGAAAGTCAATATAATTTATATGTGTAAATCGTCAGACTGGTGGAAGACGGATAGAAAGTTTTCTGACGTAGTCGGGTAATATTAAAAGCAGTAATCGAGATGTCAATACATAAAAAGAAACAGGTCAATTTAAGAAAGCTCCTACTAAAGTAATTCCTCAATTATTCTGCGTTAGTTGCAGGACCTTGGTATTTTTTCCAGTATCAATATTCATCTTTGCACTCATATCGTTATATGCGAACTTGTTTTTCTCAACTTTTTATAAATAACTCACACGTTCCACGAACTGCTGACATAAATAATTATATACATATAGAAACTAATAAACAATATTACAAAACACTTATGACGCAGCAGAAATCAGGTGTAAAAGAAACTGTTTCATTTATTAATAATACCTAATAGTTAATATTGTAATACCTCGTTAGATAGACGTAAAAATAAACTGATCTTCATAGATGATTACTCGAATATAACATTAATATTATAAATGCGAAACCATGGTGTTTGTATGTTTGTTACTTTATCACGCCCAAACAGCTTGACCGCTTTCGATGAAATTTTGCATAGAGGTAGCTAACACCTCGGATTATCACATAGGCACATACATTTTATGTAACTGAGACAAAGAAGGGTAATATTTTTGTCGCTATAACTGAAATGCAGGCAGAAGGTGGAGGCAAAGTCGCGATCATCAGCTAGTAACACAATAAAACAAAAAGATATATAGCTAGAGTTGTTATTGAGCAGAAAAAATGAATGATTTGTTGTAATCATTAGTTCTTGAGATCGTGTCCCCGTTCCAAGTAATAAAAAAGGAAAACCTCGTTTTGTAGCCGGCTGTTCTTCGAATAAAGTTGAGATTTAATTCTGCGAAGGATGAAAGATTAGGGCTCTAAAGCAGCTTTGATTATTAGTATTAGTTTGTTTTATTTTACTAAAACATCTGCATTCTTGAATGTCCCATGTCTTTAGAATCTGTAAACAAATTTGAGTTCATACATCTGTGATATCATACCCAAAAATTGAGATATGAAGTCAGATAGTAAGGAAAAAGAAGACATATTGCGCCGACCCCAAATTTTAATAAAATAATTAGTGTAAGGGCTAGAGAATGATGATGATCGTACCCAAAATAAAATCCAAACGTTTATAAAATACTGCTCATGTGTTAATCGGTCACGTAAAACCGGTAAAAAAAATCGGTCCAAAAGGTTTAAAGAAAAAAAAAATTGTTTCATGCATCAAATGGACTGTGCCTGCCAAATGCTTGCTTAACCTCGATTATTATTTTTAGCGTTTGTTATTACATCAGCAGCAGAAGTATTATCATCTGGAAAAAAACAACTATCTAACTATGACAGTCCATTAGATACAGCTCTGTACCAGACAGACGGACATACGGCGGAGCCTAAGTAATAGGTTTCCATTTTACCTTTTGGATACAGAATCCTAAAAATCATTTATTCAACCGATGTCCCAATCATAAAAATAACAACAACCGCCGGCTGTTAAAATAACAAACATTTGAATGTGGCGTTAATTTGTCACCATATATAAAGTTCTATGGTAATTCGACGCGGTGACCCAAAAACTCCAAGGTTTCCTTTAAATAGATTGTTAAGGTCATAGACTATGGGTCAAATGGTGCTGGGTCATGTGTTGTGTACCTAATGGACATCAGAAGAGATGTGGTAACTGACCAGGGTAAGCGAAGTACCATTACACAGTCTTCAGTCTAGGGGAGAGCGGGGCTGAAAGTGCCGATTTTGACAAATCCTTTTAAGATTCGGATAAAACAAGTACTATGTCTGAAAGCAGTGGTTCATCCTAAGCCAAATTTAATCTATTTTTCGAATTTAACTTCAGATTTTGCACATTTTTAATAGTTTTTATGAAAATGCGATTTTTTTAAACAGAGGCGGCAAGGCACTACCAACCCCAAACTGGGGCAAGTTGTGCCGTAGCTGAGGTCGGTTGTGCCGTTGATAAATCTGGGGGTTTTATATGAATTAAAATTAATTAGGAAATTAAAACACATCAGTTTTATAATAATATATTTATTTGTTATATTTTTTAATATAAATCAACAGTTTTTAAAGTTTAATTGTATAATACTAAGTATTATAATAAAATAAAAAACAAGGAACCTTCTTATGTAATTATTCAAACATAAAAACGTATTTTTAATCAATAGTTGGTACTTATTTTTATGCAAATGAGATCAATTATTAAAAATATCAGTCTATACGGACTAGTAAACTACCTGCTATAAACAGTAAAGGTTTCTCTTTCATTACCATGTTCCAAAATGATTAACTTTTTAATCAGTCTCGAGTCTTTTTAAGAAATAAAAAATATACCAAAACTAGTTACTCTCCAGGTGATTGATCAGAATAACAATTAGGACATACAAATGCTTGGTTTTCTTCATCTTCAATACATTGCAAATGGGCTAAATTCTTCTCTGCATTCAATCCATTGTTCTCCAGGGGCAGAGTTTGAATGGGCATCACAACAAATGATACAGAACCATTCTTGTTCGCCATCAGAACTGTCGTCATCTTGCAATACTCTTCTCTTAGCGCGGTTTTTAGTCGGCTTTTTTGTTTGTTTACCCTTTCCCTTGCATCTTCCCGTCCCTTTTCCCTTAACCTTCTTTTTATTTTCGCTTTTTTTTTTCTTTTTACTAGTCTGTTCTTCTGCTAAAGCATTTTTCTCTGGAGTGTCCGTAAGAATAGCTGTCTTTCTTTTACGTGCTTTAGTATGTCCAATTAGTCGGGGAGGTGCTTTAGTCAGTGGTCTTATTAGCTCTGGTGAGAAAACTGCTGCATTTTTATCTCCTGTGTTATTATCAACTGATTGAGGAGGCTGGAAACTGCAGCAAGGGATAGGTTCCGGAGAGCACTGACGTGTCTCTTGCTCTTGATTACCTGATGGTGCTCTAGTACACTCAACGCTGCAGTCGCTTGGCCCAGGACAACAATACTGAAACAATATAGGTTGGTTAGGGGTTGGTTGTCCGCGGCACAAGCAGCCCCACATGAACGGCACATTTTACCCCGTTTATGATAGTGTGATATTTTGTCTCACATATAAAAATCACTGTACACGAAGCATTAAAATTGCACTGCATAACAAACTAGGATAAATAACAAACATTTTACAAAAACTCGCATATTAAAAGCTCGAAAAATGCTAGCTTGAGACCAAAAAGTATTGAAACGAAAATATTTACTTACCTGGCGCTGGAGGACCCTCACATGCAGTGCGACTCGGTCTGTGCGGCTGACGAAACTAAAATGGCAGCCGCGTGTGCGCAACTGTTAGGCCTTACGCGACACAATACGATCGTATATCTATCTGTTTCCGTTTTTGAGATATTCGCGTCGGCACAATTTACCCCCGGCACTTTCAGCCCCGCTCTCCCCTACTTGACAGTTTCGTAAATGGAAAATATTGATTTATCTACTTGTCCAAAATAGTGAAATTGTGTAATTAAAATGAAATATAGAAAACATTTAAATATTCACGAAGCTGATTGTTACCGCGCATGCTGCCGTAAAATGGTACCGACTCAGCTTTCAAATCTCCAATCCATCCGCTCCTGGTACCCCGTAGATAATAAAAGGCTGCGCTGCGCTGTCCATCTTTTAAAGTAAGGGGCCATGAGCTTTTTGCAAAGCCTTATTTTGCACCAGCAGCATTTTAAACGTCCAATTTTCCGTTATACATTTTCTTCAAATACGACCCCTGCAGTAAGGACTTCATTCCTGTGTCACAGGGGATAATCAATAATCAACCAACAGTCGAAAAAGATTGTCAACCTCTGCCGTCCAATTTACAGTAATTTACGGCAAAAAGTGCATAAACCATAAAACTTCATGAATAGAGATGGTTTATTGATGACATTGCGCCGTGACCTGGTGCGTCGCGTGACGCCTCGCTTGTTACTCATTTACATTCAATGACTCCTCGAATTATTTGAGCACTGATTAGCTGGCCAGCCTTGGTTTTCTTCAATTTGCTGTGGCAATAGTAATGGGTCGAGCGCCTCCTGTATTAAAAGGGAACTTTAGTACAGTGATCGGAAAGACAGATGCTGTGGTGACGACCACGCTGCAACTTAACTAAAAAAAATACGATTTAGCACCTTATGTTTAAGTTAATTTTTCGCTTCATTGATCTGTTTTTTTTCGTCGACTCTAAAATTATTAAGTGTCCCACCGCAAGACAAAGGCCTCCCATTCCTCCTTCCATTTATTTATTTAATACTGCATGGAAGGCTTACAGCTAAATACAATTCTAATAAAAAACGGTTTGTGCAACAGTTAGCCAATTGCAAGCCTTCGCATTGTATCGGTCTATGGCTAGCCAAGGCCAGGTTCATACGAAAAAATCGAGTTCGTCTCGCCATCTTCTTGTGGGTCTGTCGCGAGATCAATTTATTGTTTCATAAAAGCTTGAGGTTTGTTAAAAAAATCCAAGCATAACACAATAAGTGATTTCCCTTTTAACTCCCAGTACGAGGTAGTTAAGGTTGCTGACGTCATTTCGTTATCTTGCTTAATTACCCATCAGAACCAGCGCGACTAGTTTTTAGTATTACCAATTATTGCAAAAAGTCAAATTAAAAATCTTTTATAGCTGTTTCAATATGAGAATTGTGTTTAAAGTGAAGACAAAAATAATTATTAGTCAGTAATAAGACGGTTTAACGTCAACGAAAAAGTTGTATATTTTTTCTCACATGAAAAAATATACAATGTCTGATCGCAAACTAGGCAGAGTGTGTGCTATGGTGATCAGACAACTGCTAAGCAATAGTTTATAAATTTTAAACATCTACATACATAAATAGATCATTAAAATTCAGGCACAGAACAGATTCAAATGTCGTGTTTTTGCTGTGACTTTATTTCCTCCCTACAAACAAAATATGCTCCTCATGCCGAAAATACACATAACAAAGAGAATTAATTCAGATCGAAGCATTTAATTTACGGTTTTTTTTTGTCCACACGGATTATTGTAAAGATCTTGAAAGTGCATACTACAACTTACAGTCAGGTTCCTGATTCCAATACGTTTTTAACCACATAATACTTTCATGGTCACTCGGTAGGTACCATAACGATGTCGCCAACATACCCCTATGTTTCTAACAAGCCAATATTATCTTTCTCAGTACTAATTACGTGATATACGATAAAAAACGTCGGCTTCCTGTGAAAAAATATAAAATCATCGCTCGCACGGCAATCAGTTTGTGTATCCAATTGAGAAATTATAGTTTTGTGGCAACTACCAGCTAATGTACTGCGAGCACTGCGAGCCGAGCTGAGTGACTGACGTTGTACTAATTTGGTACTTGTTACTGGTACTTTGTATTAGATTTAAATTATCTTATTACAAAGTATTCATTATTAGATGATAAGCAATACAATAAAAAATGTAGTTATTTATAGGTTGCCGTTTGTAGGGGAAGATTACTTAATTTTATTGTAGAAGCCAAATACCATTTCGCCCAATTCTATCGCAGTGATCGTCATCTCTAAATAGTATATTTACTCCCTATCCCCGTGCCGAATGCAAAAGACAAACAAATGACAACCAACCAGTGAGAACTGCTATCCCCAATTTAATACTATTAAACAAACATCATTCGTTGGCCTAGCCTTTTCCCAACTATGTTGGGGTCGGCTACCAGTCCAACCGGTTTCAGCTAAGTACCAGTGTTTTACAAGGAGCGACTGCCTATCTGACCTCCTTAACCCAGTTACCTGGGCAACACGATACCCCTTGGTTAGACTGGCTGTCAGACTTTTTCAAGCTTCTGACTACCTGTAACGACTGTCAACGATGTAGGAATAACAGCCGGGACCCACAAATTAACGTGCCTTCCGAAACACGGAGGAACTCGTTACGACAAAGATGGTCACCCATCTACGGACCAACCGCGTCAAGCATAGCTTAACCTGTGATCGTTTCACTTATGCGGTTATAGCTTAGCCACGAGCTTTAATACTATTAAATATTATTAAACATAAGAAGAATTTAAAGGTTTTATAAACTTTGATCCAAGAACAATCTGGAATAAAAATAATTATCATACAATACTGTTCTCGGTAGCATTGTATGGGGTCGCTCGCTCTTCACAGCTGACCGCGTACATCTCGCCGCTTGAGATAAACTGCCATCTTGTATGATTGACGTTCCAAGATTGTTGGTTTTTTTCCCATAATTAGTACATTTTATACAATATTAGCTTCCGCTCAGCACTTTATTCGGGGTTTTTTACGGATTTTCTGATATTAGATGGTCTATCTAGAAAATAATTATTATTTACGTGTCTCCACTGACTGACCACCGACTTGGTAAAGTTTTTATTTTTATATCTGATGTTTTTATGTAACCAAGACAGCCAGAAACTTAAAACTGATAACAATTGTTTCAGTACAGGTCCGTGCTACTCGCCCCGTGATCTATAGCTGATTAGAGAATCCCATAACGACTCATTTTCGGTTGTTGTGAGTCTGAAGGATGCCAATTCTTAAACCTTGAGGCTGCATCTCCGACTACACTACCATCAAAAACTTCTCTTCTTCTTCAAAGTTCCTGGATCGTCCTCTCATCGATATTTCAACTGCACTGAGCGGTTGAGGTTACTACGCCAAAGCCATTGCACGCGGTGTGTCGGGAGTCGCGACTGCGATCTCCGCTTGTGATCCAGACCAGAGTTTGTGTGATCCATGGATGCCTGTCCTAAGACTGTTTATCTTTGTGCATTTGACTTGAATAACCCCGCGACACAATGATTCAATGCCTTAGAGCGAATTATTAAAAGTAGTTGCAAATTCCTACTTATATTCAAGAATATAAGTACCATTTAAACGTAGGTATGGATTCTACCCATGTACCTTACTAGCAGAAGACTTACGCAATAGAAAGACAAGGAAATATAATAGCAATCATTTTGATAAGTATGCTATCGTTGGGTGAGCACAAATTACTCATAAGGAGACGGGAAATGACTGAGAAAATATTATACATGTTATAATATCACAGTGACGGATATTTAGAATATAAAGTACAACTGTGACACGTTTCAAACGTTTGAGATAGTGAAGGCTTTAAATGATCACGTATTAATTGTTTCTTCTGCATTTTTGAGAATTGTTTGAGTTTGCAGTATTGCTAATGTACTATGAGCTAATATTCAATCAATAGGGTATTTGAGAAAAAAAACGGTTTGGTTCTTCTGTAAGTAAGGAAGATTAAAAAAAACATTTGATATGTAAATGAAGGCTGTGAAACAAAATCTCGTGTGACGTAACTTACCAGTAATAGGGTGATTCTCCAGAAAAAAATAACACAAGTTAACGTCTTCATTATCCTCACCAACTGGTCTAAGTAACTTTAGCACAAACATTTTAAAAATTTTAAGTCATCTATTAATAGCCTGAGTACTTTACGAACTTGGATAAAAATAATATAGAATACATCAATCTGCAGTATCAAAAGTGTGGTGAGGATAATGACGTTTTTAACTTGTTTTACTTTTTTCCGGAGAATCACCCAAGACCAGTACGCTTTTTACTAGCCAGTGATATTACTAGCCCTCACTACCATAGAATTCAAAATCTTAAGTGCTTTTTAATCTTGCTTAATTTTGAATGATGTGATAAAATGAAATATACGTTTTCAAAATTTTTGGGAAACCGGTCTAACGGACTACTTTCATTGTTTTAGTCAAATACTCTATAAGTTTCACCAGTAATAATTCCTTTTCCATAATATGACAAGTAACCTCTTCCCTATAGACACGTTTGCTACCATACTTGAAGACAGACATAAAGAGGAAGACGAAATAATGATTTTTGACGTAATAGGAAATGCTGTGACTGCGGCCACGCGTGTTAGTTTCAGTGACAACTTACTTACATTTAATCACGTCAACCGGATAATTATTCTGAGTTATTGAGTCAATTTAATAATTATGGTAATATACAACGACTTGTGTAGGTATTATTACGAACCGTTATGGTTTCGAAAACAGCTAAGTATATTAGTTAATATCCTGCAAAATATATCGGATGCTGTGATTGGATTTTACCGGTAGTCTCTTGGTCAACCAATCATTACCGTTCTTCTTTATAGCTTCAAACTAAGTCAGCGGCATAGTTTAAGAATAAAGCATATATTTTAATTGTATTAAGAGTTTGCTGCTGTTTGAGCCTTTTCCTTACGCTCAAAATGGGCAATTGCACCAAACTAACACCGCGCGTTATCTACGAACACTTGTCCTGAGTCTTTGTGCCTATGCATGTGACTTGAATGACTGTGATATCCCCGCGACGGTAGGATTAAATTCTAGGGGCGGGAGTCGCTTTTAAAGAAAAACATAGTGTCTGAAAGAGTCCCAAGAGTTTACATCCTTAAAATCGTAAATAAGGAAATAATTTACGGATTATATCACAACTTTCTAAGTACAAGGTCGGGCTTAAACTAGATGAGGACTGGTGACACTTCAATGTCATTCATGTTATTTTTAACACATTGAGAAAAACAGGGAAGCCCTTTCATAATATTAACCTTATTTTGACTCACATTCTCTTGTTGACAAAGTCTCATAATAAGTAGGTAACACTTACCTGTATAATTTCAGGAACTAAAATGATTAAATTCTTCATGTTTTGTATAATCACCCGTAGGGTATCCCTGACTAAACTCTAACAACCTTGGCCGATTTGATAAAAAAAGGCACGTGACAGCCTTTGGCAAAGACAAAGACAAGATTTGATCCAAATCAGTCCGGATTTGCTTTTTGTCAAATACGCAATCTGTTCGGTTGCAGTCATCATATTTGCATATACATTCGTGGACTACCCAAAAGCTATGAGATCGACACCGCAACACGTTACACACAGTGGGTTTATCGTAGTGGCCCCGACCATTCGACTACTCATGCATTCGTATGTATTGTATACTCATAAGTCCTATTAATAAGTTATGTTTACAAGTACGAATTCATATTGGTGGATGCACAAAAAATGTTGACTTGTGACGTGATACATTTTTTGTGATATGACCATAAGTAGCAGTTAGCCTTGAATAGAAACGAAATATTATAAATAAATAAACAAGTGTTATGTTCCATCATCCTCATCACTCATCTTAAGTGTTTGGCACGTGTTGTATCGGTGTAGCTTTTTCCATCTTTTTCTATCCTGTGGCAGTTCAATGGAAATAATTGTAAATAGAAAAAAGTAATATTTTTTTCTATTTACAATTTTTGTGTCATTTCTTTTGGTCGCTTTCTATTGAATTGTATATATTGTGTATAGGTATGTACGATTTCTGTATGATAGTGGTCAAGGATGGTGTTTATCTATATCTATACTAATATATAAAGCTGAAGAGTTTGTTTGTTTGTTTGAACGCGCTAATCTCAGGAACTACTGGTCAAAATTGAAAAAATATTTTTGTGTTGAATAGACCATT